>NC_041050.1:34590743-34959493 GCF_900634775.1 Gouania willdenowi | reverse complement strand
TGAGGGTGCTGTCAAAAACAGCACCCTTCATTTAGGGACCCAGAGAACAAAGATCAAGCTGGCCCAAACAGTACAACTTCAGACACTTAGGTGAGGCAGTGGAATTAGGTTTTAGCGGTAAATAGATTTGTGTATCATATGCAGAACAACGGAAAGAAAATACCATATTTTTTAAAAAGAAGAGCATGTATATAGAAAAAAGAATATGGCCAAGGGTGGACCCCTGAGGCACCCCACAGGTGAGGGGAGCAGATAGGGAGGAAAAGTATCAATTCAGCCCTCAGAAAGAAGCCATAATTACTGCGAAAACAATAATAATTCTTATTCATTATAATGAATGTTTTTACAGATATTCCTACCCTGTAACAAACCATGTCTTCGTCAGCTCTGAAATGTAACTTTGATGAGGAAAGTTGTATGGAACAACACATTTTATGTTCAATTTAATAACTCAAAATTTAAATTATTATTTTTGTTAAACTATGCTTTATATGTAATTTTTTAAAAAGAATTTTCATTGTACTTTATTTTGAATATCAATGGTTGGATGCCACTAAAGTCTTACTGGAAATTATTCTCTTCAGTACTGCTTCACACATTTTTGTTTGAATGCATTTCAGGATATTCCTTAAAAAATAAAATTCTCCTACTTCAGAAAATTATCTTAAGCATTATTTTCTGGATGAATCTGAATAAAAATCTTTCATGTCAGACTAATTATTTGCCTCAATGCCCTTGGAAAACACCCAGCCCTGCATGTGGTGACTGGTTAAAAATTGGACCCAATCAAAGACAGTATATGTTTGCATAGCCATGATGTAAATTGTTGCAGTGTCCAACTCAGCTGCTGAATTCCACCGATAAGATCTCCCCGCTGTGATCCAACCCTATCCTTTGTGACCCTGAACTTCCTCAGACATGACTTGGTGATGTTGGGTTTGAATGCAGTGACTCAGCCAGTATAAGTCCAGAGTTTGGTGATTATGTAGATTTGAAATTTGCAGAAACAGATGTTCTTAATTACTTCCATAGCATGGAGTGACTTTTTAGTTCTTGGCCACCTCTCTGACCAATGCCTTTCTTTCCCAGTTACTCAGCTGGTCAAGCGGCCAGATCAGGGGTGGGGGTTCCCAGTGGTTCCAAGCTTCTTCAGGGCCTTCCAATGCGGCTGAAACTTTTTCGTATTTTTCTCCAGATTTGTGCTTTGACACAGTCCGGTTTGAGATATTTGCTGACAATTCTTTGGACTTCGTTGCTTGGTTTCTACTCTGAAGAGACATGTAGACAGGTGTGTGTCATTCCTAATCATGTATAATCAAGTGAATTTACAACTGGTGGCTCCAATCAAGTTGAATCTCAAGGATGATCAATGGAAATCAGATGCATCTGAGCATAGGTTGGCATGTCATAGCTGAGGGTGGTAAAACTTACAGTATATGATAGTATATGACAAAGAGTATTTTAGATTTTAATGTTTTGATCAATTACCGACCAATATCCAACTTACAATTTTTAAGCAATATTTTAGAAAAATTGTTTTTATTCAACTGAATGACTTTTTAGCTGATTTAAACATTTTTTTTGAAGTATCAATTGGATTTTATGTTTAACCACAGCACAGAGAATGACCTCCTCAAGATTTTAAATGACATTACGCACAACCTGGACTCAAAAAGTGTTGGTTCTACTAGACCTCAGTGCTGCTTTCGACACCGTAGACCACACAGTTCTTTTAAACAGGCTCAAACATCTGGTGGTTATCCTACCTTACAGACATATATCTTTTAAAAACATACATCATTAGTAAGTGTGTATGTATATTGTAAAAGTAGTAATAAAGTGTTTTTTGTGTGTGATATCATCGAGAGAACCTGGTTTTGTTTTGTTGTGATGGGGTAGGTATCCATATGTATAAGTCTTGCTTCAACCTACACCGTTTCGACTAAAGAATGAGACAGTTGAGTCGTGTTTGTTCTGTCTTGTTTTTCTGAAAACTGCCGAAAATAAATTCAAACTAAATTCAAAAATTCAGACAGAACTTTTATGGTAAGTTTGAATGGATTATCCTCTAAGGTTCATAAAATGCCATGTGGTGTACCTCAAGGATAAATTCTAAGCCCTGTTTTATTTCATCTGTATATGATCCCTCTTGGTGATGTCATCAGGAGGCACAGACTGAACTTTGGAATATACTGAATTAAAATGTCATTTGTGAATTTGTCTTTCCTCCCTAAAAACAAAACAACAAAAGTGTGACAGAATCCCTCCTACCTTATTTGTTGTTAAATATTATTCTTTTTACACTGTTGGGACTACATACATTTGCTGAGTGGGCGCCAACACTTGCAAATACAAGACAAAATGACCAAATTAGATGCTTTGTGTGTTAAACATCACACATTATCACAGTTGAGTTTCCTTCTTCTTCTACAGCCACGCACTGCTCGAAAAGAGAACAAGAAGAGCAAGGAAATCTATGTGTACTGGAAGCATTTTTTAATAAGCCCAGTACGTGCATAGAGGGCAGTCACTGATATTTGACAACAAAATATGCCAAATTACCTAAAATGTTGAGAGTTGGACCAGGATCAATCAACAGCACTACTTTATATCAAAATACATTTGGGGTTTAGTTACTCTTTAAGTAGTTTTTTCTGGTATCTGTACTTTACTTGAGTATTTTTTTTTTTTGGCAACTTTTCACTTTTACTCCTTACTTTTTTAAACAGATATCTGAACTTTCTACTCCTTAAATTTTAAAAATGAGCTCGTTACTTTTAAGATCTTCAAAGATGACATCACAACATAAAAAGACTGAGCATTTGCATTTTTTTGTTGTTGAAACATTTTATTTACAAATTTGATCTAAAAGTGCTATATTGTCCAGGTGTTCATAAAGGGTATCATATATCATTTATTTCCATGCAGCAGTATTCTACAAGTTCTGCTTTAAAAACCCTGTATTATATTTGAAGGGACATTTGTTTTACTTTTAACTTTTTTACTTAAGTACATTTTCATTTTTACTCAAGTAAGGGAGCAACTTTTTATTGAAGTATCTATACTTTTACTTGAGTACTGAAGACTAGTACTTTTGCCACCTCTGGTTAAATATCGCTTGTATGACCGAGTCCAATACGATGGGTTTATTATGTTCAGAAGCACATTTTGTGAATCAGGTGGTTGTAGAAAATATTTCATGGCATGAATACATACACATGGCTGGTCCTGGGCCCGGGGCCCACCCAGGAAGTGACTCCACCCTGTACCGATGCACAGAATTCCTCCTCTTTTCCTGAAGTGGTGCAGCTTCACAGCCATGAACCCACAGCCTTCTCTCAAAAGACTCCATTGTTTCCAGAATTCTGAGGCGAGTGAGTGAGCTAAAGGGAGTTACGAGGCTCGCCGTTGGAGCAGGGGCAGGGGCAGGGGCAGGGGCAGGGGTGGTGGGTGTTGGGCCGCTGCCTAAAACCACAGAGAGATTGAGTCAGACACAGAGCATCTCTGTGCGACTCACAGCAGCCGTTGGAGCCTTGGCTCACCTTAACAGTCGTATGAAAAACTGGACCAAATGACACAAAAACACACATAACTGTCAGACGACTCAACTTAAGGCCCCCTAGCCCTCCATATTTGGTCCTGTTTGTGCACCGACTGAAAGGGAGGTTCTTCTTTTTTTTGCAAAGATTACGAGCTTTATTTGAACAAGCCAATCAGTGCGGGCACTTAGACTCTGGAAACTTATTCATATATTTCACATTTTCTCGACTGAATAAAGCACATAAGAGGCACTTTAATGTTTCCATGATACATAATCAAGTAGAAAACAAGAAAAGTTCATCAAATCTAATAAAAACAATCTTTAATGCAAAAGTTTTGGTTTGAATCTTGCACTTTCCACTATGGGCAATGTTTTTTCACTAACACCAGAACCTGACCCTGATAATAGTGGAAGGATTGTGTAATGAATCATTGTTTAAATGAAACTCAACAATATTTGCTTATATCACATGATCGCAGTCATTTTAAATGTTAACAGTTGAAAAAACTACAAATTCTTACAAAATTCTTAAATTTTCCATTAATTATGAAATAACATTTCCCTTAATTTACAGTTTTTCTCGATTGATCAGACACTAAGTTCCATTCACTGCACACAGGCACCAAATTACTACATATATTTCTCAAAAACAGGACTCTGATGTCAAAACCTCGAACACAATTCATGGTTTACACACATTTTCCAAAACTCTTGCACTCATTTTGCAAAAGACTGAAGACATTTTTTGCTCATTTGAACACACTTTTCACTGATAGCACTGTGTACAATACAGCACTCTTATTTAGTGTAAGATTATTTTTATTTAGTAATATACAGTCAGGCACTGCAATGGTCCCCTCTGATTTATTTTGTAGGATGCATTTATGATTACTGTAAGCTGTCATTTTTGAGGACTGTTTCATTTTTTTTGAGTGAGAGACAGTGTTTTGCATTTAGCAGTGCAGTGTGCTACTTTTGCACTGTCCTAATTTTGAAAATAAAGTGCCCTTTTGACTTAAGTGTACAGTGCTCTGTGAATTGTGTCCTATAAAGAAAATAAGGTGCAGTGTTTCGGGAAATATGTGCTATTTTTTAGGAACAGTGTCTTATCAATCGGGAAAAACTATCATTTAAATTGGTCACAAAATCAAATAAATTGAAAGTAAAGATGCTGCAGGGACTGATATCATATCTGTCACTTATTGTTTGGATATGGTCACTTTCTTACATATTTTGTTGTTTATGTATTCGTAGATGTGCAAACTATGGCACAATAATGTTGAAATGAATGGGTTTCATGCATAAAATCTGTGGATCACTTTAGATGAACTGCTCCATCATTGGCCCCTGAACTAAAATGAGTTTGACACCCCTGTTCTAGTACTTCCTACATCACAGCAATGAGGGTTGTGGGGGGTGGGGATGGTGCATTAACTGGGATGTCATCACATAGGTAACTCATCACAGAAATATAAACAATGGCAGTTTGTCATGCCCTGATATTTGCTCCTGTGTTTGTATCATGACGGATGCTATTGGTCAGCGTGATTCCATTATCACTGTACTTACACCACAGTGGTAGAGGTGAGTCGTTGACGCACTGGCGGTTACATGAAGATTATGCAGGGATGTGTGAGGAGGTGGAGTATATTATACTAGATATGGTAGTATAGCTTTGTATGCTAGTAGTGACACCCAGCCCAAGGATGCAGCGTTAGCAAGCCCAGCTACTGATCCAGGGTCAGGCCTTTCACGCCAACCCTGTGTAACGACAGCACAGTTGGAGGATTGTTGGTTGCAGGGTAAATATGAACTGCAGGATTCTTGTTGTCTGAAAAGGTGGGTATTTCATCTCTCTAGTATTAGCTTAAATATATCAAATCATGGAAAAAGAAAAGAGCGCCAACCTCTGACAAGCACCAAATATCCTCTTTGCCAGATATTGGCAGTTACTGTATCTGGATCAATGGTCCTTATCATGGTACCGTGATCATTTACACTTTAAAGACATTTCTATCCCCATTAACCCTCCTATTATCCTTGGGGTCAATTTCTCCCCATTCAATGTTTTTAATTCGAAAAATTGCAGTTGACTTTACTTTTTTGCTTTATATTTCATACATTTTACCAATTGATGATCATTATGATATATTTTCAATGTGCTAGATGCATATTGCACACATTAGTGTTCCTCTGGGTTCAATTTGACCCCAAGCTGTTTTAGCTGTGTAAAACTGACCCATGGGTGACACACAGACAGACACACTCTCTTCAAAATGTCCTCTTCGGTTTCGGAACAGCTCTTTCACAGTGAAAGTGACGTAGAGTGTCTAAGACAGAGGACTTTATAGTGAATAACCCCAAATATGTTACAAAAAAGGAGATAAAAATAAGTGAATACGTGTTTATGAGAGGAAAGAGAGGGTCACCAATATTAATACATATGATTCAGTCATTAATTGGATGAAAGATTTTCAAAATTACACCAACTCCAAAACTGAACATTTGACCTGATGGTGGCGCTGCAGGAAATCATCACCACAACCAATAGGGTTCAAACTCATGTGGTCATTAATGTTGCCATAAAATGTGAGAAGATTTGGATGAAAACTATTCACAATAAATTAATTCTTATTTAAAATCTTGGCCTAGAGAACAGGTCAAAAATTTATTTTTAAGGGATTATTTATGTATTCAGCAAATAAACAAAGTGACACAAAAACTTGGTCAACAATTTTCTGAAAATAATTTCCTGGAGGCAAATATCCTTGCGGTCAGAATGACCCCAGGGTAAAATATGTAATTTATATTTGAGGATAATAGGAGGGTTTATAACAAAACATTAAATAGAAATGTTATGGACACCCCCCATTTTGTCAAAAAAAAAATTAATGAAATGCACAATCCGGATCCAATCCGGATCAAACTCTGTGGGGTAATTGTGGAACAAACCCAAAATAACTGAATGAAATTCCATATAGATCAGTCATTTACAAACCAAGATGTGTTTTTAAAATTTCAACAATGATGAGAGATTTTTCAAACTGATCCAGAATCATTATTTTGATCCAGATTTCCTCTAAAATTGAATGGAATCTTTTATGGTATCAGGTCTATCTTTGGTTAAAATGTTGTCAACACCCAAAAAATACATTTGACGTAATAGACAAACAAACAAATAAATAAATGCTGGCAGTAATATATGACCTCTTTGGCTGTGGTAAAAAAAAAAAAAAAAAAACCTCAATGCTGCTCTGTTCATGTTGTTCAGAAAATAACTAGTACACATGAAATGCTTAAGGTTTGAATCAACAAGGGAGTCATTGTTTCCAGAGTATTTTCAGTTTTTTATTGAAACAGTATGAACAAGAACACTGCAATTAAATAAACGGTTTAAATTGGATCAGATGGCACAAATTAAAGACCTAGAAGTGATAATATGTGGCAATGCAGAAGGTAGGAGGTGTGGGGGGGAGAGAACAAATATCGTTGCAAACATTTGCTGTGTCTGAGGCCTTTTCATGATCATTACACCACTCATTCAGTGCACATATTAAATAAGTCTGTAAAGCAAGCAGGGGTAAGCCAAGACGGTCATTATTTGTACATCCGTTTAGCAAAAGAGGCACAACTGCCAAACACTGAGCACTAGAACAACTGCTCAGCTATAAAATGTCCTCCTGTGAATGCAATCAGGGGTTTAGCTCCATTAAACACTGGTTTTAGCTCCATTAAACACTGGTTGGCTGTTCTGGTAAAGTGGAAACAAGGCCCACAATCCGTGTACCCTTCGTTCTTTGGTTATTCCGTCTTAATTCCAAATCCAAATAACAAATAAACGGTGTAATTATTTTGTTTTACTGACTTAAAACCAAAACAAATACAGAAAAATAAAAAACCAGACGAGCAATGTTTTCCCGTTTTAAAAGTAAATCGTGTTTGGTTTGTGTGATATTTTGATATTTACAGGGAAACCTTGGATGAGAGCGTCATGTTTTAATCTCACCACACATTGGGGACACACAGGGGGGCAGACTTTTACTCCCGGACAAAAAAAGGAGCAATAGACCCCTTTTTGGAGGCAAACAGGAAACGCCACTGGCTAAAGACTGTGGTGGCTAGTAATGTTAGAGCTTTAGAATGTAGTCTTGTTGTGGGTTTGGGTGCCAGAATAGGAAGAATAACGTTCGTGTACGTAAATTAAAGTTTTATAGGATTCCAGCCGACACTCGTGCTCAGAAACAATGAAGACAATTGTGCATTTGCCTCCAAGCTAAGCCCCGCCCCACAAACTATCAAAGGGTCTATATGGCAAGCCGTTTTAACATTTAATAAGTAGCGGTACTTGTAATTGTAGATATCTATAATTAAATTTTGACATGTAATTCCAAATCCACATATCCATCATGTCATTTTGACTAGTTGCAATTCTAATTATTAATATCTACAATTCTATCCTCACACTAGTTACACTATGAATTGCAGATATCAACAATTAAATTTTCAATAGCTGAAATTGCCATTGTAGATATCTGAAATGGGAAAAAATACAATTTCACTACATTTACAATTAAAATTGTTTTTTAACGTGGAAATTGGATTGTTGATATCAATATTTAAAGGGAATTACTTATTTCTGTAAGTTTTAACAAGTCAAAACATAATTACATGTGAAAATATATTTGTAACATGTCAAAATTGTACTCTGGATATCTCAAATTAACATTTCAATTTGTCAAAAAAAAATTGTGACATGTCGAAATGTAATTACCGTGAAAACTAAAATTGCGACTAGTAAGCCCTACTGATTAAATGTTGAAACGGATTGCCATAGGAGCAGCACATACTGTAAGTCACATTACTGATGAACTGGTGAATTGAAACATTTTTAATGCATAAAAAAATGCCCCCCAATGTTGTGAAATGCAAGCACATGATATGTGGCTAAAGGAACCTGAGGTGGTGTAATGAATCTACTGGTGCTCCTAGTGTCTTGTGATCAACTTCCGTGTGTGTTGACGGCTGCCGTTAGAGGCTAGCGGTATTAAAACATGCAATAAAAATATATGTGTAATTGTTTTTACAAAAGTGTGAAATCATAGAACATCTATTGTTCCTCACACCACCCTTAAATATCCAAATATCTCACAAAAAGAACAAGATTTCACCATTATTATTTTAATTTTATTACAGATTTATCAGTTTTTTGATGTTTCTGTATTTATGTTTTGATTTTAAGTCAGTAAAACAAAAACAAAAAAACACACCGTTTGTGATTTTGATTTGGTTTTCAAACAGAATAACCACAGAATGAACAGTACACAGATTAATTTGTCTGTTTAGTTTTTTTTTCTTCTTCTTCTTTGGAATGGGTGGCGGTTAAATAATACAGTCAGATTCACATTAATAATGCACTTCAAAAGTTAAAATCCTCCGAGCGATAGCTGGAGAACACCAGAGACAGTGGCACAAACCCTTCTGCTGAATTTCACAGATATGTATCAGGTTTTTATACGTCAGTGTTAAAGTGGGCAGAATGTCACAGAGCCTTTTTTTTTTTCATGAGTGAGCGACACACGCTAATACAACTTCTGCACATGGTGCTTCATACAGTTGGACGACGTGCTGGGAAACCATGAGAAAATGTGGGAGGATATTTTTAGTCACAATAGTAGCCTTTGGTTTCCCGTACATATACTGCAGTGTATCCCATAATATCAAACGCTAACCTATGCAACTGCGACATATAAGAAAGTCGGTAACACTTTAATATAAGAGTCCCTTAATTAACGTTAGTTATGGCATTAATAAACATTAACAGTTTAATAATGTTATAATAATCATTGTAAAGTAAATGCAATAATATCTTTTAACTGCTAAAACTATATTTAGTCGAAAAACTTTCATTATTACATGAACCCATTTCTTTTTGAGTTTTTTGAAAAGCGCTGTATAAAAATAAAGATATTATTCTATTATAATAAGCAGTTAATTATTGCTTAGTTATTCAAACATTACTCAGCATTAATAAATGTTATATAATGTAATAACATGAATTGACCCTTTAATATTATAATAATAATTATAATGTATAAGCTAATATTAACTAACATACCAGTTAATGCATTAAATAGCAGTTAATTATTGCTTAGTTATTCAAACGTTACTAAACATTATCAAATGTTATATAATGTAATTGGCTATCCTCATATAACATTAATTATTAGATTAATAATATTATAATAATCATTATAATGCATTAGCTAACCTTAAGCTTGTAATTCAAACATGACTAAGCATTAATAAATGTTATATAATGTAATTAGGTAAGGGCTGCCTGGTGATGACATTGACACACACACACACACACTAAATAAACACTGTAAGTAAATGATTATGAGGGACAAATTTGAACTTATTAATGTTTAGTTTGAATTATTAAGCATTAATTAACGGCTTAGTACTGCATTAACTGGTATGTCAGCTACTGTTAGTTAATGCAGTAGAATTATTATTATAACATTATTACACTGTTAATTAATGCCTTAACAAACGTTATTTAAGGGGCCCTTAATGTAAAGCGTTAGCAGAAAGTCAGCTAGCTGTGTTCTATGTATTTTCCTTTGCATTGTACAATACTGTATATACATTCCATATTTCCTGTTTTATTTTTGTTGCTGTCGTGTCTGAGGCTCACGTTAAACTACAGAACCTCCTCAGATGTCAGAACATGAATTTAAAAAGCCATGAAATTCATAGCCACACCTCGCCGTCCCCTTCCTTTCTTTCTCTGTGTGGGATAGAGGGATGGCATAGCCGTTTTGTCTCAGTAGCTCCTGGGGGGTCCTGGGGGGTCGTGGGGGGGATGACAGGAGGCGAGGAGGTCGGCTCATGTCCCCTCAGGTTCTCACATACAAACAGTACACACACGTAGTAACACACACACACACACACAAACCTCCCTTCCCCCTCTCCCTGTTCTTTTTTTAGGGGGGTTTGGCAATGGTCCAAAGTCCTGGTTAGATAAGTTTAGTTCTGGTTTGGCACTTGTTTTAATGATCAGAAACGATGTCACAGTTCAGTAGTTCAGAATTTCCAGAACTTTGTACGCTCCGGCTGCTTGGCCGACTTTTTCCTCAGGGGCTGTGGAAGGATGAGAAAAAAGACAACAAACAGTCAGAGAAGAATAAAGAGCACTCATGTTAATAAGTACAGTGGGAACAAGACATTAGATCACAAAATAATACAATTATTACAACAAGGGGGAAAACCAGAGATTGGAAGAAAGCGATGAAAGTCGTTGAGAGAACTTTTTACATTTTCACAGTCTAAACACAGGGGTGTCAAACTCATTTTAGTTCAGGGGCCAAATACGGACCAGTTTGAGCTCAAGTGGGCCACAGATTTTATGCAGGAAAACGAGTAATTTCAACATTATTGTGCCCTAGTTTGCACATCTACGTATACATAAAATACATATGTAAGAAACCAACAATATCTAAGCAATAAGTGACAGATATCAGTCCCAACAGAAGCTTTACTTTACATTTCTCAGATTTTGTGACCAATTTCTATTAATTTAATTTAATATTATCTCATAATTAGAAGGAAAATTAAGAGCTTTGTAAGAATTTGGAGTTTTTTTTCAACTGTTTGACATTAAAAATGTCTGCAATCATGTGATATAAGTATCGGGGAAAACTGTGAGCACCTTCAAATATTGTTTAAACAATGATTCATGTTTTCTCTGTCATTTTTACTTTCTCCTGCGTGCCAAATTGGATGCTCCAAAGGGCCAGATTTGGCCCCCAGGCCATGAGTTTGACACGTGGTCTAAATCAAAGGTCTTAAACTAATTTTATTTCAGGGGCCAATTACGGAACAGGTCTGATCTTAAGTGGGCCACAGATTTTATGCAGGAAAATGAGTCATTTCAACATTATTGTGCCATAGTTTGCAGCACTTCTACGTATACATGAAATATAAAATATGTAAAAAACCGACCAATATCCATCAATATGTGATAAATATCAGTCCCAACCAAATCTTCACTTTAAATTTCCTACATTTTGTGACCAATTTCTATTAAATTAAGGGAAATTTATGAATTTTATAAAAATTTGGAGGTTTTTTCAACTGTTTGACAATTAAAATGACTACAATCGTGTGATGGAAGCACCACGGGAAACTGTGAGCACCTTCAAATATTGTTTAAACAATGATTTTTAATTTCTCCTGCGTGCCAAATTGGATGCTCCAAAAGGCCAGATTTGGCCCCCAGGCCATGAGTTTAACACTTATGGTCTAAATGAACACAAATAAAAGATATGCTGTAAAAAACAAGGATTTGGGTATCATTTCATTTTAAAATTAGCAGCTGCTCAAGCTTGCAACACCATCCTTGAAAAGCACGAGTCCTCTGTAATCATAGGTAACAAATCAATCTGTGATTTGAATAATTGAAAGTAATAAACAAGTTAAAAGTGGTTGACGTTGATACCAGATTATATATTTTTTTTATATATAAAGCAGAGGACTTTGTGGAAACAAAAAGGAGCAGCAAACTTTGAGCTTTGTCAGTGTTTGAAGAGAAAAGACGTCTGTTACACATCTGGAATAAAAACAGGGGTGGGTGAAGGGTTAAACTGATTAGCTATAAGAACAAATAAAAGCATTTACAGAAACCACAACGCCCTCTTTTTTGGCAGGTTTTTTCTTGGCAGACCTGGGACACAAAAAAAACATGATTATCATTAATACAACTGATTGTCTTGGTGGTGTCGTCTTACAAGGGGAAGAGCAACTGATTGTCATAAATAGAAGAAAATGACTGAAAAATACACAAAACAAAAGCAATGATAGATTAACGAAATATATAGAATCACAACATAGTAGGATCATATAGGGAAAATACTCCAACAACAAAAATGAACAAAACGACAACAAAAATACTCAAAATTACTAAAAACAAATACACAAAATTTCAAAAAAATATACAAAATTATAGAAAATGACAACAAAAGTACACAAAAAATACAAGAAAAACACAAAAAAGGACCATGCAAACTCATAGTCCCAAAAAACAAGCAAAACGACAACAATAATACACAAAATGACTATAAAATATATATACAGAAAGTGATAACAAAAGTACACTAAAAGACAAGAAAAACACAAAAAATGACTCAGGAAACCCACAATACTAACAAACAAGCACAACAACAACAGAGTTGCACAAACATTATCCAAAAAAAGCAAAAATGACAACATAAATACACAATATGACTGACGAACATACATTTTACAGGAAAAATACATAAAAGTACAACAGAAATGTACAAAATACAAACATAACAAGCAAGACAACAACAAACATACACAAAATGACAGAAAAAACACACAAAACTACTACAAAAATCCTTGCAATACATCATTAGGTCATCATTGGATGTACTGTATCCATGATGACCTAATGCTTCATGCAGCTTGACTCCATATTTAGAGCAAAACCAGTAGTGATGACTCAGTTTCCAGCTGAAATTGTATGATCTAATGGAATAAACCATTCATTTGTGAGACTCAAGTGATTCTACTAAAAAAAACCAGTCAGATACTCACGAGTATTTTCCCATCCTCCTCACCACAGCGATAACGATGGCGATGACGATGACCACTGCCAGCAGGGCACCAATCACAATACCCACCACCTGACCAGAGCTCAGACCCTCTGTCAACACACAATCACACCGTTCATTCATTTATATTCAAGCAGAATAAATGAGCATTAACCCTCCTATTATCCTTGGGGTCAGTTTGACCCCAATGAATATTTAGATTTGACTCTTTTCTTTTGCTTCATATTTCATGACTTTTCCTAATTAGATGGCTACAATTGATTAAGCATTAAATTATCATGATATATTTTTTAATATGCTGAACACATAGTACATGCATTGGTGTTCCTTAGGGGTCAATTTGACCTCAAGCTGTTTTAGCTGTGTAAAACGTGTCTGTCTGTGTGTGTGACACACTTTCTCTATAGGAAATGTCCTCTAGGAAAAGTTTTACTGTCAGTAAGGTTTTGGAACAGCTCTTTCACAGTGAAAGTGACGTAGAGGAGAATGTGTCTAAGACAGTGGACTTTATAGTGAATAACCTCAAATACTGTATGTTACAAAAAAGGAGATACAACATAAGTAAATAAATATGTTTATGGAAGGAAAGAGAGGGTAACCAACAACATCAATGTTGGGGGTGGGGTAAGGGGGGGGGTTCTAATGAGAACTTTCAAGATACACTAACTCAAACTGGAAGTTTGACCTGATGGTGACGCTGCAGGAAAGGTCTTACCATCACCACAACCAATAGGGTTCATACGCTACTTCAAGATAAATTGATTTTAATTTAAAAGTTCGGCCTGATGGTGGTGCTAGAGAACAGGTCTAGGGGTTATTTATGTATTCAACAATTAAAACAGTGCCCGATACAAATACTTGGTCAACAATTTTCTGAAAATCATTTTCCGGAGGCAAATAACCTTGGGGTCAGATTGACCCTGATGATAAAATGTGTTAACAATAGAATAATGTTAAAATAGTAATATTTGAGGATATTAAGAGGGTTAAGTAATACCCCTATTTTTTTTTTTTTCCAAAAATCATGATGGAATGCACAATCTGAATAAATATCTGTGGGTTGATTGAGGAACCAACCCGACATAACCGAATAAAATTTCATAAAGATCAGTCATTTACAAATCAAGATATGTTTTTGGAATTTTGACAATGATAAGAAATGTTTAGATTTTTCAAACTAATCCATAATCATTATTTTATGGAAGCCTGTTTCCTCCCCTAAAAAAGGATTAAAAAATCATTATGAAAAGTCATAATTATGAGAAAGAAAATCATAATTATGAGACAAAAAGTAATATTTATGAGAAAGAAAAGCATAATTATTAGAAAGTCATAATGATAGGAAAATTATTTTATGTAAAGTTGCAAAGAAACACAAAAATGTCATTTTGTAATAAAGACATATTTATGTACTTGTGTGTGTATGTGATGAATTTTAAGAATAAACTGCTTGTTTTTTCAGTGGAAACAGGCTTCCATATTATTTTGATCCGGATCTCGTCTAAAAATGATCTCGTTAGGCTAAAATCTTTCCATAAATGAATTAATAACTGTGGTCCTACCATCAGCATCGTCTTCAACCACCACATCTCCAGCTGCTGGTGTATCTGTAACAGCTGCTTCAGTCTCTGCTTGTGGAACTGCCGTCACCTCTGGCAGAACCTCAGCCGCCTCAGTGGGGGCCTCAGTATCTACGACGGGGGCTTCAGTGATAACTGGTGCAGGTTCAGTGGTGGCAGCGATGGAGGCCTCCGTCTCCACCATAGGCTCCTCCACGTGTTCCGTCACAGCAGGAGGAGGAGCCTCAGCAGCCTCTGTCACCACTTCTTCAACCGCCACCGCTGCATCAGTCGCAGGTGGTCCAGTGATGACGGGGAGAACTTCCGCTGTTGCTAACTCTGTAGCTTCAGGTCCAGCTTCTGTAGCTTCTGGAACAGCTTCAGGTGCAGCATCTGTAGCTTCTGGTGCAGCTTCAGGTGCAGCATCTGTAGCTTCTGGTGCAGCTTCTATTACAGCCTCTGCCGTCCCAGCAGCCTCTAAGGGGTTCGATGTAGGGCCTGGAGACAAATAATTAGCTGGTTTCACATTGTTTTGTTTGTTTATTTTACATCAAACATTTCTTGACACCTTTAATTCAGTTTTAATCACAGAATACTCAACAATCATAATCATAAAAATGAGCTTTTGGAACAAGGGTGTTGTGAAAATGGTGTTTTATTACTTTATGTAGTGCAATGCATGTTTAATTATTTCAATTCCATAAATGCATTTATTTTATTGCATAATTGTGACCATTACCAGCCCTCCCTAAGGAAGGGTAAGAATTCTTTTATTAAAGGAGGAATATAAAAACAGAAGGAAGTGTAACACTTTGGTGAGGGGGAAGGGAACAGGGAAGAGGGAGTCAGGGTAGGACAATGGAAGGGGTGGGGGAGAGTTGACTATTTTAAGGTGAGAGTTCAATGTGGTGTTACAGTTCTGCATATTGTGTTGGTGTTTTATTTCTGGACTCTGATGGAATATGTCAGGTGATACACCATGTGATTGATGGGGGTTTAATTATTAGTGATATTAATTTGTAGAATGGACATCTATGTACAGGAGAATTAAACAGTTTAAACAGTCTTCAAAATAAGTTTCAGGGAGTGTTTTTCTCCAAAAGACTTGAACAATGAAGCATGGACTGTGTTATGAAAGGCAGCATCACTCAAATGTCATGTTGATTACATTATGGAGCATAAATAATGAATTACAGCTATAATATAAAATATGAAAGTGACTTTTTTTTTTTGACTTGGAAGAAAATATCATTACAAATGTGCAACTTCAATGTCAATATGTTGTAAAAAAAATTCCCAAATATTGTGAAAATAGACAGGAAAAATAAAGACTGTTTAAACTAGGGGTGTACATTGCCATGAATCTGACGATACAATACAATACGATTCACTCTTTGCATGTCATGATTCGATATATCCTGGAACTAAACAATATGATATTCATCGTGATATAAATATATATATATATCTATATATATATATATATATATATATATATATATATATATATATATATATATATATATGATGTCAATAATTACAAATTCTACCTTTACAAGTACAAAATGGTATAAAATATAATTTAAAAACATGATTAAAAATGTTTCCCACCATATTTCTGGGTTAGTGATTGTTGATATGATTATGGGCACTACTTCCTGTTACCCCAAGTTACATCTTGAAAGTGGCAAAACCAGTAAATTATTAAAAGTTAGTTTACAGCAGGACACTGGAGATGAACTTATCTCTTTAGTACTGGGATATAGCCAATATACAGAGCTCTTATTGTGAAAGGATGTAACCAGAAGAGTGAATGTATGTATTATCATCCACTTTGCTGTCCAAACTCATAGCAGCAATGGGTCAAACTGGTCCCTGTCCCAGTAAAGATGTCCCATCTGTTAGGACTCAAGCAGGATACTTCCTCTTTCTCACGCTCGCCTCCTTGCATATTGTTACCGTTTCGTTACACACACACACACACACACATACATACACAGCCTCCACCCTGTGACTCACTAAACGTGTGTCGTCCGTGTACTCCATCCTGTGTTTTAGGGCTGCATGTTTGCATACTGGCCATGCCACATCCTCTGCCTCATTTCCTGAGGAGGAGGAGGAGGAGGAGGAGGCGGGGGAGGAGGCGGGGGAGGAGGCGGGGGAGGGCTCTCCTTACAAGGAACGATGGCCAGTTCACCCTCAGGAGTATAAAATGTGCTTGTGGTTAGGGGCAACACCTCAATGTACCTTTAAAACTAATTCAAGGGCTTCAGCAGAGGAAAAGTATGTACTATATACACTTAAATGTCCTTTTGTTTTTACCTACAATCAAGGACTTTTTGAAGGATATTTTCGCAGGAATCGCTATGACAGAAAGATTCATACTTGACTTGCAGAGGTGAAAGCAACAAATTACAAGTACTCACGTTACTGTAATTGAGTTGCTTTTATGGGTACTTGTCCTGTTTTTAGTTATAAAAGCAAGGAATCTCTGTCTGTCTGTGTGTGTGTGTGTGTGCTCCTCAAATATCTCTGCTGGTATGACATTTATTTCCGCATTGTAGCAACTACAAATTGTGATCCTTTGCTCTTTTTTTGTGCATTACTGGCGAACTGCCAACATGCTAAGCTAACCGTGCCTCCGTGCCCGTGAGTGTTGTTCTCCTGTAGCAGAGGCATGCGCACGCAGACACACGCTCACATGCAGCTTCAGAGCTTTCAACTGTGTCTTTCTGATCCATTTACACGTATGATTTACACCATAACTAAAACCAGAGCGCTACTGTTTACATTCATATTTAGAAGTGGAATATTGAAAAGGGTCCGGTCTGAAACGTGGCACAGCGTAGCGTTCCGAAAGTCAAATACACTGGTACGGCGGTATACTAAAAAATCATATCATAACAAAAATATATACCATTTTACTTGTACTCAGATAGATAGATAGATAGAAAGAAAGATAAACCTATCTTTCAATAGGAGCAAATAGTTTTTTAAAGAATTTTTGAACATAAACAGTAAATTCATTAACTTAAAGTGATCCTCAAGATCATTCCAAACTTTATCACCATAAACAGAAATGCATTTTCTTTTAACATTTGTTCTACATTGACTTTGTTCAAAAATATAAACCCCTCATAAATAATATTTTCCTTCTCTTAGTTTAAAAAGTGATATAATACCCAAAGAAAGGCTTTTATTGCTTAGAATCTCTAACACTTTTAACTTTACTATATCCACAAATGTATTGTTCTAGATTTTTAAACAGTTTGTTAGTAGGTGCCCTGAATTCCACGTTATTCTTAATGATCTCTTTTGTACATATGTTTTACATGTATTAGGCCAGGTAAGGGAATATAAGAGATAAATAAAGCAACTTCAGAAAGTCTCTATTTAATATACTTTTTGCTCTATGTAGAAGGCCAATAGTTTTAGATATTTTTTTTCCTGATATGTTCTACGTGCGGCTTCCAGCAAAGCTCACGATCTATGATGACGTCCAAGAACTTGGTCACATGACACGATCAGTTTCTGTTCAATCTGTCCCACAAGATCCAAAACACATCCATTTTATTTTCATTTAAGGACAGTTTGTTTTTTACTATTGACATTAAATTACTAATATCTTGTCCAGAACAAAGTATGTTTGTGTCATCAGCAAACATAATTACAGTAACTTCAGAATTTGGGACACTTTGCAAATGTAATTCAAATATATTATAAACAGGTGCCTTTGTGGAATATAAATTAAGTTCCAATTGTCCAAGATTTGGACTCTTTCTTTTTAAGTTTATACATGAGACCTTTGCTGTACGCAAGGAAACCGTGGTAAGATTTATCACCAACAATAAATGTGGGGGTGAAAGTAACTACGGTAGTAACTTTTACTTTGAGTACTATTTAATTGAGCTATTTTTTACTTGTATATGAGTATTCTATGACTTATACTGGAGTATAATTTCAAATCAAGCAACAGTACTTCTACTTGAGTAGAATATATCAGTACTCTTTACATCTCCGGTCAGATTTCACAAAAATAAAGATTTGGGCAAAGATTTCCTTTTCCACTGACAGAATCATGGCCTTAAAAATGCTTCTTTTCATTAAAACAGTCCAAATCCATTTATATCAGCGCATCCTCTCAAAGCTCTTTTATTTTGGCGAGCAGAAACAAGGTCCTTTGTCAAATCATCTAAACTTAGCACGTGACATCATTCTGCTTCCTGTGTCCCTCCTTTGTCTGGTTCGTCCAGAAAACTTCACATGATAGAGAATATATTATGATGGTAAAAATAACTGTAAATGGCTGAACATGTTGGACCACAGACGCACCCGTCCACTGACTAGTGCGTTCATTAGCAACAGGCCGGGGTAAATATAACTAAACATTTGCTCCTAGACTACTGAAGGGGATTTTTTCAGATGGCAGACGTTTGTTTGGAACGTCTTGAAGTGATGATAAAAAGGTCTGGGCTTCATGGAGTATGGCTACTTAGCGTACTATGTGTAATCAGCCCATAGCTTCTGCTAACAATTGTTTCATTATGTGTAGAGTTCCCACAATTACCTTTAAGGACTATTTCCTCTCCACTCAATACTCATAGGCCTCATGGGTCAATGCAGTCACTTTACTACTAACCAGGGGTGGACTGGCCATCCGGCATACTGGGCATCATCTCGGTGGGCTGTGGACCAAAGTGGGCCGGTCCTCCACGATTTGTTTTCTTGACAAGCGAGTGGAGGCAGACATGGTAACAGGAGACCAAAAATGAACCAAAAGTTGCAAAAAAAGACTGAAAAGTGACTAAGAGGGATAAAAGCAGTCAAGAGTGGCCAAAAAAAACGAGCAAATAAAGAGGAACCAGGTGGTATGTAAATGCAAATGGTAGCTTATATCAGCTAAATGTGGCAAACAATAGTAAAAAAAAAAAAAAAAAAAAGGCGTTAAAGTGGTATTTATTGGGCATAAGTTAGCTTATTTGGATGAAAAGTGGCACGAAAAATGAAAGAAATTTGATAAAAGTGTCAAAAAAAACTTACAAAAATTGAAAACAATGTGATATTTATTGGTAAAAGAAAGCTAAAGTCAGAAAAAAATGCAAAAACTTTTTGAAAAGGGGAAGAAATTGGACAAAGGAAGTTTCAAAATGGCCAAAAAAAAATGGGTGAAAAATAAGGGGGTTAAAAAGTTTCCCCTTTTAAGATTTTCTGGGGGAAAATAATAATCAAAATGAAGACATAAAAAGCCACATGTTGAGCATCACTGATTTATTAACAGCGTCTACATGGTGTTGCTGCTCTGTTTTTGTCCCAGTCCGACCCTGCTACTAACCAAGTCTGGGATTTCTTTTTCTTTTCTCACTCTGGTGGTCTGACTATGACTAACTGGTCTGGTTCTACTGGAGGTTTCCACCTTTTCACCAGTTTTTCCTCTCTATTGTTGCTAATGCTAGCTTTCAAAGAAATGTTTATTCTTTAAATATCACAACTGTGTTATTTGTACATGTAAGAAAAGGCAAGTGAGGATGCATATGCTGAACCCTTCAGAGTCAGAATTACCCCTCGGAGTCAGTGTAACCCAGTGTTTTTCAACCTTGGGGTCGCCTGAAATGTCTAGTAATTGATAAAAATGTATTTACAAAAATTGCTAGAAATGTGTGATATAGAAAAGGTTGGTACCTACTGGTATAAACCCTCGGAGTCAGTATTTTTTAACACACCAAACTGTATTATAATGACTAACAGCAGGGGGCGCGGTGTTAACTCTCCCATTAGGTGGAATGGAAAAAAAAATTCTTTTCAATTTTGCCAAGTAATCAATAGCCTAGGTTGACCAGACGTCCTGATTTACACGGGACAGTCCCGGTTTTCAGAGTTACGTCCCGTGTTCCGGTCAATTTCCCCCAAACCATTGATTTGCCCTGGTTTTTCACAAGCTCAGTCCCGTTTGTCCCGTTTATTAATAAATGAACGTCTGTTCTTTTCCGCTAAGACCCTAAAAGCAGCAACGCATTTTGCTTCAAAACGTGACCTCTGTGGACTGTGAGCTGTCAATCACAATAGTTGCCATGGTAATATAATATATAAACCAATTAAAAAGCTCAAAAGTCTTATTGACAATAAGTGTGACTTTTTTGACTGATGGCCACTTTATATTTAGTTCAGCCGTTGCAATAATACATTTCATCCAAAAGAAAGAAAGAAAGACATTTCATTTATGTGACTTTTTAAATTACAATTAAAAGCTTTCGCAAATAGTTTCTTATGAAATGAATAGTCATCATTTTTTATTAAATTACGGTACTCTCCTGGTTTTGAGTTTTAATAATCAGAAGATATAAGGAGTACGTATCCTCAGTATTCTGTACACTACAGGGGTTCCCTGGTCGGTAACATCGCACTAAATATGAGGTACAAGTTATTGGACGAAAATCTACTCTATAATAATAATAATAAAGTACACAGAAAACAATGGTGAGGAGCTTTACAACTAAGCTAAAAAAGGCGTGTTTCATTGTGTCCTTTGCTCTGCTAGCTTGTATGTTATTAGCGTGTGTGTGTGTGTGTGTGTGGGGGGGGGGCTAACATGTACATATGACTGTGTTAATCCTCAGAGCAGGGGGTCAGATCCAGAATGGGACCCCTGACACTGGTGAGGATTTCTACCAACACAGGGGTTTTACATCCTGGCTCAGCCAGTTAGAGGACAGTGTTTTCTCTATTTATATGTCGACAGTGTCATGACACCAGAGCCTCTCAGGTATCCAACGATGATGGAGTATTTCAAAAAGAAGCTCATAACAGGAACGTTTTTCTTTAAATAAACCATAAAACCACAACACAGCAAATGCTTTTTCTGAAAAACCCAGAAAAACTTTTTATAACGGCGCCACTGGGCAGTTATCTCATATTTTTAGTGGTGCACTTGGATTAGGCCACAACCTGTGACACACACACACACACCCTGGCACTGATAAGCATGTCAAGCATGTTTGAAACATCATCTAACTAAGATAGCAGCCTGCCACTCAACTGTGTACGTGGGTGTATGTGTGTGTATGTACTAGAGAGATACATAAATATAAACAAATATATATATATATATAATATACATACATATATACATGTACGTATATATAAATAGTCTGCCATAGCATGTGCTGTATGCATATATACATATGTAAATGTTTGTGTACATGTATATACAGTATACATGTATGTGTATAACTGGAGACATGTGTGTATATATGAATATACAGTATGTAAAACTCTGTACATAACATAACAGTAAAAGAGAAGGATACAGTGTAGTGTTAAAGCAGGTTTTTCAACCGTGGGGTCGTGATCCCATGTAGGGTCACCTGGAAATAAAACGTGGTCGCTTGAAATGTCTAGTAATAATAACAAAGTAGAAAACACCTGATAAAAAATAATATTTTCTTAGCTATTGTTCATTTTCAAATTAAAACACTATACACAATCTCAAACAACTGTATTCTGTACTTTCATTTTTTCAAAATACAAATTTAAATCAACGAATCAAGTGAACGATACTGTGCTTTAGTTTGCATTTCCACGTGAATAAATTATAAAATATAAGTGACACATATCAGTCACTGCAGGATCTTTACTTTTAAAAAATGTTTTATTTTGTAGCCAATTTTTATGTAATTTGGGGAAATTTTGTGGAATAATTCTAAGAAAATGGCTAGATTTAGGAAACATTTTGAGTTCTTTCAATAATTTGAGATTAAAAATGTCAGCCATCATGTGATATAAGTGTGGGGGGAAATGTGAGCCCTGCTAATATTGTGGTGTTTCATTGAATTTATGTATTATTTTGAAGATATCTTTAACTAAATTAGTTGGTCGTTTACACAATGATTCATAGTTTCTCTGATATTTTTTGCTTTCCTCTGCTGTAGGCCAAATTTGATGCGCTAAAGGGACAGATTTGGCCCTCGGGCCTTAAGTTTGACACGTGTGCCTTATAGCAAAGAGCTGTGAGAGATTGTCATGAGGCACCGTGTGGGGCTTAACTCTCGTGTCCCATAAATAAAACCTCCGGGGGGGGGTTGAAAGATTGAGAGAGAGACGCCACAACATACAGCGTGAGACAGGAAAGGAGGGAGTAGCAGCTTCCATCCATTACAAGCACAATCAGCTGCCTCTGAGGCCCCTGAGTGTGTGTGTGTGTGTGTGTTGGTAATTCACAGCCATGTGTGGGAGGGAGAGGGTCCGTGCAGACGTGTGTGTGAGGGAGTGTGAGTGTGTGGTGTGCACCTTTGGCGCCCAGGGAATGTTTTTGTGGTGCTAAGGGAGGAAAGTGAGAGAAAACATTGGCGCCCGTCTCACTGTACCAGGATGAGATGCTGCACAACACACACACACACACACACACACACACACACACACACACACACACACACACACACACACACACACACACACACACACACACACACACACACACACACACACACACACACACACACACACACACACACACACACACTCCCTGTATAACCAGCGTCAGCCATGTCCAGTATTGGACAAGTTACTTTTAAGTAGTGATTAGTTTGTGAATTATAACTAGGTACTTTAATCACGTTACTTAATATAATTGAACTTTTCAAAAATGTGATGCACTAAATATTAATCAGTAGACCTTTCAGCCTAATTCTTTTCTTTTGGCATGTTCCACATTAGAAATCTAATCAAACAAAACTCTCTTTTTAAATCTTGTTACATTAATTGTTCTAACACTATGCAAGTTGCATGAATCAAAATCTAAATCAAATGCAACAGTTTCAGACTTGCAGAAAGTTGTTAAACATTTAAACTCATTTACTGCACATTCAACCAAATTTTATAAAATAAAAAAACTCTTTCTTTTCTTTTTTCTGCCTTCTCTGCACATGCTGTCGAAAGTCCACACTATATACGTAGTGAGTTTTATTACTGACCATCACCAGCGCTCCCTAAGGAAGGATAAAAAACTTTATTCGAGGGAAAATATAAAAAGTGAGGGCAGTGCTACACCTAGGTGAGGGGGAAGGGAACTGGGAGGAGGGAGTCAGGGTGGGATGATGAAAGGGATGCGGAGGAGTAGACTGTTTTAAGGTGGGAGTGTAACGTGATGTTATAGTTGTGCGTATTGTGTTATGTAATCAGTTAGATCTATTTTCACCTGTTTAGCAGGAGATGGGTCCTTAGTTTGGCTCAGTGGAAGTGGATGTTGATGATCTCTCACTTTTGCTCAGTACTTATTCAGATTTGAGGTGGAATTCTTTGATGTAGATAAAAGTTTTTTCCCCCACGCAGAGTGTACAGCAGACACTAATGTTTTTGTCGTCTTTTACGGCGTCAAACTTAAAGTAATGTCGGTACTTCCAAGAATTAAAAGTTGCTTTGACGTGCTCTCTCTCTCACGCTGCATTGTCGTGTTGTTTACCAATGATGTTGTGACGCTTTAGTCAGAAGCTTTAGACTAAGATGGCTGACTGGGTTGTAATGCAAAAAAAAAGGAGAAAAAAGACTGGGTTGTAATACAAAAAATAAAAAGAGAAAAAAGACTGGGTTGTAATGCGAAAAAAACAAAACAAAACAAAAAAGGGGTTATAATGCAAAAAAAAAAAAAAAAAAAAAAAAGCCTGGATTATAATGCAAATTTTTTTTTAAATAAATAAATAAAAATAAATAAATAAATAAATTAAAAAAGACTGGGTTATAATGCAAAAAAAAAAAAAAAAAAAAACCTGGATTATAATGCATTTTTTTTTTTTAAATAAATAAATAAATAAATAAAAAAAGACTGGGTTATAATGCAAAAAAAAAAAAAATACAATAAATAAATTTAAAAAAAAAAAAAAGACTGGGTAAAAATAAAAAAAAAAAAAGCAAAAAAAAAAGACTGGGTTATAAGACACAAAAAAAAAACTAAAAACAAAACAAAAAAGGGTTATAATGCAAAAAGAAAAAACAGAACACAGCCTGTTTGCAGGAAAAAAACTGTAATCTAATTATTGTTTCTTAAATTATAATCCATTACTTTACTTGTTACTTGGGAAAACTAATCAGAATACAGTAACCCGTTACAGCCCATCACTGGTCATGTCTGATGGTACCGAGCTGTGTCATGCAAAGGCAAGAGTGGAACATTCTCAGGCCGTTTTATCAACGGTGTAAAAACAACAACATTCTGGTGTTGTTCTAACTGGGAAGCCAGTACCATCTGGACTCCATCACAAAAAGGGCAGTAACCAGCACCAGATCAAGTGGGATTCTAATCTTCAGCCTTTGATTACATCTCGAGGATGTAATGACTCAGCGCAGGAATTCATGGCCTTAAACGTGTCATGCTTCTTCGTTTCTCATCAAATCCTCATTTTTCACCAAAAGCTAAACATAGCAGACAAAATCAATACCTTAGTTAGACCTTCACGTTGATATCAAGCAGCCTTTTTATTTGAAAGTGTCCCTAATCTCACTAACCTTCAAATCCAACTCCCACTTCATCCAGCAACCTCCCACTTATAGAAGCGTTTCTTCGTCAGAGGCCACAATTTTTCTTTTTCTATTTTCTCTATTGTCGCCCAGGCTTCACCTCGCAGCACACGTAGGTGATAGTGATATGAGACATTTGTGCTCGCTTCTACTAATGTGAGGTCTGAGCTACACTCCACTCAGCATTTTTTCCAAT
The DNA here is from genome assembly GCF_900634775.1 of Gouania willdenowi. Classification (NCBI taxonomy): domain Eukaryota; kingdom Metazoa; phylum Chordata; class Actinopteri; order Blenniiformes; family Gobiesocidae; genus Gouania; species Gouania willdenowi. The sequence goes on along the minus strand of NC_041050.1, from coordinate 34,934,056 downwards.
TACAATGAAAATGATTATTTTTCCACTGAAAGTCAAGTACAATTAAGTTCTCAATCACTAAAGTTCAAATTCAATTAATCACAATTACTATCCTTTAATGAAAAAGCCCATAAAATGTGACCTTCCTCTTGTGTTAGCTTCCTGTTAGCATCTCTTATAATAACGGGTCAGTTTTAAATCAGCTGTAAAATACACAAAATATTATCTATCATCTAATTTGTTTTTCATCTTTTGGTTACCTTGTTAGGCTTCCTAAACAATGACAATAATGGTATTTTATTTATTTATTTAACTGGGACAGTGTGTACATTCATTTCAATACAGATATTGTACCAGATTTAGCCAGAAGGCTATTTTTCATCTGTAGTCCCTGGACAGAATGTTCAATTGTCACCCTAAAATAAAACAAATTACAGGAAATATACAATAAAATATACAGAGAAAACAATATAATAACATCCAACTTTCAATTACATATAAAAAACAACAGTATTTGATAAGAGACTATGATCAGGTATTAATCAGTATACCCCTCAAGGTCAATTTAAAATATAAACTGAGATATAGTGGGAAAACTTGATATGAAACTTATTTTATTAATTGTTAACTACATACAGTACGTGTAAAACCATAGACTCTTAATGACGCATTCACGCCAAACGCGTCGAAAGTGGCAGGTTTACATTCACAATATATGGTGGACACGCTTCTGGAGCGCGTCAGAGGTGGCACTGCGTGTCCCGCGCCTCCTGTGCAGTGCGTTTGGAAGCTCTCTGCGCGGCAGACGCTGCGCGTTTTGAGATTTCGCGCATTTGACGTGCCTCTGGCGCCTCCAAAACGGCCAACGCTGAAGTTGGGATTGTTGAACTTTTGGGGCAAATCGCGCGTGTCGACCAATCAGGAGCTTTCCCGAACTGTGACGTATTCAGAATAATGAGAAGAGGGAAAAAACACTAACCGGAGGTGGAGACAGATGGACAGGGATTGTTCTGCTGGAATAGAGCGCCAGAAGTTGGTGTGCTGGTAAGGGATGTGAGCAAATATGGCGGTCAGCAGGTCGTCAAACTGGGCACGGGAGAGACAAAAGTAGCGCTGAAAGCGACCCTTGTCCGAGCACAACTCTGGTGAATCCAGAAACTGCACCGAGGCGCAAATAAAACCAAGCCACTCTCTGGATAATGTAGAGCTGATGAACGGGAGTTGGAGGCGGCGTGTTCAGCAAGGAACTCCAAACTTTTCTCCATTCACCTACACTTCTCTATTGCCCTCTGACATCACAGTGCACACGCTGAGTCACACCAACATACATCCAACCGGAAACAACGCCTTCTCAACACAATAATGTTCTCCACCACTTCACAGTCACTGGGTGAATTATGAACGTAACTGATCACCACAATATCATCCATTGTATGAACACCACCGGCAACAAAGGAGCCCCTCCCCTCAACGCGCTCCCTTCTCAACTTGTTTGGTCGCGCGTCCAGAGCATCTTCGACACTGGTGACAAGCGTCTGATTCAATGAGCACACGCGTCCAACTACATGCGTGAGGCACAATTTTGACGTCCGAAACGCGTTTGGTGTGAACGTACCATAACATGGTTCCCCAGTTTTGTGTTTTGATTAAATTGTAGTTTAATAGAATTTTCACGCCAATTACAATTACAAATGCAATTATCTGAACTCAATTACAATTCAATTATGATTACAATGGCAACAGATGTTTTAAATTACAGTTACAATTATAACTACACCATAATTGTAAATCATTATCAATTACGCAATTACAATTATAATTGATCCCAAGCCTGATGTCAGTGTTACTTTAATTTCCTGTCGTCAGGGTTTAGGATCACCGTCCTCACCGCTTTCTCCATAAACACGTTTCGGTGCCTTTTGCAGATATTTTTTCTTTTTTACAAAGCATGACTGAGCTTTTTTTTCCGTTCCAAATGGGAACGAGTTGACGTGAGAAGAGCTGCTTTAGCCGCTAGTCTCGTTTTTTACTGGCGTGCGTCTCATATTTGGAGTATGAGCGCAACATTTGAGTCACTTCTAATAGTTGGCGTGAACGAAGGGCAGTGACCTCCTCCTTCAGCGGCCAGATGTGACGAGCACGTTATTGCCTGAGCCAGGCAGACAAAACTCATTAAGAAGGAGACCAAGGGTGGGTGGAGGTGAGGGGGAGGAGGTGGGGTTTTCTTTTTACAGGATTCATGGGGTTTCCTTGTTAACTGAGTAAGCAAGATGAAGTAAAGCTGCTTGAGCCTGAACAACTGTGCAGGAAGTTCCTCCACCACGTTTTATTTTTAAAAGAGATAAGAATTCTCTCTATTAAAAAAATAAAAGGGTTCGTTCTTAGCGCTTAAAGCCGGGGTGTCAAACTCATTTTACTTCAGGGGCCAAATACGGAGCATTTTGGGCTTCAGTGGGCCACAGCAAATTTAACTTCATTGTGCCCTGCAGGATCATCAATTCAGAAATTCTTGATTTTTAACCAATATTTGTGTAATTTAGAGGAATTTACTGGAATAGTTTTTGCACAATTTTCAATGAAAAATCACTGCATTCTCGTGATATAAGCACGAGAAAATTGCGAGTTCCTAAAAATATTGTGGAGTTCCACTAAAATTGTGAATTTGAGGTATCACAATTGAATTGTTTGATAATAACACAATAATGAATGTTTGCTCATGTCTACTGTCTCCTGCGGGCCAAATTGGATCCTCTAAAGGGCCAGATTTGGCCCCCGGGCCCAAAGTTTGACACATGTTGTCGATATTAGTATTATTGTAACAAATTACCAATAGGGCCTGAAAGACATGTCAACTTTATGTTAATTTAAAAATGCTTTAAAATTATATTTTTTACCGATCTTATTGTACATATTATGTATTATTTTATTGTATTTGTTGGTGTAATGAAAATGTGTCTTGATGTACCTTTGTGTGTATGTTTCTGTATATTTTTTTCTGTTCTTAATTATAATAGAATCTTCATTTTTTTTTTTTCTTTTAATGTACTCCAAGAAGATTAGCAACAACTACCGTGGAAGCTAATGGGGAATCTAATGAACAAATAAACAAACAAATAAATAATAATACTATTAGTATAATAGTATACATAAGCACATTGAGTGTATATCATTTAATGTGGGTGGAATCGTAATGAAATACATAACCAAGAACAATAACAGCAAGTAATGAAATAAAACATATACAGTAGGTGGCGATATGCAACATGGCAATAACCAAGAAAGTAGAAGAATATTATTAAAAAATAGCGGTGTTCCCTTTCTGTTCCCTCCATGTCTGCACTAATCTGTCAATAACTCAAACTGAGGAAGGAAACTGAAAGACAAATACAGCTAACAGACGAAAGGGATAGTCCTAAGGGTGGGGGCGGCTTTAGAGTGGTACATCTTGATACCCCACCAAAGATGGGTAAATGCCAAGGGTGGCGCGCCTTCACAGACTAACAACATATGTGGGTATGTGAGGGTGGGGCTGCTCTTAAAGCTCATCACAGCTCCTCTTCTCATCCATATGAGCCTCTTAAATATAGAGCCCCTCTCTATTAATACACACACGCAAACTCAGCCCTGCCCTGGCCTACTATTCCCCCCCCACCCCACCCCACCCCCTGGGTGCTACAGTCAGAGATGGCAAAAGTACTAGTCTTTAATACTCAGGTAAAAGTATAGGTACTTAAATAAAAAATGACTTTCGTAAAAGTAAAAGTATTGAAGTTGCTCCCTTATTTGAGTAAAACGTACATGTACTAAGTGTACTTAAGTTATAAAAAATTAAAACTAATGTCCCTTCAACAATAAGACAGGGTTTTAAAAACAGCAAATTCCATATATTTAATTTTTTTTAAGAACTTGGTACATCTGTTGCCCTTAACGAACACCAGGAGATTTTAGCACTCATTATAGATCAAATTTGTAAATAAAATGTAAATGCTCAATTAGTCTAACATCTTTAAAAATGTTTAAATGTTAACTATAAAACTAAGGGACCTGCACGAACAGAAAAAAAAGCTCAAACTACCAACATTTTTTAATTCAGGCTCAAGAGAATCATGTTCTCCAGGGTTCTGGAAAGGAGACGTGCCCTTTGGTCCCAGCTTCACGGTTGTTGGTTTGCGTCTTTTTTGCGTCGTGACGTCATCTTCTGAGGTCTTAAAAGTAACGAGCTCATTTTAAAAATGTAAGGAGTAGAATGTACAGAAGTTTGTTTAAAAAAATAAAAAATAAAAAATAGGAAGTAAAAGTAAAAAGTTATCAGATACCAGAAAAAACTACTTTATTTGTACTTTTTTACTTGTTACAGTGATGGTCAAGACAAAGGAAGGAAGGAAGCAGGACTAAAGAAAGAGTGGAAAAGCCAACAGACTACAGGAGACAAAACACGTGAAGGTTCCATTTGTTCAGGAGTAGAATGAAAGGAAGTAGTCACATAATGTAATGGTGTCCGTTGCAGTTTGAAGCCCCCCCACCCTACTCCATCTCCCCCCCTTCTCAGCCAACGTACATGGTGTGTTTTGGGAACTTTCCAGACTGTATTCCTTTCTTCTCTTTTGGCGCTGCCAAGAATGTAACTGACACAAGGCAGCAGAGCCACCGCTATTACATCATCGTTTTTCCCTCAGGTCTGCACATCTAACTTTTTCCTCCAGTCTGAACCTCAAAGATGAGTGTGTGTGTGTGTGTGTGTGAGGGGGGGTCAAAGTAAGATATAGCAAAGCAAGATGAGAAAACCAGTTCAATTCAACACAAAGTGATTGTAAAGATGCTTAAAGATGAAAAAAACAAAACAATGGAAATAGTCAAAAATTGTAACTTAAAAGTTTTGTAGACATTATTGAAGAATAAAATGAACAACTAACACCTTACTAATGGAATCACATGTTAAAAAATTGTGTTAATAATCAAACCTTACAAAAAATGTTCCCACTTAAGTTGATTCTAGTGTCATTATTAAGTCGATTAAGGATTAACGCAGACAAAGACGTGTGCTGTGGGCACATGGAGGCAGACAGATGGGGACAGAGTGTGCTAACAGCAGGACAGTCATATCATATCATACCACACGGCGTCCACTTACTTGCACGTGTAACGGCGCAGAAAGAGCCGACCAGGGCCAGGAGCAGCAGCAGCTGAACTTTCATCATGTTTGGAAAAAAAAAACCGCTTCTCCAATCTTCTCAGCACTCAAAAGCTTTTAGGGGGGGCTCCCTCAGGGCAAAGTGCAGGCGACACCAGAGACCTCGCGACACACGCCGGACACACACCGATCAGCCTCTACTTCAGAGGGGGCACAAGGGGGCAAGGGACCAAAAAAGGTCAGGAATGGAAAGGAAGACAGAGGGAAAGAAAGTCGTTGGGGAGAAAGTTTTGGAAATGCAGCAGGCGGAGGATGATGAAAAGGCTGAGAGAAAAAGAAGAAGAGTTGTCCCGTTGGATAAAAGTGGTGGAGGGATGTAAAGGGAGGACAAGAAAAATGAGACTAGCTGAAAGAAAGTGTACAGAGAGAGAGAGGGAGAGAGAGAGAGAGAATGGCACACAGCAGGAGAGAGAAAAGAGGGTGCATGTGAGTGACCGAGGGTGGAGGAGGGGTGCTGGTACTGGTGGTGGCAATGGGCTGGGCTGAGGAAGAGGAGGGGGAAGAGGGCGTCTGGTTGGGAACAGGCGAGCAGGATTCAGCCATCAAGGTCCGGCCCTGAATATGACTGACTCGCCTCTTGGTACACAGCCCGGACAGTCCCGCTGTTTGCAAACCCTGCAATATCAACAGTACACACACACACACACACACGCACACACACACACACGCAGGATACAAACAGCACATCCAACTGGTACATTTACACAGCTTTAAAGCCAAATCACCAAAACCTTTAACATTTTTTGTAAAAAAAAAAAAAAAAAAATGGAAGGAGAATTAAACACCAGAGGTGGCAAAAGTACTAGCCTTCAGTACTCAAGAAAAAGTATAGATACTACAGTCACAGTATTGAAGTTGCTCTCTTACTTGAGTAAAAGTAAAAAGTAAAACAAATGTTCTTCTGATTTGACGGAGAGTTCTTGAATGCCAGAATCTCGTGTTTTTCGGTTCACAAAGAACGCACCGCATCCGCCATGACACATTCCTGACACCAACAACTTCTAAAAGTTCTTTTAAATATGGCCATGGGTAGTGGTCCACTACTTGTGCAAAGCTGCTGCCTCTTGGCTCTCTCCCTTCCAGGGGAGGACTGGCCATCTGGCATACCGGGCATCGTCCCGGTGGGTCATCGACCCAAAGTGGGCTGGTCCGCTACTTTTTTTTTGTGAGGAGCGAGTGGAGGTAGACATGGTAGCAGGTGGCCAAACATGGAGTGTAAAGTGACTAAAATGGGCCAAAAGCAGTCAAGAGTGGGCAAAAAATGGGCAAATAAAAAGGAACCGGGTGGTATATAATGGCAAAGGGTAGCTTTAGTGAGCAAAATGTGGCAAACACTAGTAAATAAAAAAGGCACAATGTAGGGTAAAAAGGAAACAAGTGGTATTCATTGGGCAAAAATTAGATTATTTGGGAGAAAAACTTAAGAAATGACAAAAATTGGATAAAAGAGTCAAAAAGAACTTGTAAAAATTGACAAAAAATATGAAAAAAGGGATATTTATTGACAATAGGTACTGTAGCTAAAGACTGAAATGTTGTAAAATGGCCAAAGGAAATAGTTAAAAAGAGATTAAAAAGTTTCCCCCTTTGAAGGTTTTCTGGGGGAATAATAATTAAAATTAAGACATAAAGAGCCACATGTTGAGCATCACTGACTTAACAGCTTCTGCTGTCGCTGATAATGTAGTGGTCTGGTCTCCATGTTAGCACGTCAACTAGCACTAGCTTCTCCTTCAGCTTCATGGTTGTTGGTTTGCGTCTTTTTACGTCATCTTCGAAGATCTTAAAAGTAACCAGCTCATTTTAAAAATGTAAGGAGTAGAAAGTAGATATTTGTTTAAAAAAGTAAGGAGGAGTAAAAGTTAAAAGTTGCCAAATAAAATAAATACTCAAGTAAAGTGCAGATACCAGAAAACACTCCTTAAGTACACCTCTGGTAAACAGACTTCAGAGGTTTTTCAAATAAAGCTCAATCACAGACTAAGAGCCAAGAAAGTGTCTGCAGACGTGTGGGGTTACACTTCATCTCCACTATCACACAACTAAACACTGCTGCACCAAGAACAAATCAAACATAGAGGACGCAAACATCTGTCACACATCTGTGCACAACAAAAAAAGGCTTTTCTGTAATTAATGAACTTCTGACAGAAGCAACAATAAGAAACCACGTGTGGAAAACTTTTCTAACGTAAAGCGTTTCTTAAAAGATGGTGAGAACATTGTGTGACTTTGACACAAGCGTGTGTGTGTGTGTGTGTGTGTGTGGTCTGCTCAGCTTACGTGTGAAACAGGACAATCCCGCTGGCTCTGCACTAGGCTGACACCTGTTGGACAAACAAGCCTGGAGGGGTTAGAAACAGCAGAAAAACCAAGGTTTGAAACCATGTTTAACCTCCTTTTTTAAAGAAAAATATCATATGTTAAAGTTTCATTTATTCACACAACTTTTTTTTTCAGGAAATGTACTTTGATCTCTTCTTTTTCATTAATATGTTAAGGTTTCACATATTCAGACAACTTTGATCTCCTGGCATGTTTCGACTGTCAACTGCCAGTCTTCTTCAGAGGCATCTGCTGATCGCTTTGATGTGTCCTTGACTTCCGTGTAATAAATCCAGCAAGTTATTTTTGTCTTCTTTTTGAATGACATGTTAAAGTTTCATTAATCAGACAACTTTTTTCTCTGGAAATTTAATTTGAAAACAAAAAACTTGCTGGAATTATTACGCAGAAGCCACATCAAAGCGATCGGCAGACGCTCCTGAAGAAGACTGGCAGTTGACAGTCGAAACATGTCAGGAGATCAAAGTTGTCTGAATAAATGAAACCATAACATATTATTCAAAAAGAAGACAAAAAGAACTTGCTGGAATTATTACGCGGAAGTCAAGAACACATCAAAGCGGTAAGCAGACGCCTCTGAAGAAGACTGTCGAAACTTTTCAGGAGATCAAAGTGAAGTTCTTAAAAAAAAAAAGTTGTCTGAATAAATGAAACCTTAACACAGTGGTTCCCAACCTTTTTTTGGATCGTGACCCCATTTTGATATCAAGAATTTCTGGTTACAATAGACATTTTTTTTCTTTCCAGAATTTAGTATTTTTAGTATTAGAATTTCAGAATTCTTTTGTTCTTCGGCTCTACAAATACAGAGTACCCAGGATTAGTGACAAATACTGTATCTGAGTGTCAGCGCACTTATTTTTTATCGCATTTTATTTGAACAACATTTATATTTGACAAAGTGAAAGTATAGAATACAGTTGTTTAAGATTGTGTGTTGTTTTAATTTGAAAAAAAAGAATAACAATTAAAACATTTCAAAAAGGTATTTTTAAATCTGTAATTTTAAAAAATGAATTAGGAGACATTTCAGTCGACCTCACATGGGGTCCCGACCCCAAGGTTAAAAAACACTGCCTTGACATATTATTCAAAAAGAACTTGCTAGTAATAAGAAAAATAATAAATTTAACTTAGCACTTACCTAATGCGTGTACACCTTTCCAACTGCATTAAACATTCACACACAGTGAAATAACAGCAGCAGAAGCAGGTTAGTGCCGTAAAAATGGTCGATGACTTTTTAATAAACACTGAGACAGATTGGAAGTGTTGAACCATCACACACAGATTAATATTGACACTCAAGATGCCAAGACTTTTTTTTTTCTTCTTTCAAATCAATTATTTACAATGTACTGCGGGTATATACAGGTATGCGTCTCCCATGGGACAATTAACAAAATACTGTCTCCATCTGCTGTTTTCCTTATTATTTTTTTTTTTTCTTCTTCTTCTTCAGACTATATTTTCAAGGGCAAACAGAGCAGCAACATACTTGTATTTACAAGGACAACAACACACAAACATATCAGATATTTATATATATGCTGATCACTGTATTACAGCATTGAATGGCAAGAATATTTTTTCATTTGTTTCTACAATGAGACCTTGTTTTGACCACCTGAAACATTCACGGAGAGATTTCAAACCACCAAGCACATAAAGGTCACATAAAAGAGAATTATATGACCTTCAGGTGATCGTGGAAGGAAATTTTTGTTCCATATGCATTTTTTGTTGTACACGAAAAAAGAAAGAGCGGACTATACACAATTGTACACAAACATCACAGTGAAGAATGAAAATGTTGCCTTCTGCCTTTTGCAAGAAAGAAAAAGGAAGAGATTGATTAAAAATTCACTATTTTCTAGGAGTCCTCCAACAAAACTTGTGCAAAAACTGCTCATCTTCTTGTAAATGATGCATAACCAAACATTTCTGCCTGGTAACGAAGTACATTACCCCAAATTACAAGACCTTGACAAACTAAATTATACGTCTGGGTGTACGTTTCAAAGTCTGGGTGTAGCCAGAACTTTGTTTTCATTTTAATTAGTGGTTGCTCTCTGAGCCACTGGAAAGTTAATCTACAGTATTTTGTATTAACTTAAAAGCTCCTACAGTTGAAGGTGAGGGCCATGGGGGGGTGGGGGGTGGGGGCGGGGGGGGGGGATGTTGGAATTGGCCAACAGGGTCTTAAAGAGATGCTCCACTGTTTTTACAAATGTGGCCAAAAATCTTTAAAAAGTCCTTATTAGAAGATCTAACAAAACGCATTATTTTGCACCATATTCGTTTTATTAACTTAACCCATTATCATGTGATTGATGACATCACACACACACACACACACACACAAACACACACACACACACACACACACACACACACACACACACACACACACACACACACACACACACACACACTTGTTTACCTGTAAACATCCTATTGTTTTTTATTGAAGTGAAACATTCAGTCTGTTTTTTTTGATTATTTAGCAGCTTTTTCATTCAAAATGACAATTTGTGCTGCTGTTAGTTGCTCTAAAAATCAGAAAAAGTTAAAGATGTCCATGTTACTCTCTGTTGTTTACGGAAAGAGGATAAAAACACATATATAAAAATTATAATTATATGACCAGGGGGGCGACAGTTACAACTCTGGGGTAAGGTAGTGATAATGAAGCAGAGAAGAAGAGCTCTCCTACAGGACCTTTACTCTCCCTTCAACAGTGCGCTGCCACGCTCAGGTGGCTGAAGTTAGCGAGTAAATCACAGACTGTTGAAGACGCACAAACCCTGAGGATAGAAGTCCTTTTGGGTAGGAGTCCTTCAGTCCGTGATTACACACTAACTTCAGCCACCATGCTTTGTCAGCGCACTGAGCTCTTCTTCTTTGCTTTATTTTCTAAGATCAAACTGCAGAGTTTGGTAGTAACTGTCGCCCCCTGAGGTCATAGATTATTCTTCGGTTCACCACTATTTTTATTCTTTACATCGACATCTTTAACTTATCTTGATTATTAAGGGCAACCAAAAGCAGCACAAATTGGCACTTTGAGAGAAAAAGCTGCTAAAAGACCTAAAAATCAGGCTGAATGTTTCATTCCAATAGAAAACAATGGGATGTTTACAGGAAAATGGGTGTGTGTGATGTCATCAATCACATAATTTCAAGATGGCGGCATACAGGTTCTAAATACAATAAAGTAGTCCCATTTTTAAAAGTTAATAAATAGAATATGGTGCAAAATAATGCGTTTTGTTAGGCATAGATCTTCAAATAAGGACATATCAAAGGTTTTAGGACACATTTGTAAACATTGGAGGATCCCTTTAACACTGACAGCATAGAATAACAAAGAGGAACGCTCACACACATTTGGACCAACAGGCAGTGGTGCTTGTGACTCGCACACACCGTAGAACTGAATCAGTGTTGTCTGTGTGAAGAGATACAGATTGTGATGCATAGATCTTTTTTTGAAGGAGTGGGAGAGAGAAAAAAGTGCCTCTTTAAGCCAGCAGATGGAGCTGTACTGCACACAAGAGTGAACAAAGATAAAGGAGGCTTTGAAATAGAAACCCTCTCAACATGAAAGAAAAAAAAGAAAGTGAGACTTTTCTTCGTGCAAAGTTCAGAAAGGACATAAATACAGTCAGAGAAAAGGGAAAACCTGTGGACATAAACGTTAACAGGAAACTGCTTAACGTAATAAAAGGCAACAATTCACAGACGATTTAACAACACTTTGACAAACTCTAATCCCTGTTGGCACTGGGAGAGGGAAACATGGCACCAGTTCAAGAGCTCCAAACGTCCTGTGCTGTGGGCAGCACGTGTTCACATTCTTACTAGAGTCAATTTTAATGATTGTCATTCAAATCAAAAGCTTTTTGAAAAAACAAAAATGACTTTGCTCGTTTCCCATTTGGATCATTGATGATTTGTTCAAACAGTAGATCAGCCAGTGCCTCTCCTGAATGCCATCATCATCATCATCATCATCATCTTAATCATCATCACCTTTTCTGTCTCTTCTTCCCATTTTCAGTCCTGACTGAGTGAGTTTAAACGATGGAGTCCCAGTCAAAGTCATCCTGGATGTCATCTCCAGCGAGCATACGTCTCACCTGAAAGTGTCCTGGTGGTAGGCCGTGTTGCTGCTGCTGCTGCTGACTCAGATGGCTGTGATGACCTGAAGAAACATCAGTGTTTCAAAACTGAAAAAAAAAAAACCTCTTCACAATGGACAGACAATGAAGAAGCACCAGCATCTGTTTGTCACTGGTTTTAAAGGAAATATTCCTTTTCAACCTGCACAGACAGCAGGTCCCTGACCTAAAGCATAAAACAAATACCTGAAAATTTTAACCTTTAAAGGTCAGATTTTGCAGGTATTTGGGAGTGACCTAGGGAGAAACTCCTTGCTGATTGCATGTCATGACACAGCATCACTCGAAGTCGCTTAAAAAGTTCAAAATGTTCATCTTTGAGTGACTTCCAGCAGACTTCGGTGTTAGCAGAGCAGCTAGTACCAGATAGATAGTTGGATAGATAGATAGATAGATAGATGGATAGATGATAGATAGATAGATGGATAGATGATAGATAGATAGATGGATAGATGGATCCTATATTGAACAAACAGCACATACATCTATAATTCTAACTCAAGATGATAAGATAATGGCTAGAAAAATATGGATACACTGAATTTGGAGGTATTCTATGTATAGAAATTGAATACATGAGAAATATATTGTGTCCATATATAGCCTATAATTTTCTATAGTTGATATATTATATAAACTGAATAGATGGTTATTGAGGTAAATATTATTACGGGTAAATTCAAAAGCTTGATTAGAGATTATGATGTAAATAATGATAGGATTAAAAGTTTAAATTTTTCTTCTCTTGCTGCACATGCAAGACATTTTTAACAGTCCTTGTTTTGTTTTTTTACACACAAAGGTGACACATAGTATTTTGTTTATGATGACTATCTCTGTTTTTGTTGTTTTTTAACAAGTTTGGATTGATAAATTAATTTAAATTTGATTTAGTTAACATGCATTTTTCACAGTTCTATCAACAGTATACATGGTAATATTGATTCAGTGTTGTCCACACACACAGGTTTCTGAGGGGTCCTTAGGTTAAAGAGGGGCTTACCTGTCATAGTGGGGGCAGTGTTACTCATGGGGGGCATGTGAGGGTATCCTGGAGGACCCATCAGTGAAGAAATGCTCTGCCTGGAGTCAATGTATAAGTTCCCTGTGGGAGGACGAACAAAGGGCAATGACTGTTTATTAGAATCCCCACGTTCACACACGTGTGCGTTTGTCTCTGCAGAACATGAACCGTTATCATGTGCCGGCACTAGTTTAGTGCCATATCCTCACTGCTAAGCCTGAGAAAAGCCTACAGAATCTTCTGCCATTCCGCGGCTTTCCCCGCTGGAGATCTATCCCCTCGTACTCATGTCTGCACACCAGCTGCCATAAAACTAACGTCACCCGTAATTCCCTTGTAACTGCATAATGGGCCAACAAAGGCACAGTGAGCAAGGGATTCAGTTTCAAGGCCTGAGATGCAGATGCAAAACAGCAAATAAATGCAGAAATGTCCCTTTGCAATGTTGTTAAGAACAACCATCAAGGCCACATAGCTAACTTTTCTATTTTAAAGATTAGTTTAATCTCAAACAGCCAAACATTATTTTTATTTTTTATTTTTTTACAAAATCAACAACCTGTACAACCCTATCTGCTCACCATAATCAAATAAACTTTAACTAAACTTAAAAAGGAATGACTATGAAAATCAAGATTAGATAAATCACTATACTAAGTGGTGCACAGAGCTGGGCAATATATCGTGATTCAAGATATATTGAGTTTTCCATTTTGCCGATATAGAAAATGGCAATATTGCCTCTTTTTTTTGTACTTATTTTGATTTATGCAATCACACACTACAAATGACATCAAACAAGTATTTAATATTATTCATAGAGTACAGTCAAACAGTGTTCTTCTTTACAAATTCTCCATATTTCTGATGTATTTTTATAGCTTATTTTGTATTCAAAAACTCGTTATTAGGAGTAACTGCTTTCGTTGCTTCTCAGAACAGCATTAAAAGCTCAGTTACATTGATTTCTGTGTGCGTCCTAACCCAGATCTACCACTAAACAAGCCACACTACAGAACTCACTCACACGTGCTGTCCCTTAGACGAGAAAAGGCAAAAAATGCCACGTGTTGTGCTGCTGTTTGTTAAAAAATATGCTTGTGTGCTTTTTTGCTTGGCATTTTTCATCAGCAAATTTAACCCAGAATTGTCTTTTTGTTAAGACTTTGAGTTAAAAATATCCAGATTTATATCCTATATCGCCATTTTGACAAAACATATTGAGATATGAGTTTTGGTTCATATCGTCAAGCCCTAGGGGTGCACATAACTTTTAGTTGGTCTGGTGCTTAGCGGGGTACCTTTAACGTTGTTACTTAGTGTTTTCCAAAACAAATTCAGAGGAAGAACAACAGTAATGTGTGGATACCATAACATGTAATTGGATTTACACCAAAAAAAGAAAAGAACCATGAGCACTACCGGTAAATGTCTGTTTTTTTTTACAGCCTCAGAGAATATGAAGCTATCCAAAGAAATTACTGACAACTAAATGTAAAAATATCTGAAAATGAAATGAAATTATAGTCAGGCAGGCCAGGCAGTTCTGAGCAGATTGTAAATGTTAAACGGCCTTGATTTATAATGAAGTAGTTACAAAGTGCTTTACAATATCAGCCGATTGACACTCACACTCCAATGAAATGCGCGAGTTGACCCTTGGGAGAAACTTAGGAGTTGTTTTAGTGTTTTACACAAGGACACATAAATAGGTATAGCCTTGGGATCAAACCGACAACCTCTCTATCATAAGATGACCCCTCTAGAACAGGGCCACATGGACCATGTGAGGTGCTCTTATGAACTGTAGTCACCAATGAGCTCCATCTAAAATCTGATTTACTTTCCACCATAAAGATAAATATTAAAGACATATGTAGTTAGTAGAATTAAATACTGTTGCACCTGATCACGTTTTACTTTTAAATTACCATCTTTAATTCTTTATTTTCACTAAATCATTGTGACCAATGTTTTAAAGTGCTGCAGATTTGGTGTATGGGTTGTGGTATGTTATATATACAATATGATTATTTAGATTTATATTTCACATTTAGATTTATATTTAACATTTAAGATTTACATTTAAGATTTTGATTTAATATTAAACATATTAACTTAGATTTAATAATTAACATTTAAATTTAACATTGACATTATATTTGTATGAGAAATTAATATCACAAATTTAAAAAAAAAAGAAAATCGGCAAATGTGTGTTTCAACACTTCAGCTACTGCACATTGGTAATGGACTTACAGTACGCGCACTCCTGATTATACTAATGTACAGCTGGAGGACTGACCTGTGCTGATGTGATGGTTGTGTTGACCATGCTGACTGTGATGGCTGTGCTTGGGGTGCATGGCTCCATGTGGTTGGGCTGGATGCTGCGACACGGACGCTGGCGTCTGATGTTGGACCTGAGGTTGTGGGTGGGTGGCGCTCTGTGGGACGATGACCCCAGTGGCAGTGAAGAACTGGTTAATAGATGAACACAGGTCGGCCATCTGGGGCCCATCCAGGGTCCAGTTGTTGAGCTCAGCTTGTCGCATGCTCTCTTTAAGTCCTGATGAACAGAAGATGCATCGATTCAGTGGAAAATCTACCTCACATACAGTAATAGGTCCTGAAATTACTGCTCAGTGACATTTTGTAGTGTTTTACTCTGTACACCAATAAAGTAAATTTAGAATGGATTGACAAAAGCACTATTCGTACAGGATTAGTTTTACCTAGGGACCACATGCGATTTGTAATAATTGCGGAGAATGTCTGTGATGTTAATCCCGTGCGAATCGGCCATGTCAGTAATTTGTAAAGTTAAAATACCCCAGCAAATGACCTACTATATTTTTCTGAACTACGAGGTCTTGTGATAATACTAATCCAATGTCAATAGGCCTCTCTGTGATTTGGACAGAAATGGGCGGGATCTGATGCGTGATTACGCGTTGTTTTGTTTCCGGTGTCACGGTATGAGTTTACCTCATACTGAGATCGATTATGAGCATATATGCACATGCACGCGCATGCAACCCTAACCCTATCCTAATCCAAAGAACTAATAAAACACAAGTCCATTCACTTTGAAAACAAAAATAAAGAAAACTGAATTATTTTTCTTTTAGCAAAAATGTATTTTCCGGTAGCATATATGCTCATAATCGATCTCAGTACAAGGTAAACTCAGACCGTGACAACGGGACGCATGTTTATTTACTTTTGGCGAAGAATGGAGGCTGCATTGGCGTGTTTAGAAAACCTATTGGTTCCCAGGCCAGCAAAACCTTACCGGCCGGTAACGTACGGCAACAAAAAGAGAAGGCTGAAAAGAAGGAGCGATATGAAAAGCAAATGGTAGATCATGTCGTGCTTTCCACTGTGTGGTAAGAATCTTTTTTTCTTCTGTTTGTAGCTTTCTATTTAATCCAGCTGGCTAGCGCTAGCTGTAACACAGCACTGAGCTGTGGTCAAAAGTTGTTTTAACATCAACTCACAGACAGTTCTGACACCAAAGATCCGAACACACACTGTTTCACGTTTTCAGATGTCCGTAAATTTCAGCAAACGCTCAGGCTTCAGTTATCCCGTGCTAATGCGTCACATAAAAAGCAGGCGTTGGGGGGTCATTTATTTATTACATGTGGTCCCTAGGTAAAGCTAATACCGTGCGAATGATGCTAAAGATGTGCTTCCAGTTTAAGTTTTAAAGTTCTTGGGATAGATCTTATTGCTCAGCACTAAGTTCTGTGTCATAAAAAGGAATTTCAGCACATTTAATCAAGAAATCAGACACCATAATGACATGACGGCCATTAGTGTAGGACTATGGAGCAGAGGACGACAGCTATAGAAGCCACAATCCTTTTTCTGCACAAGAACATGGATTATCCTTAGATTTGATACCTGGATTATGTAAATAGATTCACTGGGTCTCTTGGGCCCGTGTTTGTGTTTGTCGTGCGCTTGTTGCCCAGTGCGCTGACCTGATGTTGACATTAACAGTTGTTTGTTTAAAAAAAAAGCGTGCTTATCACTAAAACAATCATAAATATGTCATTTGTAAAATCAAAACATTCAGGTCAGATATAAATATCTGAATGCCTGTTGGGTTTGGGTCGGACGTAAAAATGCGGCCCGATCGCTCCAACGGTGACACGGATATTTATCTGATCACTGTTCACGTGACTGTTCACATGCCTCTGCTGAAGTATTGAAGTTTTTCTGTAAATTACACAGTTTTTCAGTTGTGATGCGTTTTACACAAGTTCCTCCTGGCTGTAAAAGCCTAATTTCTGCATTGTCATCGATCACACAATCAACACACAGCTGCATGTGATCACCGCTGTTACCATGGTAACTAGGTAACTGACAGCCCTAACGATTCAATCCACCTTTCTGTGTGATTTACATGTTCTCCCAGTGCTTTTTTTTATCCTCAGTATTTGCATTGCTCAACCGTTAAGACGTTCAGGTCTCTGTTCCCTTTTAGCTCAAATATTCAGTAGTTTGGTTTGTCTTCTTTCAGTCTACAAACCGTCTTCTTCTTCTTCTTCTTATCTCCAGCAGAGTGGACGTCGCTCGATGCCGTCGATAACTCGCACCTGCGTCATTTGACGTTACGTCTGCAAAATTATGTGGGAAATTCGAGCCCAGACAAAGTGCATCACACAGTCTTTTAGGTTTTGAACGCTTCATCACCCATTAGCATTAAAATACTTAAAATGAACATTTATTTTTCACAAATCCTGCCCTCTTCTCTTTTAAATATAATATTCAGAAAAATGAATGCTGTATGTGTAAATAAAAAAGCCAACAGAGGACACGTTCCTTATTACAGTGACAAAAACTTTAAAAAAAGACTCCCACACTCATTTTTAAGGCAACATCATAAAGGAATCAAAAACATATAGCCAGTTATGATGGAACACTATAAAGTAACCTTAAACAACATTAATGCTGTTTGACTTTAATGTAGGTTTCACCTCAAACTGTGTTACTGTCATGTTAAAAAAAAAAAAAAAAAGATACTAGACATGAAACACCACGGAATTTCAGATCATTGGTTACTTTTTGGATTGAAGGACACATCAAAACTCAATCTGTCACCTGGTGCCTGGTGGTGACAGAGAGAAGATCCTCTGGAGCTGAGCCACAGACGGTGGAGGATTGCATTACCATTACCAGCAGTGTGAGGGAGGTCAAGTGAGAGAGAAGAAGCAGCAGCCGCTGTTATAAGGCCCGCTGTCATCATCAATCGTGGTGTGGATGTTGCTGCATTGCTTTGTGCACTGACCGTAATAAGAGGCTGTTACTGAGCCACCATCTAATTGGATTATTCACATCATGCAATTGGTAAAGAGAGAGAGAGAAAGACAGCCTCTCTGTGTGTGTGTGTGTGTGTGTGTGTGTGTGTGTGTGTGTGTGTGTGTGTGTGTGTGTACGTGTACGTGTGTGTGTGTGTGTATACGTGTGTGTGTGTGTGTGTGTGTGTGTGTGTGTGTGTGTGTGTGTGTGTGTGTGTGAGATGCAGGATGTAATGACGTTTATTAGACCTGCACTATAACAACGCTGCATATTATAATATGTGCCTGTGGGGGAGAGTGCACATGGAAGCGATGGGAGGGATCATAATGGTTTAATCAGAGTAACTGATTGGCTCAATAAACACATGAGTAGTGCATGAGCACAGCAGTAAACAGCCTTATCAAAGCCACAACTAAATGTTCACGCCAATGCAATGGAGCGTGTGCTTGTGTTTGTCTACGAGAGACGATGATGATGATGATGATGATGATGATGAGTGTGTAGCTGTACCTTGAAAAGGGGACAGGTCTACATCAGCCCAGTTGTAGCTGGTAGCTATGCGGCAGCTTTCTTTGAGCCAGTCAAGGTTGGGGTACCAGTCTGAGAACACACACACATTGAATTGATTGATTATTTCAACAGGGAAACTCACTTGTTACAGTCTAAAACACACACACACACACATATATATAAATATACACACACACGCACAATATGTATCTAACTAACTAGAATAATTGCATTTCCTGAAGAAAATGCAAGTTAAGATGCAGGTACTGGCATGCGTCACACTGCATTAGCTTAGCATTTGCATTATTATTAGCATATATATATATAGAATCAACATTAACATAGCTTTAGCCTAACATTAGCATTAGCCTAGTAATAACATTAACCTAGCATTTGCATTAACCTAGCATTAGCATTAACACAGCATTAGCATTAGCATGAATCTAGCACTAGAATTAACCTAGCATTAGCTAAGCAATAACCTATAAAAAGCTGAACATTAGCAATAAGGTTAAAAAAGGTTGAAATAGGTTGAAGGTAGTAGCTGAACATGTTAAAGGTTAAATGGTCAAAGAAGAAGGAGATGAAGGGCTTAAAAGTTGAAAAAGCTAAAATTTCCAATAGAAATGAATGGGAAAGAAAAAATGTAATAAGCTAAAAGGTTTAAAAGTTACAAATTATAAAAGTACAAGCATAAATCTTGAGAACTTTCGGCTTAATTGTCAAAATCGGACAAACCGTGTAGGAGGAGTTAGCGTCAACGGAAGAAAAAAAGAGATTAACAATAGTGAGGATGTCTCCTGCATTCTCACTAAGTATGAATATGTGATTAGTGGATGCCTTGCTTAACATATTAGAATGTAAAAAAAAAAATGACAGTAAACAGTGAAAGTGGAAAGACATGAAACAACATACCAATATTTTAAGTGTAGTGCGTTACTTTACGTCATTACCCAAAAAAGTTATATTGTTACTGTAATGCGTAACTTTATAACGCAGAATTAAATACGTTTAAACTTCATCTTCTTCTTCCTAATACGTTTTGAGCACGTAAACTTGCTGCACATGCATGTTTTTGTTGTTGTTTTTTTAACATGTTTGAAATAAACTAATTCAATTTGATTCAGTGAACATATATTTTTCACAGTTTTATCAACAATATACATGGCATTATCAATTCAGTGTTCCACACGCACGTACATTCTTATGATAATCAATATTTATGCTCGTTTGACCAAAACAAACAAATGTTATTTTGAATATTGGCATATATTAGTGTTTTTCAACATTGGGGTAGGTACCCCAAATTCTATAAAAACTGTCAATTAAAATTTTATCAAATGCAAAACTGGGGAACCATGTTACAGTTCTATGGCTTACACATATGTAGTTAATAATCATTAAAATACTGTATGTTTCATATCAAGTTTACCTGTCAGTTCTCTTGAGGATCATTTTAGCATTTTTAAAAACATTTAAATTGAAAAATATAGAGACAGAAAAAAGGCTCAGACGCCCACACCAAAAATATTAAAAACAATATTTTCATTGATTGGGAAGTTTAACAAGGTAACCAAGCAATGAGAAACGAATTAGATGATCAATAATATTATTTAGCGTATTTTAAAAAGCTAACAAGAGTTTTATGGGCTTATTGATGAAGGGCTCTATATTTATGATTACATTAATTTGAAGTTTAGTTTATTAGGATTCCCATTAGCTGTGCTTTACAGCCAGATAATCTTCCTGGGGTCCTCCTTAGTAATTGAGAATGTGTAATTGATTTTCAGGGAGAAAATAATAATATTAATTTTAATTGGAATTGGAAAAAATGCTGATCACCGTAATCATAATTGAGTTGTAATTGAACACGACATAATTGTAATTGAAAAATTCAAATGACCCCAACCCTAATCGTCACATCTCTGAGTTCGAGAAACATTTTATTTTATGACAGTGATACTGTTTTAACAATTTTACCCAAAATGGTTTGTTCACCAGATTTCAGAAAGTACTTTTAAAATGGTTCATCAAACAGCAATTACACATATCCCCTAAATACCATTTTAAACCTATTATTTGAATCTGTCTAGTGGTATTAAGCATAAGTGCGAGTCTGTAACAACCACAAGGTGGCACAAGTTCACACTGACAACTGAATCCATGGTTTTCTTTTTATGGGAGAGAAAAATAGGATGTTTTTTTTTTTTTACTACTGCCTTTACCTGAACCAACAAGTAAACACACAAATACAGTCTCGGGCAGTGGATCAAAGAAAGAGGACCTGCTTTCATTTATCCTCTGCTTGGTTGAGTGGAATACTAACTTAAATAATAAATCATGTCTGAGGAGATTTCACTGGTCTGAGAGACACAGAGGTGAAAAAAAAAAGCAGATTGTGAGTGGGAAAAGCTTCGGAGACACATGTTTGTATCAAACTAGGCACATATCATTTAATCCTCTGGGAGCGCATAAAATAAATAAAATAAATGTAATAATCCGAATCAGAATCAACTTTATTGACCAAGAGTGTATGAATACACACGAGGAATTTGTCTTGGTGACCTGTGCTCTCTCAGATAGTGTAACATTAAATAATAACAATCAACTAGAATAAAGAAAAATAAATTAAAAAATAGAAGTATAAACGTAAATATAAGAGTAGTTAGACTAATATGTGCAAACTAAATAAAATAACAAGATAATAATAATAATAATAATAATAATAAGTCAGCTTTAATGCACAGAAACTCATTCATTCACCTTCTGTAACACTTTACCCTTCAGGGTCATATGGGTCGGCTGGTGCTTAACCAATATAATACAATGTAAGTGTCAGGGTTGGGGTCAATTCTAAATGTAATCGCGTAATTGATCATTAACTACAATTATGACGTCAATTAATTGTAACTATATTGCTGTTGTAGCCATATCTGAATTGTAATTGAGTTCATATAATTGACTTTGTAATTGTAATTGGTATGGATAGATGTAAAAACTGTCAATTACAATTAAATTAAACCTAAAACTGGGGAACCATGTTACACTTCTATGGCTTACACATACGTAGTTAACAATTATTAAAATATGATTAATATCAAGTTTACCAGTCAATTCTCTTGAGGATTATTTTACCATTAAAAAATAAATAAATCTAGAGGTATACCGACACAAATAGGGCTCAGATGCCCACAAAAAAAAACACACGAACACCAATATTTTCATTTATAAGGCATCCTAACAAGATGATGGGAAATATTTTTTTGTGTATTTTACAGCTGATTTAAGACATGAATCATAACCAAAGCTAACACAAGAGAAAGGTTACATTTTATTAGGTCAATTATTTCAGGCTCAGCAAGTGTGATTAATTGTAATTGAACTTTAGTAATTGAAAATGAAATTGTAATTGACTTTCAGGGGAAAAACAATAATTGTAATTTAAATTGTAATCATAAAAAAAGGTCGCTCACCGTAATTAAAATTGAGTTGTAATTAATAATTGAAGACGTAATTCTAATTGAAAAATGTAATCGACCCCAACCCTGGTTAGCGTCCATTTCACAAGTAACAATGCAACAAGTGTAGTATTAGCAGCATCGTTTTTAGCTGAATGTCCAATGGAGTTAAAAAGTCATTGAGAAAAATCCAATTTCTGTATTCAGATCACAGAATAATAACGTGAAATGAATGTTAATGTGATTCCCTCATACTGACTGGTAGTGAGACACTGGTACACTCTGGTAAATATGAAAGCCCATCACAGGTTTAATATCTGAGGGGAAGATTAAAAACCAACTCACTCACACACATTCACTTCTATTGTCAACGTAACCAACTCCAATGAACCTAAATAAATATAAACTGTCCATGACTGTGAAAGGAAAGCCGGAGCTTTTCATTCTCCGCACTGGGACCAGTGCAGGTTGAGACTTTTAATAAATCGAAAGCTGCTAGGCACTATTTTTTATTTTTTCAAATCAGATAAAGATACTGGCCCTCATTCATCAACCGCTCAAACATTCAGATCCGAGCGAAAGTCGTGCGTTTGACCAAATTCAAGCAAGTTTCGGTGTTTATCAATTCTGACGTGAGTGTACGATCACATCTCACATCAGGTCTGAGTGTGTGTACGATTATCTGAGTGTGTGGATTTGTGTTTCAGCACAGCCAAATCAAACTGAAAATCAAATATTAAACAAGCCTGAGCAGATTCATAAAACAAATTTAACAAAATAAAATGGATTAGAAAAAAAAAAAAAAAACCCACGTTACTGATCCTACTTTTTTGGGATCAGTAATAACGCACATGATAAACACTGCTGTGCTCTGTCTTAAAGAATGAGGTCCTATTTCCTCCGTACAGCACATCACTGGGGGCTGTATGGAGGAAAAATGACCTCATTTATGCTTTTAAATGCAAATAGTAGGGGTGTGACGATACACTCGGGTCACGTGACGAGACAAGACACGATAATGAACAAACAGACTTATTTAAACGAGTTTCACATGCATTTTGAAATGTTTTATTATAACTCTTTGCATGCATGATGTAAGCATGAGCTTTTAATGAACTTCTTCCTAAAATTTACAAAAGTTGAAATAAAATAAACAAAATAATATATTTCTTTATTTAGTTCAAGTGCAAACAACATTATGTGCAAAATCAAATCAAAGTTCTACTCTGTCCCGGAAGTGTACTCTCATCCGACGCTAACGATCACTGCTTCCAACTGTGCATCCGAAACGTGTCCTTTTCGCTTTAGCTAGTGTTGGGCACAGAACCTCCTCACAAACATTTCAGAGGATTTAGAGACTCCTAAGTGTTGCAGAGCTATCGCGGAATGTGTAACTCTTCACTTCCGGGTCACGTACTTTGGCAAATCGGTAATGGAGAAAACGAACAAAGGTGTTCGTTTTCCGTTTTTCATTTTCTGTACCGAAGCAAAAGAGCTTGAATTTGAAAAACAAGGCGTTTTTAATTTTGGTTTTGTAAACAAATATCAAATAATGAGTGTTTTTTTTCATTTTTCATGTTTTTGTTACATAATGAAAAACGAATGATACACGGATTCTCCTCCTACTCTTCTTTTTCTTCTCCTGATTCTGGCAGGCTAGACGTAGCAAAGGCGCATTACTGCCCCCACAGGTCACAAATAGAAGTTTAAATCTCGTGGCACGAGATCTTGTCACACCCCTAGCAAATAGTTGTTTAAACTTATACAAATGCACTGCAGTAATGAGTAATGTGATGAATTATTGGGTGAAATTGGCTGAAGGCATAATAAACACAGACAAGTCATTTTCAAGGCTTTTTAAAGCATCTCGATCGTGAATTCATCGTAATGTGATATTTATTGCCTAATGAGTGCGGACTGAAGCTGATATAAACGTTATATCCGTGTCCCTGCAGGATCTCTGTTGTGAGGTTGTTCTCTGCACACACAGGGGGGCAGACTTCACTGCACAGTAGCTGATCCTCTTTCACAGAGCGTTTTCACACATTAAAAAAAAAACATCTTTGTTTTGCTCCACCTCAGATGTGGGGATGTTGATTTTTTTATCTTGGAAAAGGGCATGTCAAGTTTACGGGACTCTACATCCCACAATGCAATGCGCAAAACTTCTCAGGCAGTGTCAACAAACTTTCAACCTTTTACTTACTTTTTCTGAGCAAATGTTCTTTGGTTTTGTTCACATTAAATAATTAATCGTGAAAAATACTTAATGACATTAACGTGAAACTTAATTATGATTACATCCAAATTAAATGTATTTTCTATTACCCACTACTTAAACAATTATTTTCTTTCAGTATGATTCAACAGTGGGCAAGTTAGAACACAAAGAGATGAACAGTAACTTAAATAGAACTGTCAGAGAGCTAAAGGCCACAATAGGTAAGTCATGTTTCTAGTAATTTGGCAAAAACCTGCAACAGGACCAGATTCAGGTCCTGTGGTCACCCACCAAGTAACTAACAGAACAACATCAAACCTAACAGAACAAAGGCACGTTGGCCACATGTTCCCTACTTGTAATTACAGCACGTGACACCCAGAGCCGTTTTGTGCTGCTTTTATTTACACTACATACAAAAAGCAGTAAATAACAGGTTACACGCATGCTTTCAGCGCTGTTTGTTGCATAGAACTCTCCATATGATCCCTCAGTAATGAGGCTGAAATGCTGTAAACTGATGACCACAATCATTTCTAACAGCAGGAGTTTTAAAAGTCCAACATGATGGGACTCTCTTGAGTTTGTTTACGTGTCAGCAACTAAAGACATAAGCACACCACTGTTGGTTGCTTTAAGATAACAAATATGGAGTTTTTCTTAAATGGTAATTTCAGCATAATAGTTTGTCAAAAACAAAAAAAAAAAAAAAAATTCCCTTCTTTATCAGTGTATCCCCTACACCTGGACGCTTAAAAACGTAATATTGTAATGTCATATTATACAATGTACAAATTTTACTCTGAAATTTACCCATCCTCTTGTAGAATATATAATACAAAAAAAGAATAGCAATCTGTAAGCACACAAAAAAACATCTTATTTAGAATTATCACTTGATTTATTTAATTAATTAGCCTTCTAGCATTTTCAGTGAGAAACAATCTTTTTTTTTATTTTTATTTTTTTAAATAAATCTACCAAAGATTTGTTGATTGAACATATACTGTAGCAGTATGTGATACATGTTTATTCTTTATTGAGGATCACCCTGGTGAAGACCATTCTTACTGGGTTTTCAACAAAAATCACAAAAAATTGAAACAATGTCCTTCATGAATTTAAAAATAAGTGAAATCTTTCACCTATTAAACAGCAACTAAAACAAAAGAACATCATCCTAACAGCATTTTGTACTACCATCAAATCTGCATTCATACAAATTCATCTGTTTACAGAGTGACGAATATAATTTCCTTTCTAGTTTAGTTTCTTTTTAAAGCTTAGTGTTTTAATTAATTATTAATTGTCATTCATCTACCCCCATGAGAATTTGCGTACCACTGGGGGTACCCGTAGCCCACTTTGGGAACATCTAGGCTTTATCCATTTCATTAAAAATTGTCTAATGAAATAAATGACATTTAATGACTGTCTTCATACTCAGTTGTTTTTTTCTCTCATTGGTACAATATTATCAGAAAACCCAACTTGTGTGTGTTATGGCAATTATTATATTCATCATCAAATCATCAAATGTGTGTTTATGTGTACAATTTGTCATGTTTTAATACATGATGACTGTATTACTCTTTGCACTTTTGAACAGCTGAGTCATGTTAGATTAACAATACAGATCGAATTGTATCCACAGTGCAACACACAGTCTCTACTGAAGGCCAAACTCAAACTCACAGGCAGATATACACGCACACACACTATCAAGGACAGATACCAGTGGCGCAGGCCTTCCTCATAATATACATGTCTTCATCATCCTCCAACGTTTCCACTGTTGGGAGCATCTGACAAGACAAGACCTTTGGGCCATCCTGCTTAGTACCTGGCCGCCTTTCCTTCCCACAGGATGGGACTCTCCTCTTTTTTGTACTCCTTTTCATTTAGTTTTATAATAAATCCTTTTTTTATAAAATCATCAAGCTTTGACTGGACATCATCATTCAACACAGAGCATATTTCAAATCACCAAATGCGGTCAACCGCAAATTTGCCGTGTTGGTCATGCTACAAATCTAAAGCAGGTGAAAAGTGTGTATGGCTTTTAGCAGCAATGCAAACAGCAATGCAAGGTCCAACTGTTAGTAGATAATAAACAGGTGGCGTCCAATGATCCGCCATAAGGAACTGACCATCTGCCTTTAACTGTTCACATCTCTCCTTTGCACATTTTTTATTCAAACTGCTTTTGTTTGACTTTTCTGCAATAGTTAGAATTAAAGTAAAGACTTCAACCTAATAGAACACAGATGGGCAGTTATTATCACAGCGGGGCCCACAAAAATGTGATTATCTGATCCGAGGGCCACATCGGAGCATTAATAAAAAACAAATTAAGTTTGTTTTTGGAGTCATTTTCGCTATTTTTGTATTTTTTTCCTGTTATTTTAATTAACTTGTGTGTTTTTGGACAAAATAAGTGTATTCTTATTGTCCCTTAGTGCAGTTTCAGTCATTTTGTATGTTTTTTTGAGTAAGTTTGTGTATTTTTGTTGTCCTTTCTTTGATTTTTCTGACATCTTTTGTGTTTTTGGATTCATTTTGTGCATTTACTGGCAAAACCGAGGACCTCATGTGGCCCCCGGGCCGCCAGTTGCTTCTGTCTGTAATAGAGTAATTACAGTAACACATACACACAGCAGCGTGGTGTAAACGTGTGCTCACCTGTGTTGGGGCAGGTCTGTACAGAGTGATTCTGGTGAGAGAGGGATGGGTGCCCCTGGTGTTGACCGTGGGTGGAGTGGGGGGAGAGATGGGGGTGGTGGTGGTGATGCGGTGTCTGACTGTGGTTATGTTGGTGATGGTGGGTGGCGCCGCCGCCACTTCCTGCACTGGGCGAGTGCTGGTAGGAGCAGGCTGTCCGTGCCTGCTGACTGGTGTCACTGGGCATACTCATCAAACCTGCTGGTAAATACAAAATAAAGTACAGTATTTCATTACTGTAAAACTCATGCATCTTCAAACACAGCAAGATAAGATGAAACAGTTTTATTGATAAAAACTAAGGAGAAGCAGGATAACGACTAGGCGCTAGGGTGACCGAACGTCCAGATTTATCGGCACGTCCTCTTTTCACGTCTTGTCTGTATCGTATGGCAGGATTTTACAAACTCAATCAGAATTTCCAGGTTTCCCAGGGACTTTGAACGTATCTTGGGGAACACGTTAATTTAAATGACCGTAAATTTACTAATATTTGCTCTATCAGAGAAATTCCAGCAGTTTCTGAAAGCTAATGAGTTGTCCTTTACAGCCACTATCGTGTCATAACAGTAATTTTACTCACACGTGACGGAATCATTAAAAATGCCACTTTGTTTTGACAAAATCATCACACACACGAGGAAAAGAGAGGGATAACCAATTAAAAGAGACCAAATACTGATGGATTTAATTACAAATATTCTGAAATTTTGAATGTAGAAAGGTAAGGTAGATTTATTTAGATTTTCTGTCTTTTAAAATAAAAAAAATAATCTGACTTGATAATTCTAAAATGTGCAGTTTATCAAATCATTGTGATGCAAGGTTGTCCACAGGGAGTTTCTATGCTTTGGGATAAACAAATGTTTTTTTTTTTTTTTTTTTTAATTAGTCATAGGAAGTACACAAATCACACCAAAAGCAATGGTTTTACATTTGAGGCTTTTAACCAGAACAAGACTTTTATTATGAAAACACTACCTAGTAAAACTACTCAGCTTTTCTATGGATGGAAAAAACACGGTTTTATTTATTTGGTAATTGTCCTAATTTGTATCAGATTAGCTAATGTGTCTGGGTCTTGAAGTTTAAAGCTACAACATAAATAGAACTATTTTTAGTACAATTAACACAGTGAGTTTAACTTTAAAACATATCTGCCCTTATTTGGTGTTTTACATAATAAAATACAGCATGTTTCACACTGACATACATCATTATGTTTAGGGGGACCTATTGTGTTCCTGTGTGTGCTAATCTTTACACGAAACTCCAGTCCCGTGTCAGATTGCCTCAGCTGCAAAAACAGACCAATAGTCCTAAAGGTGGCGCTACAGCTAGCCTCTAAAGTTCAACATTTTGAAAATTCATAACAAATCAAACAAAAAAGCTACAGATTTGTAACTTTAATCAAAATGTAGACCCGATACTGAAGAAACTTTTGTACATTTTAAATCTATTGCAAATGATTAAGTCCATCACTCTGCTAAATTTACACCAAACTTGCTATAGCACATCTTCAGACTGTGCTACGCCAGCAAACCACATAGATTGTTAATTAAAATAGAGCCTTAAGTGCATCAAAAATATTTGACTGTAAACACATTTTCAATGTATATTAAAAAAATTGTCAGAATTTTGGAGTCATTGTAGATGATGTTTGGAAAATATCATGAGTTTATTAAGTTAAGTTAAGTTTCAAATAGAGTACAAAATATTAGTTCTCACGTTCCGAGCGTTACATGGTCAGGCCCCTAAATATATCTCGGACTTGTTGTGCCCCTACTCATCAGGGCGAAGCCTTCGGTCTTCAGGTCAGGGTCTCCTGAAGATCCCAAAAACTAAATTTAAAACCCGAGGAGACCTGGCGTTCCGGGCTGTAGCTCCCAGACTCTGGAATAACCTGCACCAGTCTCTCAGGGAGCTCAACTGTGTGGACACTTAAAAAGCTGTTGAAGAATTCCCTTTACATAAAAGCTTTTAGTTAACTGGATTTAAAAAAATTTTTTTATTATCCTTTAAAGGTTGCTGCTCTTAAGATGTTTATGCACTCACGTTTTATTATTCTATTATGTTGCACTTGTATTTTTACCACAACTCTGTACAGCACTTTGTGATTTTATCTGCAAAAAGTGCTTTATAAATAAACTACTTACTTACTCATCTCAAAAACTAAATTTTCTTTTTACACCATTTTTAATTTCGCTCTCATGCAACCAATTGAAGTCAATGTAGAATTGGCATTTAATAATATCACTTTTTCCCTTAAGGAGCCAATACATCACTTTTTAAAACAAATGAGCAACAACTCTGGATGCAATTTGTGTGTTTTTTGTTTTTTTTGGTCTTATTAACTGTATTTTTAACAACCGTTTGAAACGCTAACAGCTGCTGTCTTGCACACAGGAGACTGGCTTAATCAATTAGTGAAGCTACAGGTTACATATCTATGTGCTAATTAGCTCAGTGACATCATAAAATAGTTGTAGAATAATTATGTGTTTGACTTATTGATTTATTGACTAATCATTGCAGCTGTAGAATTCCTATCATGAGAAGTTTTAAACACACGCACAGCAGAGTTGTCTCTTGCTAATTAAACTCAGTGACATCGAGCATCGTCTTGTGTGCCAGAAATTACAAATTGTGCACAAAATATTTATTTTTCATCTTCCTCCACTTTGTTGCTCAGAATTGCCAAATGTCTCAAATTGCCTGGCTCCGACCATTGCTGTGCAGCCGCTATATTTCCTCTTGCCATCAATCAATTTTAAGAGGTTATATAACAAAATGTATGTCACGTTCCCTTTGTTAGCAGACTATCCACGCTCTTCTTTTCTTCCTCTGTTAACCTACAAAACTATCCGCACAGCTGCCACTGAATCGACACCAATTAATTGGAGGGTATCTGATGACGGGAGCCGGGCATGCTAATGTCTGCCTGCCGAGAATAAAACGCCCTGCACATGTAATTAAAATGATTTTTCTTCTGTGCACAGGTTGATATGGCAAAACATCAGCAGTCAGCACTGATACGCTTGTCTTCATTTGTTTCTGGGCTTAATAAAAACACAATCTTTACCCGAAAACGGATACGGTTATTCAACAAAAAGTATCTCAAATTCTATTTTTCAAATTTTTATTGTTAGATTCTTAAGGGTTTAGTTTTCGGTAACAAATTGGGAACAAGGTGAGGGTAAGGGGGGGAAAAATACAACCTTTTACAAAATAACGAGTGCAGAAAAGCAAATCTCCTGCTGCTCATTATAAACTCCTGTTACACACACACACACACACGTGCACTAACACACCATCTTTACATTTCACTGAAACAGGCAGCTGCAAAAATCTCGCATTGATGCTGCTAACAATTGCTAAATTAGCATTTCCATTTCATCGGAAAGGACTTGTGCAGTTTTTCCTTAAATTGCACAAAAAAAAGTAGGAAGTACAAAGTGATTAGGTTTAATAGATTTTTTTGTCCCTTTTGCCTTGTTTATTATTTTTAAATCCCTGTGGATAAATAAACAAAGAACATAACATAACAATGCATACATAAATACATAAAATAAAAGAGATTTGACATAGTTTCTGGGTAGACTTAGTCGATTGACAGATACCTTTCAGTACAAGTACGTCATACATAAAATACTCATGTATAAGAAAAAGTAGCTCAATTAAATAGTACTCAAAATAAAAGTTACTAGTCACTTTTGTCAAAATGCACAATTTAAAAAACAAAATAAAATAACACTAAAGAATTCAAAGTATAGCTACATTTATGAACCCTAAAACTGAGAAAATAACTCGCATTCGATGCTGTTTTGGCGCCGTGCATTATGTTTCATCTGGTTAATCGGCTGCATTTGATTGTTTTCATTTAACTTTTTGTAGTTTCACAATGTTCGTTAATCATTTTAGTACAAGTACCCATAAAAACAACAAAATTACAGTAATGTGAGTACTTGTAATCCATTACTTTCACCTCTGCTTTTCTAGATATTTATCCAGAGCTACATATTGTTGGGCAGTCAGTGTACCAGAGTTCCACAGAGCACGGCCTGCTTCTCACTCAGGCCATGTGTGTGTTTGTAGAGAAGTAAAAGAAGAAGAATGAAAGTCAGAGAATATGGGGGGTGGGGGTGTCCAAGAGGGAGGAGGCCCATTGACCAGAAAGCTGCAGCAAACAATTAGCGAGACACGTTGCAAAGTTTGAAGGCGATCTAATTAGCTCCTATCAAAGACCCCTTTTTACTACTGAGACACAGATGTGTCAGTCCGTTTCCTCACACTTTGCAACTCTTTGATTGGTTTAACTCTGGTGAAATGTATGTATGCAGAACAACACATTGTTTGTTTATTAAAATACAACAGAGTAGGTGTTTGGTTTGAGTGTAATATTACAATCTTTGCCAATATTTTTGCAATTTAACTTACCAGTCAACTACAGCATGTGGCAGGGTTGGGGTCGATTATAATTGTAATCACGCAATTGATAACTCATTACAATTATGACATAATTATAATTAAAAATTATTTGAAAATTTCCTGTCTTAAAACTAAGCACCCCCTGTAGGCCTGGCAATGTGGTAACATCTCACTGTTTTTAGGAACAACACATCTTTAACTTGTCAAGAACATAAATCCTAAATTTCATGAGGAAATTATGAACGCTCTCGGAGGAGTTTTGGCCAAAATTTGAGAAAAAGTGCAAAATTTGGCCCGCTAAATTCAAAATTGCAGACTTACTGTTGAATTTTGGTTATAGGTCCAAATTCCATTTTTGCCCGTCACGGTCCACTGCATATACCTACTGAATGCCATCCAGCTAAAATAAACTACTGAAAAGTTACAAACGCTAGGCGGTGCTCACAAGTCCTGAAATTGCATCAAAAAACTACACGTAAAACTTTTCAACAAACAATACCGACCCTTTGTAATTGTAATTGGCATGGAAATTATGTAAAAACTGTCAATTACATTACAATTTAATTAAACGCAAAACTGTTGAACCATGTTACAGTTCTATGGCCTACACATACATAGTAAACATTTATAAAATTATGTTTCAGATCAAGTTTTTCCACTACCTGTCACTTTTTTTGAGGATCATTTAACCATTAAAAAAATAAATAAATCTAAGGGTAAACTGACTGAAAAAAGGCTCAGACGCCCACACCAAAAATATCAATACCAATATTTTCATAAGGAAGCCTAACAACGTAACCAAGACATGAAACATATTTTCTAATGTATTCTACAGCTGACTTAAGTCAAACCTGACACATTATCATAACAGATGCTAACAGAAAGCTAACACAAGAGGAAAGATAAACTGTATAAGGTTATTTATTTTGGCCTCAGTAATAGTGATTCATTGCAACTGAACTATAGTAATTGAGAATACAAATATAATTGACTTTCAGGAGAAAATAATAATTGGAATTTTAATTGGAATTGGAAAAAATGCCGGTCATCGTAACTGAGTTGTAATTGAACATGGATAATTGAAGACGTAATTGTAATTGAAAATTGTTAATGCCGAGAACCCTGGTATGTGGACAAAGACTGTGATTTATAAGCAGACACTCACCTTGCTGGGAGAAGGCCTGCTCAAAAACACACTTGTAGAGGCTCCTGAAAGACGCGCTGAGGTCTTCAAAGTCAGAGAAGCCGAGCTGCTTGTCCCGTGAATCAGGGACTGGTAAACCATACTGGGGCTGGGGGGGTGGTGGTGGTGGTGGTGGTGGTGGAGGCTGGGGGGCGGGTTGCTGCAGACTCAGGGACTGGGATGAAGGCTCTGAGAGGCTGCTTCCCTTTGAGATATAGAGAGAAACAGGAAGTGTCAATAACCTATGGCAGTAATTCTCAAATGGGGGTACGTGTGCCCCTAGGGGCACGCGATGCACTACAGGTGGTACTTGAGAGAGAGAAAATGGGCTTTCATAATGTTTATTTTTAGTTAATCCAATAAGTTCATCTAGTCTTCTGTTTTGAAATAAATGTGTTTTTTCAGGAAATTTGATGCCAACTGTCAGTCTTCCTCAGAGGTGATTTTTTTATTTATTTTTTTGCCTTGTCTACACATGCTGTCAAAGGTCAACTTTATACTATACTATAGATGCAGTGCAATTGTTTTGAAACAGCAATGCATGTTTTGTGACCATCACCAGCCCTCCCTAAGGAAGGGTAAGAAACACTTTATTAAAGGGAGAATATGAAAAGAGAGGGAAGTGTAACACCTTGGTGAGGGGGAAAGGGCACAGGGAAGAGGAAGTCAGGGAGGGACTATTTTAAGGTGGGAGTGTAATGTGATGTTGTGTAATCAGTTAGATCAGTCTGGTGACAAGTGTGATTGTCGATACATCAAAGCAATCACCTCTGAGGAAAACTGACAGTTGGCAGTCGAAACATGTCAGGAGATCAGTTGTCTAAACAAATGAAAAATAATGATGATATGATCTTGATTATAACATGAACTTAAATACAAGAATCAGTCTTGGTCCCACACCAGGTGGGATATGACCGGAAATGATAAAAACTGTAGAAATAACTATTAACTATTCATGAGGCATTAAATACTGTTTCTTTCCACTTATCAAAAAAATGAGATTCTTTAAAATGTGTGATCATCACCATCATTATGTTCTATAGTTGTTTTTTTTCTGAGAGTTTTGACTACATTTAACATTCATATGACAGTCGATGAATCACAGAGAATGTTTGAAACCAAGTGTGTTGTATTGACACACTTGGTTTACAGTAAGTCTAAAAAGATGAGAAAATATTTCCTTGGCACAGGTTGTCATGTGACAGTTTGTCCTGTGACAGTCGGAAACTAATTTTATACCTGTTAAAGTACAAGAGACACAGAAGGAGGAGAGAGATAAACTGTAAAAAGCACTCAGCAGTGCTGCAGATGGACGTACAGATTATTGAAGATTATTTCCCCGTTTGAACCAAAGATACACCTGTTCTCACAAGCATTCTGTGTTTGCATCAAAAATGCAAAAAGGAGTGTGATATTATAGTGCAGTGTTTCTCAAATGGGGGTATGTGTACCCCTAAGGGTATGCAATGGCAACACAGGGGGTACAAGTGACAGAGAGAGAGAGAGAGAAAGAGAGAGAGAGAGAGAGAGAGAGAGAGAGAGAGAGGAAAATTAACAAATAAAGTGTCAGTCTTGGTCCCACCCCATCTCTCATCCAAGAGAATTCTTTAGTTCTTAACTACGGTAACTGGTTGGGAGTCTGGGATTTATATTGTGGAGTTGATTAGCCTTGATAAAGTAATTGTGTGACTCATTAGCATAATAAAGGATCCCAGGCATCAGACGACTCAGGTAGGATGTTAATGAGTTGTCTGGGAAGT
This sequence comes from Gouania willdenowi, assembly GCF_900634775.1. Taxonomy (NCBI): domain Eukaryota; kingdom Metazoa; phylum Chordata; class Actinopteri; order Blenniiformes; family Gobiesocidae; genus Gouania; species Gouania willdenowi. The sequence continues at coordinate 34,899,741 of NC_041050.1, read as the reverse complement.
AAAGAACTGATGGGATTATACATATACTGTATATATATATACATATAAAATCATCATAGTAATTACAAAGTCAATTATCGGAACTCAGTTACAATTCAAATATGATTACAACAGCAACAGATTCTATTTATGCCATAAGCAACTCAAAAAGGTTGCAGAAATGATTTCTAGAGAAAAAAGGAGAATATACGGTAATTTAGGAGGAAAACTAGAACAACAATGAAAAGAATGAGAATAACATCAGCAAGGGTTAAATGATGGAACTGCCTAAAGGATAAAACAAAACAAAGCAGAAACATAAAAAATATAAATCATAATAGGTATATATTCTGATAGAGAATACTTTTCATTTAATCATCGCCACACTGAATTATGTATTTAAAAAGTAATTGATTCAATTTATGTAGTAAATATTAATTACTAAATTAATATTATGTCATGTACATGCATGTGTATGTACAGTATGTATACAGTAGATATAAAACGTCTACACGCAGGTTCAAATGCCAGGTTTTTGTGATGTAAAAAAATGACACCAATATAAATAATTTCAAAACTTTTTCCACCTTTAATGTGACCTATAACCTGCACAATGCAATTGAAAAACAAACTGAAACTTTTCAGGAAGGTGAAGTAAAAATAAAAAACTCAGAGAATGACGTTGCAAAAATGTGCACACCCTCTTATAACTGGGGACGGAGCTGTGTTTGGATTTAACCAATCACATTCAAACTCATGTCAAATTGGAGTCAGCACACACTGTCACCATTTAAAATGTCTCTGATTAACCCCAAATAAAGTTAAGCTTTTCTAGTAGCTTTTCCTGACATTGTGTAGCCACATCTTCCAGCACAAGCCATGGTCCACAGAGAGCTTCCAAACCAAAGCTAACCCTAGTTTCATCAGTCAGGTGAAGGGTACAAAACATTTTTCCAAGGAATTAAATACAACATTCAACACAGTGAAGACAGTCATCATCAAGTGGAGAAAATATGACACAACAGTGACTTCACCAAGAACAGGACGTCCGTCCAAAATTGATGACAAGACAAGAAGAAAAGTGGTCAGGGAGGCTGCCAAGAGGCCGACAGCAACAATGAAGGAGCTGCAGGAATATCTGACAAGTACTGGCTGTGTAGTACATGTGACATCAATCTTTCATCTTCTTCATATGTCTGGGCTATGGGGTAGGGTGGCAAGACGAAAGCCTTATTTTATGAAGAAAAACTTCCAAGCCCTGCTTCATTTTGTAAAAACATCTCCCAAACATATGTGGGAAAATGTGTTGTGGTCCAATGAAACCAAGGTTGAACTTTTGGCCACAATTTCAAAAGGTATATTTTTGACGCAAAACCAACACTGCTCATCACCAAAAGAACACCATACCTATAGTGAAGCATGGTGGTGGCAGCATCATGCTTTGGGGCTGTTTTTTTTTTTTTTTAGCTGGAACTGGGGCCTTAGCCAGGGTGGAGGGAATTATAAACAGTTCCAAATACCAGGCAGTGTTGGCACAAAACCTTTGGGCTTTTGTTAGAAAACTAAAGATGAAGAGGAACTTTATCTTTCAACACAACAATGACCCTAAGCACACAGCCACATCAACAAATGAATGGCTTCACCAGACTAAAATTGAGGTGTTGGAATGGCCAGACCTGAATCCCATTGAACATCTGTGGGGTGATCTGAAGAGGGCTGTGCACAGGAGATGCTGTGACTTTTGGAGCGGTTTTGTAAAGAAGAGTGGGCAAATGTTACCCCATCAAGTTGTGCCATACTTACCCAAAAAGACTGAGTGCTGTAATAAAAGCCAAAAATTCTGCAACAAAGTATTAGTTTAAGGGTGTTCATATCTATGCAACCAGGTTATCTTAAGTTTTTTATTTTTTATTTTTCCCCTTTCAAGGTTTCAGTTTGTTTTTCAATGGCATTGTACAGGTTATAGGTCCCATTAAAGGTGGAAAAAATTGTGAAATGATTGATCTTGGTGTCATTTTTTACATCACAAAAACCTGGCATTTGAACAGGGGTGTTTTCATATCCACTGTATGTGTACAGTATATATGTATGTATCGTGTGTATGAGTTTGATGTGCATGTATTAACTGTATATATAAAACTTTCTTTAGAGTATATATTTAATGTGTATTGTATTAGTTTACAATTTTTTTTTTCCAACTATTTTTGTGATATTATCTCGATATGTTTTGTTTTTGCGATGAGGTAGGTGTGTATAAACACTCTTTCAGCTGATTTATTAGACAATTGAGTTGTTTGTCATGTTTTTTAGTTTTTATTAAGACTGCCGAAATAAAATTAAAATTAAAATAATTGTAATGAATCATCAATTACGCAATTACAATTATAATTGTCCCCAACCCTGGCTAAGGGTAATGGGCTGGTTAGTAACGTGAGCAAAAAGCCACAAATCCATCTTTGGTCATTTGATTGGGAGATTACTCAAACATCTGAAAACCATTGCTGTGACTCATTCCTTTTCACATTTTCACACAAAGACACAAAATATAGTGCTTCAAAACCCAGGCCTCATATCGTGAAAAGCAGCCTGTTCGCCACCACCTTCAATCATCTCATCCCAGCTGTCATCTTCCTCAGCGTCCACAGAGTCAACACACGCTATTTACTGTGATCGGTGCGCCTCTGCCAATATAAACCAACTTATCATTATACCAAGCCCACACACACACACGCACACACGCACACACACACGCGCACACACGCGCACACACCAGCCAGGGTTAGGCTCAATTACATTTAATTATTAATCATTAAATTATTCATGTTCAATTACAACTCAATTACGATAACAGTGGCCAGCATGTTTTACAATTACAAATAAAATCAAAATGATATTTCCCATGAAAGTCAAATACAATTACATTCTTAATTACTAAAGTTCAATTACAATTAATCACAATTACTGAGTCCTTAATAAACAAGAAGACAGTCATTAACATCCCCCAACAAAGACAATAACTCTGGAAAGACGGACAGAGCCCAAACCAATATCGCCCTTCCACTTTGTGGCAGGAGATAATAACCCCATAAAACATAGCCTTTCTCTTGTGTTAGCTTTCTGTTAGCATCTCCTATGACAACAGGTCAATTTTGACCCATGACTTAAATCAGCTGTAAAATATACTAAAAAATATCACCTATCTTCTAATTTGTTTCTCAAATCTTGGTTACCTTGTTAGATCAATTAAAATGTTATTAATATTTTTGGCGTGCGCATCTGAGCCGTTTTTCTGTCAGTATTTAATTTCATTTATTTATTTAGCACACATTAAAGAAAAAAAAAACATTAAAGGTGCAAGGAGGGAACAAAGCCCAATGGGCTCCACCCCTTTCAATAAAGACAAACAATTTAGAATTACAATTAGAATTCAATTTATAAAGGTTTTGCTATCGTGATATACATTGTTTTAGAGTCGGATTTTTCTCGCCATGTGACGTCACATCGCAAAAACTCCTCCCCCTGACAATCCTGGCTCCTCCTACCCTATAAGAATGTGAGCTCCTCTCTCTCAAACTACCTCACAGGTAAAACAAACACTCTGGTTTAATATAGAATAAACGTTACGCTTTATTGTCATATATGTAAAGCTACATACATGAAATGTGTTCTCTGCATTTAACCTCTCCCTGAGAAACAGTGGGCAGCCATGGTGTAGTTGCATTCAGTTCCATTTTTAGTATCTGTTATATTGCCTTGTATTGCCTTTGAGATGATCTGACGCGTTTGTGACCCAATGCGACGCAGCGGTTGGAAGTAACAGTGGACTATCACCTTCAATGGACTATTCCTGTAATCAGTAGAGGTGAGGAGGAGAATAAAGCGACGTAGCAGCTCCAGTAAGTGTTTGAAACAGCTGACTTAGCTGACTAACTCCACTGCTGCTGCTGTGGAGCAGCGTTTGTCTGAATCACAATCACAATAGCCGCTTAAATAGCCATGTGTTTTACTGTAATGTGTGGTTTTTTGGCTGAAAACAGTAACTACAGCGTGTGCATAGCAAATGAAAATTGATTTGTATTGGCATCTATAGACACGCCCACTCATGAATATGCATGAGTCCCTAAAACAGCCCTTTTTTTTTTTTTTTTTTTTAGAAGAGTCATTAAACTGACTTTTCAGAGGCTAAAACTCTAGAAAACAGGTGAGTTTGGGAAAATAAACCTCAAATACTATGTTTTTGGGGTTCTGAAAACAAATGGAGATGAGTGAAAAATAGCATAATACTGGACCTTTAAAACATATATACTGTACATACACCCATATACAGTATACTCATCAATTTATTTATTTTTAAAAGGTAAAATGAACCTGAAGAGAACAGAAAGGTAGTGGGACAAAATGATATGACATATTTTAGTGATTGTTAACTACTTGTGTAAGCCATAGAACTTTAACATGGTTCCACAGGTTTGCGTTTTTAATAAAATTGTAATTAACAGTTTTTATAGAATTCCATAGAAATGTTCATAGAATTACAATTTCGAAGTTAACTAAATAAACTCAATTACAATTCAATTATGATTACAACAGCGACAGATTCTTTCTAATTCCAATTATGTCATAATTTCAATTCAATTATGCGATTAAAATTATAATTGACCCCAACCCTGCCAGAGATGCCGCCTGTAATCAGCGTCCGTCAGCACATGAACCGGGTAATGAGTCAGAACGAACCGTGATCCCAAACGGACCTCGGCACAAGATGAGGTCTGAAAAGATGGAGCAGGAGGTGGCAGAGGAAGGTGAGGGGTGGGGAGGGAGGGTGGGTGGGTGGGGGGTGGAAAACAAAAGGTGGCCTGTGCAAATGTGAGGTTAACGAGATGAGATTACGCTGACCTTTGCTAATGCAGGTGGGAGGTGAGCTGGGAGAGTGATTGATGGTCAAAGGGTGAGCAGCTGTTGCACAGGGAACATAATAAAAAGAGTTGGGATTTTACTGCACCGCTGTAATTTCACACCAAATGTTACTCAAATAAAGGTTGCCCTTGAAAATCAAGCTAAACATTACATACAATAAAATTGTCTGAAAGACCAATTTTCAGTTAAAAAAAAAAGCATGAACAAAACTGCTTTTACGACTCAAAGCAGAGAATAAAAAGAGCATAAAAAGCAAGTAAATGTCAAGTGTCTTCCAGCAGCATAAAGTTTATCCCCTGAGAGCAGGACTATACATAAATAAATGATACACTGCTTAAGTTGAGAACTTTTTTTAATTTTTTTTAATAGACAAACCTGGATTTTGGCTTAATGAAGGCACTGCAGGAAAAGATCACATAGATGTTAAGGTCACCTATCTGGCGTTTAGTCCATTTCTACTTAAAATAACTAAAACAGTTTGATTTGACTATAAGGTTAATGTGAGTAGACAGCTTGGCTCAGCTTACGCTTCTTATTTCGATGACGCTCTGACAAACTGTTTCCATCTTTATAAAAATTAGGTCAAGTGGAAATTGCTACACAGGGACCGTTGGTGTCCTGTTAGACACACGTGTGTCAAACTCACGGCCCGGGGGCCAAATCCGACCCTTTGGAGCATCCAGTTCAGCCCGCAGTAAAAAATGACAGAAAATATGAATCATTGTGTAAATGAAACTCAACAGTATTTTCTGGGTCTCACAGTTTTCCTGGTGCTTATATTGCATGATTGCAGTCATTTTTAATTCGAAACTCAAAACACTTCCTAAATCTTTTTTTATTTTCCTCAAATTATTACATAATATTAGCTTGATTAAATAAAAACTAGTCACAAATTTTAGGATATATAAAGTGAAGATCCTGCTGGGACTGATATCTACTACTTGGATATTGTCGGTTTCTTACATATTTTGTATTTTATGTACGTACAAGTGTAGTGTTGAAATTACTAATTTGTGGCCCGCTTGAAATCAAACTGCTCCGTATTTGGCCCCTGAGCTAAAATGAGTCTTTCCGGATTTTACAAACTCATCAAAATGTCTGGGTTTCCCAGGGACCCTGAACGCATCAAGGAGAAGACGTTAAATGAAATGACCATAACTCTGGTAATATTTGCTCTATCTAAGACATTCCAGCAGTTTCTGAAAGCTAATGAGTTGCACTTTACAGCCAGTTTTGTGTCATTATGGTAATTATACTCACACGTAACGGAATCATTAAAGATACCGCTTTGTTTTGACGAAATCGTCACACGTGAGGAAAAGAAAAGAAAAGACTCAAAAGACCAAATATTAATGGATTTAATAATAAAAAAATATCAGCAGGAAAATGTTCCTGGATGATAAAATCTCCATGGAGGTTCAGGGAGGGATTTGAAAATGAAGGACTATGAAAAAAAAAAACTTAGCCTATGATGCACACTTTCAGGTATGTATTGAAGTATATACTTAATGATTATTTACTGTTCTGTAAGCCTCGAGTTTTTATCTTTCTTTTGTTTTTCTAGGAGGAAACGCTGTTCATTGTTTCAATGACATAGATTTTAAGAAGGTACACAGTACATGAGATTTTTCATGGACAGATTGTTATAATGCATAAACAAGGTGACTGATGAGTCATTGTTTTCAAGTCTGTTATAAATAGAGAAATTATTTTTTAAACCTTATGGACAACTTATTTATCTACTACATTGTATTTCGCCGCTACAAGATAGATTCAAAAAAACCTCTTTTTTCGTAAATCAAAATATGGTCACCCTAGCTAACCCAGACACAAATTAAAGGATTTTTTTCATTGACAAACACGAAACTACATCTCAGATATGCCTTAAATTAATCAGCTGTGATAAAGGCTGTTGTTAAAGAACATTAATAATAGTGTGCTGGTGCTGTTGTTCCTTTAATACTATATTAAAAGGCTGACTTGTATTCCGTGAGCTGGAGGTATACAGTCCTTGGAAGCTCGCTCACCTCAGCACAGCTGGCCAATCACGGTGTTAAGTGGGTGTGAATGTTAGAGTGTCAGGGTGGAACGTTGCAGAAATGCTCGGACACGGACACTTAATCTGAGGTAATAACAGTCTGGGAGACAAGACAAAGCTATATAACTCAGATTTCATAGGATACAAATCTGCTTTAATACACGAAAGTAGGTAAATGGTGAATTAACTTCATTTATAGAGCGCTTTTATGACTACACTGAAGTAGTCCCAAAGCGCTTTACAATATCAACTCATTCACCCATTCACACACCAATGGGACTGGTAGGTAATGACAAGATATAATATAATATACACTACTGGTCAAAAGTTTTAGAACAACACACTTTTTCCAGTTTCTTCCCTGAAAATGATTCTGTTTATTGTGGCATTGCACTCTGAAATTAAAGCATAGAACAAATAAGCAGTTTGAGTTGAAAAAGAAATGATGGAATTCATGAACAATACTGTTCACCTGATGCTGTCTGGTCTGGTACCACAGTGTGTTCCAACACTGCTTTTATGCAGACAGAGGGGGTTGGAAGTAACCAAGAAAAGTTGGAACACCTGTAGGAATTAGGGTGCTTCCACACATGATTCAGGAGGTGAATCTGCAACATTGTTGCATTTTAATTTGCTCCGGTGCGCTTTCACACATTCTATTTGCCAAGCGCACCAAACTTTCTGAACAGCGTCACGCAGGCGGAACGGTCGGTCGCCGATTGCACAGAATACTTCAACCTCCAATGCCGTGACGATGTGGCACAGCCCTGTCACTACTGACAGTTGCGCCGTCACGTCCTATATTTGGTTTCTCTTCCTATGTTTTCCAAAGGAAATCCTAAAACAATCCCCACAGAGAAGTCATTAATAATACCGCAGCATTGGTGCAAACTTTATCAATTTATCATGCACATGTCAAATAGAATTAAACCAGGGAAATCACACACGCTATTTTACTTTGCAACCGCACATAAACCCCTTTTTGTACATCTAACCTTCAAACACATACTCATTTGGCCATTATTGACATCTCTATGTAAGCCCCCACTATATGAATACATGCTTCTGACGGGCATTGAACTAGTATAAAACAACAACTAAGTGAATATTTTTCAGGGAAAGAAACTGTTGTTTCCTCACTGAATTATTTGATAAGTTTTCCTTTTTCTTATCTTCTAAGCAGCTCCAAGCCTTTTTTTTTTTTTTTTTTTAAACAGAGTGAATCTGTGAAATGAATCTAAGCAGACAGAAATTGTAACACTGCAGTGCAGATGCAGCGATACATGTCGTTAGCTGGTTATCACCTCCTCTGTCTCTTACGGGTGCAGCACACACTTCCAGCTCAAAATGAGTGGTTGAACCAAAGTTGAATTATCCAGGTGACATCAGAAAAAAAAGACAGAAAAATAAAGCAATTTGAATGCTGCTACTTTTAAATTACAGCAAGAAGAAAAATAAAGACGTGCTATAAGTGAACGGTCCTATTTAAATGTGGTTGTGCAGTGGTTTAGGCAGACGGAGACAGAAAGGAGGTTGTTTTTGAGACGTCAAAGGTCTTACTGGTGTGTATCCGTGTATATTGGTGCTGTTGGTGTTCAGGTTGTTCAGGTTGACGGATGCCAAACTCTGGTCCGACAGACTGTTGCTCAGGCTGCCTAAACTGCCTGGGCTTTCACTCCCCTCTGCTTCATGGTTGTAGAGCGCTACCTGCACACACACACACACGCACACACACACGTTCATGTTAATATGATGAGTAGGACTCATTAACATTTTAAAAATACAGCAAATTAACAGCTTTAAACAAGTTTTTTTTTGGATGATTGTTGACCTGTGTTGCTAATTTCCCACATTTTCTCCAGAATAAACTATTGATTTAATAGAAAACTCAATAAATCACTTGACTGTGTTAATTTTGTTGCATTTTTCATTATTTATTTTATTTTATTTTTTGTAGTTTTTGCCAATTATCTGTATTTAAGTGACAATAACAAGACTTTAAGAAATAAATGTGAACAAAAACTACATTGGAATATTGTTATGTTATATGCTATAATGTTCACATGGGACAATCAAAACTAAGTTTCCTCAAAACTACTTCTGTTGCATGGAGGGCGGGATGAGCCGGCAAGTGATCCAATAAGACGTGTCAAACTCATGGCCTGGGGACCAAATCCGGCCGGTCCTTTAGAGCATCCAATTTGGCCCGCAGGAGAAAGTAAAAATGTTTAAATGAAACGCAACTACATTTGCAGGGGCTCACAGTTTTCCCGGTGCTTATATCACATGATTGCAGTCATTTTTAATGTTAAACAGATAAAAAACTTCCAAATTCTTACAAAATCCTTCAATTGTCCTCAAATTATTACATATTATTTCCCTTACTTTAATAGAAATTGGTCTCAAAATCTAGAAAAATTAAAGTGACGATCCTGTCGAGACTGATATTTATCACTTATTGCTTGAATATGGGTGGTTTCTTACATTTTTAGTACTTTATGTATACGCAGAAATGCAAACTATGGCACAATAATGTTGAAATTACTTGTTTTCCTTCATAAAATCTGTGGCCCACAAGATCAAACCGCTCCGTATTTGGCCCCTGAACTACAATAAGGTTGACACCCCTGCATTAAGAAGTAAGATGATATAGACGATTTATTTGGCTTATCAATGGAATATTAAATTTGCTGTCTAAATTAACAATGCTATTTCCAAATGTTTCTGTAACTCCTGTTTTATGAATATATTAAAGTATATGTCTATTTTAAACAAATGCCTTGACCCTGAAAATACCTGAAATATTTAGAAACAAATTTGCGAATGAAAACATGAGAAGAGAAGCGACTCCCGTTTGTTTTCTAGTAGCAGAAGATCACAAAAGCATTTAGACACAGAGCCTCAGGAATATCCTAAATCACGGGTTCTCTTGTTTTTATTTGACTGTCAGGACTTGTGAAGTAGCATGTCAGCGTTTCCTCCAGGCATCATTTAATTGTATAGACAAATGTGAGAATTTAGCCGCTGGGCCAGACAATAGCAAAGGCTCTCTGGGGTAGTGGAGTAACCCTGAAGAACTTCCTGTCGTGGAAATGTCAGATTTTGAGCACTGAGTTGAAGTGTTCATCCTGAATGTTTTCTTATTTTGGAGGATTTATCCCCACAGAAAACTTTGTTCACAGTCTGCTGTTGAACTCAAGTTTCCTACAGCTTTCAGGCTCCATTTCTGTTATAACAGCCACACACATTCCTTAGAGTAACTGTTTGGCAGCTAGACGACCTTTTTAGGTGCACATCGTTCCTATATCTTCTACATCTCTTTTTCATTTACATGCCAACACAGGGTGGAATAATTGTTGTCTCTCGGTCTTCCTTTTGACATCTTCCTGTAAAAAAAGCAAAATGTAATGTAGATTGATAAATAAAAGTGGAGTTAAAAAAAAAGACACACTTAGGACAGCCCCCTAATTTAAATTTATATTTTGTTGCAACCCAAACCTGCCAAAATTAAAAAAATAAATGTATAAAAGAATAAATGTAAAAAAAATAAATAAAAAAAGTATATGTATAAAATAAATGATTAAATGAATCAACATTAAAAAATAGTATTTTGTTTTTTACATCTACTGTTATTTATCAATCTATAATAAAAAAAATGTTTGCATTTATTTATTTAATAATGTATTTATATTTCAACTTCTGTATTTTTCCCCACTTATATTTATATATTTGATATTGAATTTTAATTTTCCCTTTTATTATTTTTCCACGTGTATTTATTTATTCATTTAATTTTGGCAGGTTTGGTCCTCCATGCAACAGTTTCCTCTTCTCATCCTATGTAACATATCTGAATATATTGCTTATTTTTTAGCAGCAGTTTTCATTGATAAATAAAATATGACTGGTTGAGGCTACATTTATGTCAGTGGTGTCGAAGCAATTTCCCCCCCAGGTATCACGTCAGATATTTATTATTTAACTAAATTTGAACAACAAATGAAATCACTGAATAAATACCAAAACTTAACTTGAATGTTTTATTATACATACTTTTTCATATGGTATTTAATGTTTTTGCAGCTGATTTTAATGTTCTTTTAGATTTTTAAGCTGTTGAACGTTTTCTGTTGCACTTTTTAATCATGTAAAGCACATTGAATTGCCTTGCATATGAAAAAATGTGATTGCCTTGACCAAAGTAAATCATAATTTGTCTAAATTAACACTGTTTCTATGAAGTTTTCGTCATTGGAAAAACATCTTGAAATATTGTGAGGAAAGTATTGCTTGAATGTCAACCTTAATAGAAGTTTGGTTGCAGTACAAGGAGTGAATGGAATAGGAAAACCTCCCCAATGGAAAAGCAGCTTTACTAAATGTCCTTCCTGACAGGGAAAATGTTCTCCTAAAGAACTGTGGTGCACATATCAGTGAGCAAATGTGTTAGAGAAGAGGCACCGACGCACTGCTGTGCCTGCAGGACACCACCTGTCTGCATGTGGGTGGATATCATTGACGCTGGCATCAGCACGGTTATTATCAAGGTCTTCCTCTGCACGCTCTGATTCATTGTTTCTAAATGTATGGAGGATGTCTGATCTGAGAACAATATGGACTGAATGCAAGCAGACATGGTGATACATAAATGAAAAATCTCTTTTTCCACTCTCTCTCAGACATGACGACTGCTTATATTTTGTCTTTTTTTTTTATAAAACAGCTATAAAAGTAGTTTTTTTGTGTCTAACAACTTTAAAATTGAATAAAAAGTCAATTAATTTTAAATGTAAAGCTTAATATGATTGATGAGTTATAATTTGAATAGTCCCCCCCCAAAAAATGCCTTAATGAATGCAAATTGGCATGTGCATAATTAAAAACAAACTAAAACCATCTCCAATGATTTCCTTTCTTTACAACATGAACAGAAAAAGCTTCTTTTAACTTAGACAAAACATTTTCCATCATTACATTGCTTTTGCTTTCACAGCCTTTATCTGTAGCTGGTACTTGTTGCCGTCTGTTACTGCACTATCCTGAATAAATCAAATAAATTACAGATAAGTAAAGGATTTTAGTCCGAGTGGCTAACTTCAGACCACCTAAGACACATCGTCAAACTTAAGGTCGGGGGGCCAAATCCGGCCGTTTAAAACATCTAAAACGGCCTGCAGGGAAAAGTATAAATGGCTGAGAAAACAGTGCAACATACCAAATAATTTAGTTGTAGATATCTCAGTAGGGTTGCAAAGGGGCGTAAAATATCTGGCAAACTGCCACCGGAACTTACAGTGGATATAAAGAGTTTACATACCCCTGTTCAAATGCCAGGTTTTTGTGATGTAAAAAATAACACCAAGATCAATCATTTCACAAGTTTTTCCACCTTTAATGTGACCTATAACCTGCACAATGCCATTGAAAAACAAACTGAAACCTTTAAAGGGGAAAAATAAAAAATAAAAAACTTAAGATAACCTGGTTGCATAGATATGAACACCCTTAAACTAATACTTTGTTGCAGAACCTTTGGCTTTTATTACAGCACTCAGTCTTTTTGGGTAAGTATGGCACAACTTGATGGGGTAACATTTGCCCACTCTTCTTTACAAAACCGCTCCAAAAGTCACAGCATCTCCTGTGCACAGCCCTCTTCAGATCACCCCACAGATGTTCAATGGGATTCAGGTCTGGCCATTCCAAAACCTTAATTTTATTCTGGTGAAGCCATTCATTTGTTGATGTGGCTGTGTGCTTAGGGTCATTGTTGTGTTGAAAGATAAAGTTTCTCTTCATCTTTAGTTTTCTAACAGAATCCAGAAAGTTTTGTGCCAACACTGCCTGGTATTTGGAACTGTTTATAATTCCCTCCACCCTGATTAACACCCCAGTTCCAGCTGAAGAAAAACAGCCCCAAAGCATGATGCTGCCACCACCATGCTTCACTATAGGTATGGTGTTCTTTTGGCGATGAGCAGTGTTGGTTTTGCACCAAATATACCTTTTGAAATTATGGCCAAAAGTTCAACCTTGGTTTCGTTGGACCAAAACACATTTTCCCACATACGTTTGGGAGATGTTTTTACAAAATGAAGCAGGGCTTGGAAGTTTTTCTTCATAAAATAAGGCTTTCGTCTTGCCACCCTACCCCATAGCCCAGACATATGAAGAAGATAAAAGATTGATGTCACATGTACTGCACAGCCAGTACTTGCCAGATATTCCTGCAGCTCCTTCATTGCTGCTGTCGGCCTCTTGGCAGCCTCCCTGACCACTTTTCTTCTTGTCTTGTCATCAATTTTGGACGGACATCCTGTTCTTGGTGAAGTCACTGTTGTGTCATATTTTCTCCACTTGATGATGACTGTCTTCACTGTGTTGAATGTTGTATTTAATTCCTTGAAAAAATGTTTTGTACCCTTCACCTGACTGATGAAACTAGTGTTAGCTTTGGTTTGGAAGCTCTCTGTGGACCATGGCTTGTGCTGGAAGATGTGGCTACACAATGTCAGGAAAAGCTACTAGAAAAGCTTAACTTTATTTGGGGTTAATCAGAGACATTTTAAATGGTGACAGTGTGTGCTGACTCCAATTTAACATGAGTTTGAATGTGATTGGTTAAATCCAAACACAGCTCCGTCCCCAGTTATAAGAGGGTGTGCACATTTTTGCAACGTCAATCTCTGAGTTTTTTATTTTTACTTCACCTTCCTGAAAAGTTTCAGTTTGTTTTTCAATTGCATTGTGCAGGTCATAGATCACATTAAAGGTGGAAAAAGTTATGAAATTATTTACTGTATATTGGTGTCATTTTTTTACATCACAAAAACCTGGTATGTGAACAGGGGTGTGTAGACTTTTTATGTTTACTGTAAGTTCAGGAATTTTGGCAATATTAAAAAAAACTGAAACTTTTCATGGGAATAATTTATTGAAATTAATCAGAAATTGAGAGTAATTTTAAAACAGTGTATCATATTCAAAAAAATATTGGCATAAAACATACCATTTTAACAGTTTTATTTGGAATTAGATCTTTATGATTAATCAAGTGGTGCTTCATTGAATTCATCACAAAATTTTTTTGCAGAGAATGGCAGTTTTCCCATGCTTCTAGAACACAATTTTTTACTCCGAAATTGTTGACTGAAACTTAATTTTTCCAAAATCCTGCTCAATCTTCAAATTATTTGCCAAAATGTCCTCAAATGAAATAAATAGTCATTACCTGTCATTAATTGCTTGGATATTGTTGGTGCTTATACTACATACTTATATATAATTTATACAGAAATGCAAAGTAGAACTAATGTTGAAATTGTTTGATTCCCAACCTTTGCGGCCCACTTGAGATCCAATTTATCTGCATTTGGCCCCTGAAATAAAATGAGTTCGACACCCCTGATCTAAGAGGTAACAAATTGAAGGTTCATGAGGGAACAGCAAGTCATCCAAGATCATCAACATACAACCACCAACTGACGGTCTGTAATTAGGGGCAGGATTGGCCGAAACCAAAAATGAGGAAACCAAGACCAAGGCATACTAAAATATGTCCACAGCATTGACACATTGGCCCGTATCAAGACAAGCGGGTGTTGGCTGCGGTACATCACAACATCCTGATTCGCTTGGTTGTTTTGGTAATAAAAGACTTCCTGCATGAGTCAGTTCGGAGTTCTTTGAGTCATTTTGGTAGCCCGTTGCTTTCTCCAATTGTAGATAATAACCCTGCAGTTGGTTGGAGACCCTCATCTTTAGAACAAGCTATGTACCATTTTTTATAGACTAATAGATATCAGTGACTATTATCTGTTCTTGAAATGCTTATGTTTATATTAGCTTTTTTAGCACAACATTTTGCTGGGGATGAAAAGAAGCACAATTCTGTGGCAGTTGTTACACTTCTGGAGTGATTGTCATCTTTTGCTCGATAGGCCTGAGTCTGACACTATACCGACTATACCCTTTTTTTACAACCTGATTTATCTAGAAAAGGAACAGAGGGCTTAATATTATTTCCACTCCGGAGCTTCAAGATTTAATAAAGGGTACTCATGTTTCCCCTTGCTGAAGCATTTTTGCTGTGTCTTGCTAGTCCATCAACGAGGGCTAGTTTGTCAATTTTAGTATTTCTTTTTACCTCCATTTTCTTGTTGTTGTTGTCTTTCTGGAACTAGCTCTGGAATTTTAGTGCTTTTGAGGTCATCTTGGCTTTGAGGTGTTTGCTTTCAGCATTTTTTGTTTGTGATATGTCTGAGATTTTATCCAGTCTTTCTGGTTCCTCCGTTTAAAGACCAAGACCTTGGTTACTGACTCGACGTAAGAGGCCCATTAAACATTTATCTTCCAATGAGTCGGCAAGTGATGAATAGCGGTTCAATTCCAAAGATTTCTGAAATACTCGGAGGCAATCTTAAAAGCCTTTATTAAGGTTCAACATTCAAAAGTTGTCCTACACGTTTCAGCCGACATGGCCTTCGTCAAGGCCAATATGCCTTAGAAATCTTTGGAATTGAGTATACTTAGATCACCACTCCTCACACCCATGCAGCGCTACATGAGAACCTGTTTCTAGATGAATAGTGGTTCCTTAATCCATCCAACCATCCATCCATCTATTTTCTGACCTGCGTGCTCCTTTTTTCAGGGTAGTAGGGGTGTGATGGTATCTCCAGCTCTCAATGGGTGTTAGGCGGGGGTACACTCTGGACAGGGTGCCAGTTCATTGCAGGGCCACACACAAATAAAACAATCACATTCACTCAAGAGGATGTGTGTCAAACTCAAGGCTCGGGGGCCAAATCCGGCCCTTTAGAGCATCCAATCCGACCCGAAGGAGACAGTAAAAAATGACAGAGAAAACATGAAATATTGTGGAAATTACCAAATAATCTAGTTGTAGATATCTTAATTTAATTAAACTGCAATATTTTTAGAAATATTTGCATTTTTTCTTTGTTTAAATCACATGAATGCAGTCATTTTTAATTGCAAATTGTGGAAAGAAATCTAAATTTTTCCACAAATCTTGCATTTTCTTACAAACAATTCCACAAAGATTCCTCTAAATTTGTTACAAAATCAATAATTTTTGAAGTGAAGATCCAGCAGGGACTGATGTTAAAACTAGGGCACAATTGATGTTAAAATTGTTCTTTGTCCTCCTAAAATCTGTGGATCAAACTCGTCCATATTTGGCCCCTGAACTAAAATGAGTTTGACACCCCTGCTCTAGAGACTCCAATCAACCTCACCGTCATGTTTTTGGATTTTGGGAGGAAGCCAGAATACCCAGAGGAAACCTACGCAAGCACGGGGAGCACATGCAGTTCCTTAATTCCAGTACAAATTGATTACAGATAAGAAGGGACTTTTTTTTTTTAGATATCCAGGTGCTTGAGTTTCTGGTTGAATCTTCTAGAATTTGCGCAGTTAGAGTTTAACGATTGCTCATACGAGGGGAACCAGGGAAGTTTGAGCAAAGTTGAAAAGTATGGAAACCTGCAATGAGCTGTAAAGTGCTGACCATCACATCCCATCAACAGCAAACACTCCAAGGGGAGCTGCTGTGAGACCAGTGTTCTCTTTGGTCGGGGTCAGACGAAGGGGTCACCTACCACCCATCATCACCATGTGTGTGTCTGTGTGAGCCAGACCAGACAGACGTCAGAGGTCCCAGCCGCTGCCCGACCCTTGACCCTCGTATAGACCGTCACACCCAGCTTTGCTCTTTCGACAGAATTTGTCATGCGTGTGAAAAGAGTTATGGCTAGAGAATTGAATAGGGAAACTTTTTCTGCCTCCACGTGTAGTAAAAATATATCTTAGCGGTAATATTTACAGCTGTGCCAAAGTTCAACCTGTACTTCTGAGCAGTGAGAACAAATGACTTCATCTTACTGTTACTAGCCACGATGAGTTATTCCTCAATTGTATCAAAAACAACACTTAAGTGTATCACACAAGCCCCCAGAAGTCAACATTTATACAAACTTTTTAACTAATTTTTACTTATTTCCTCTCATTTTGCAACTTCCTATAGATACCTTTTGCCAATAAATACCCCTTTGTTCCTATTTTTTGTCCATTTTTGCAAATCCATTTTGACACTTTCATGTCATTTTTGTTGTTTCTTGAATTTTTTTGGCCACTTTTCATCCACTTGCTTCCCTTTTTCCCTACATTTCGCCCTTTTACACTATTGTATGTCACATTTTGCTTTTTAAAGCTACCCCATTGCCATTAAATACCACCTAGTTCCTCTTTATTTACCCATTTTTTGGCCACTCTTGACTGCTTTTGGGACATTTTAGTCACTTTACACTCTTTTGTTGCCACGTTTTTGGCCACCTGTTACCATGTCTGCCTCCACTTGCTCTTCAAAAAAAAAACGTAGCAGACCAGACCAGCCCAGGGTCGACGGCCCACCAGGACGATGCCCGGTATGCCAGATGGCCAGTCCACCCCAGTGTCAAACTAATTTTAGTTGAGGGGCCAATTGCGGACAAGTTGGATCTCAAATGGGCTGCAGAGGTGGGGAATCCAACAATTTCAACAAAAGTGCTACTATGCATTTCTTTGTATGTCACATGCACAGTATTGGATGAAATTCTAAATAATTGTTTAGAAATCAGCCAGGATGTCAGGTTCCTGAACTCATGTCAGGATGATTTAAAAGCGCTCACTAACTACCTTGGGTCAAAAGCAGATCAAAATGTTGACAGTTTGATTGAAAATCAAAAAATCAATGGTTAATGTAATTCAAAGTGTGAAGTAAAAACCTTTGGTTCAATAAGGCTTTAGTTACATTTTAAAGGTCAAGGTAGAGTTTTTTTCCACCTCATGGGCTTTAATGCAAGCAAGTAGGAAATTACTTTACCACCTTCAAACATTGGGGGATTACTAATAAAGTATAAAATAAAGGAAAATGCTTTGCTGGAAACTTACTCTTACACTATTGCCCAATCCGTGCTTCTGTATCTGTACTTCCTCATTTTTTGAGTTTATTTAATTTAACCTTTTTTAAAAGCCTCATGTGGACATGTGTTGTAAATTAGCACATGTGCTAACACACTCACACAATACATCTGGGAACTAATGTAATTGTGTTGTCCAAACCAAACAAGGACACAGTCATCAACATCCCCCGCCAAATTGGTTGTCATTATAACTCACAACCTTTTCCTAAATGTCCTCAATCTAAGAACTTATATGTATACATAAGAACATATTATCACATCAGAATATAACATTTCTAAGTATCTTAAACAGTTTCTGAGAAAAGCTGTCCCATTTGAAGATACCTCGAACAGAGTCTAAAAAACGGAACAAGGGCAATAACTCCGGAAAAAATAATTGCACGCTTCTCATTTTCGAACTCCATCAAGGTATTGATACCCCAAAGCCACACACCGAATTTGGTTATCGTATCTTAAACGGTTTCAATCGAAGCCGGTGTCCCACCTTATTAGTAACAGCGTTGATAGCCAACGTGGGTGACGCCCCTCCAGACATTATGCAATCCATTCTCAGAGACTCAGACTCCAGGCTGTAAGGGGTGGATGCCTGCAGAGAAGAGGGAAATGTGTTAATGTTGTACAGGTTGAGCTAAAAAAAAAAAACAACCATAAAGACACCTCGAGTTTGTATTCTAAGAAGACACATCTGAGTTTTATGATCAGTTTGGATACTCTGTCATCTGCTACCAAATAGAAGCCTATAAAGACAGTTAAGTAGAGAGAACCACTTTCTTGGTCTCAAAGCACCTGAATGTGTGAAATAGAGGCAAGATCAACGGGTAACAAATGATTGCCAAAGACATGGCTTACAACATTTAATTTTTAGCGAAAGTTGAGTAAAGTAGCATCTCAGCAAAACAAGAAACCATCAACCACATTATATCTAGGTTATCTAACTACGCATAGGTTGGCTCGGCATTTATAATGTAATGCAGTGGTTCTTAAAATGTTTTGCTTAAGTACCCCCTTTGTTCGACTTTAATATTTTGCTCAGAATTCTATGAAATAAACAACTACAGATCATAATGATGGAATGAAAATGTGATAACATACATCATTTGAAACAGCCCCATTGTAAATAAGTGAAATGAAACAGTATTTATGTCTCCTGAATGAATATAGTTTTATAGATTTTATCGTTTGCGGTCATCTCCCACCTGGTGTGAGACCATTTCTATCAAAATGTTTTGTGATTTTGGTGTGATTTTTTTAAATTATGTTGTTTGTTGTTTTTATTTTTTTAATAAATTTTTCTCTTTTTTTGTGTGCTTTTGTTGTTGTTTTTGTGTTGTTGTTGGTATCATCTAAATCATTCTCTCTCAGTGTCTCTGTTTATAGTGTCGTTTGGTTGTTTCTTCTGTCATTTTGTATGTTTCTCTGTTATTTTTGTATATTTTGTAGTGTTCTTGTGTATTTTTCTCTCATTTGTGTGTGTTTTTGGTGTTATTTTGTTGTTGTCTGTCGTTTTTATTATTCAGTAGATTTTTTTCTTTTTTGTGTGTTTTTGTTGTTGTTTTTGTGTGTTGTTAGTATCATCTAAATTATTCTCGCTCAGTGTGTCTTGTTTTTAACTCATTGAGTGCCATTCATGTCTATGAATTGTGTTTTTCGGCTGCGGTTGCTAGGAGGCAGTGTGACGAAGCTCTCCAGTGAATATCTAACTTGTACAATGATGTAGTGACAAACTGGTGACATGTAGGTAGCAGCAGAGCACCTTTGGATGAGAGATCATCCGTGATGGGCAGAGCTCAGAAGAAGAGGAAAGGAGTTTACGAAACAGAGAATGGTGCTACGAGAGTTGATGCTGAAGTTCCCAGCAGCTCAGAGCAGCGCACACTCGACCAGAGAATGTGTAGAACTAAATGGACTATTGAAAGTGTCGTGATGGTCAGAGAAAATGATCAAAAAAACGGAGCAAGCGCTGACACGCGGCATTTGTCTGGGATGAGGAGGAAGTTGCGTGTGTGGGAAGACTTGGAGGAATGAGAAAATACAGTAAGAAATCCATTCAACTCCGACCTAGATGGCAAAATATTAATAATGTTGCCACCAAAAGCCCATTCTCAGTGTAGTTTTAAAGTAGGAAACCAATGTTGAGGTGTTACTAAAACAAAAAAAAAATTGCTTCAAAGTTCAAAAGAGCCATTTTTCTCAGCTTTTTGTCACAAACTGGCGATTTGTGTGAAACTTGCCACTGTTCAACTGCGGATTACAGAAGAACAAAACAAGCTAGAATCAAAATTATTATTTCTGATGAAAATAGAGAGTCTAATCTTTCAGATGTCAGATTGTCATAGTACAAAATATTCTGTGGGTCTTTAAAAATGAGTCAAAATGCTCTAAAACGGCTGGCACTGAATGAGTTAATGTAGTTTGGTTGTTTCGCTGTTCTTTGTGTATTTTGTAGTTATCTTGTTTATTTTTCTCTCATTTAGTGCGTCTTTGTTGTCATTTTGTGTGTTGCTGGTAATAGTAAAAAGTATTTTTCTCTTAGTGTGTGGGTTTTTGGTGTAGCTTTGTGTATTTTGTTGTTGTTTGTCTGTTCTTTTTATTATTCAGTATATTTTTCTCTTATTTTGTGTGTTTTTATCGTTGTTTTGTGAGTTGCTGGTAATATTCAGTGTGATTATTATTTTTAACTAAAAATAAACATTAGAAAAACCCATGTTTTTCACGCTTTCATTTTGTTAATTTTCCACTCTCTCTCAAGTACCGCCATTTGAGAAACACTAATAATGTCATGTATGCAGGATTTCCTTAAAGGTTTTTTTCTATGCCACAACCAGTTTAGCCTTGTGCATTGTTTACATATCAGAAACATATACGGCAACACTTTCCTACTGCCCTCCAAAAATGTTAAATCAGGATAAACTAAGTGTGATAATATGACAAACTATTCAAAGATTAATAAGGACTAAAGCGATGCTGCCAAATGGAAGAAGAAAAAAAGAATTGGGATACATTTTTCTCCTTGTGTGACTCCTTTCAGGGTTCACGATGGCTTGCCTGCCTTTCCAAACTGCTTACTGTAAGAGGATTGGTCGGTAACAATGCAATCTTTAATTTATGATAAACTCCAAGCGAGATGGGTTGCCGGTTCCTTGGTGAAGGCACTTAAAAAGAAGACAACAGCGAGGTGAAGAGAGGACTGAGGCAGGCTTGAAAGAGAAGAAAAGAACTGTGGGGATAATTGAGCGATGACAGACAGCCAGGCTGACAGACAGACAGACATACAGACAGGCAGGCAGTAGGAGCGGTATACAGGAAATGAAAGCGTCATTATGCTCAGGGCAGCAAAGACGCAGGTACTAAACGAAATGTCTACACTTCTGTACAAAGCTTTTACGAGGCTGACGCTCAGCCTTGCTGCCAACTTCATATCTACGACTTTGTAGCCTAGGTGCAACAAACCCCCAATGAAAACACTTAGACATATTTAGCCTGCCCCCCACCCCCCACTCCCACCCCCGACTGTAATACTGCTATAAATCTCAGCACTTAAGCCTTCCTGCATTTCCTTAGTCCATGTGACAGCCCACAGTGAGTCTGCCAGCGGTGCAAGTGAGGCATAAGAAAAGGGGTCAAAAGGCCCATCCATGTAAGACGAGATGACAAGGCTCTGAATTAATTAATGTTTGTAATAAAAAAAAATCGTTGGTGAAGAAAATATGTCTAACGGCAGCCCCGGGGCCTTCTGTGGTAATTAACTGGAACACAAGCCTTGAATATTCACCCTCCTCTCCATCTCACTCCTCCTCATACTTTTCTTTTTCTCCTTGTTCGTACAGCTCGACTTCTTCTCTCTGTGGTCTCTCTACCTATTCTCCAAACCATGTCTGCTGCTTTACCTTAACTCCTTCTCCAATGAGTTACAGTGACTGTGCACTTTACTGCTCCACACCTACACGTGCTCCCTGTAGAGCAGAGCATTGAAGTAGTGAAACAAGCTGTGAGGGACAGAGAGAGTGTGGCATCCAACAAAGATGGCCATAATGAAAGACTGTAGCTGGGTTTCAATTGCAGATTTTCGCAAAATAAAAGCGATATTTCTCAATGTCGACAAAGTACAATAGCGCTTTGAACGTGCTCCCATTGAACGTTGTTTTGGAGCCTCGTAACTCCAGTGAAATCTCATCTCGCGAGACTTCGCTGCAGGAAGATGGACACTCCAAACCTCCTTTTAACACACTGTATTCCTTTGTTGTTACACGTCTATTGTGACAGTAATAATTTTTAAGTATAACGCTAAGAAATGTCCCGGTGTCCTCTTCTGTCTACATGTACAGCTCAATGTTTTCTCTGAGAGAAGTGGTCATGTGACCAAGTATGTCACATCCTGTGACGTGCATTTGTGGGAAAAGTGTTTAAGTAGCACTTTTGCAATACATTTAAATATCAAAATGTCTGAAATTCCTCCTCATGAAAGCGTCAAAACCTTTTCGCGATATTTGAGTGTTTTTTTTTTTTTTAATTCAGGTGTTTCCATTACCAGTTTTTATTGATCTATTTAGATTTTGCACATTTCCAAGGGTAATGGAAATACAGCTTGTGGCTGTGTCTGAATAATCCCCCTATCTCCTTTCCTTAACACTGTGGATGACATCACAGGGTTAAGGAAAGGTATTAGAGACTCTCTAAAGGAGTTAGGGAAAGGCCATCGCATTGGTTTGACAATCAGACACACTTCCACTAGGTGAAAAAGTTTCTGCCAATGACAATGCGCACTGCATTGCAGTTTCTTATGTGGAAACTTGTGTAGCTGTAAACTCCTCTGAGTTCACTGCATCACCAACAGAACACCACCAGAAGAGCATGGTCTGGATTCATGTTTTTGTAAGGATAAGAGAAAATACTGAACCTGCGTGTGCTGTAGGAAGCTAGACAGCCAAAAAAAAAAAGAAAGAGTCCATTGCTTCAGATAATATTCTATAGGGAAACTCTGGATCCTACCATTTATTTGGGGGCCTCAATAAGAGCTATTATCTGCGTAAATTTAGATATTATCGTCTTTGTGGGATTGGGATTACGTCATAGCAGCAGCTGACATTAAATCTACTTAAAAAGGTGGTTTTAATAACATTTATTTTACTGTGCTTTTAATGTAGAATTCTATCAACCTAATGTTCCTTCAGATATAATTTTTAGTATCTAAACACTAGGGCTAGGTAAAAAATCGATTTAATCGAATTTGTAGATAAAAACAATTTTATTTTGCAAATTTGAGTTTAAGAAAAAAATAAAAAAAAATAAAAAATAATATATATATATATATATATATATTTTTTTTTTAATTACTTTAAATATTTTTTTTCCCCCCACCACAGTTTTTTCAGACTTTTTTGCGTTCCGATGTGAGCCAGCCCCCTGTTGTTTACCCTTTGAGTCGGCTATGTGCGTGCCACAGGCATGTTTAATTTTTTATTCACACTAAGGGAAGAGTTTATTATTATTTTTTTAATTGTAATGTTATAAAATATGTAGTTATCTGATTTCTTAATCAGAAAATTTAAGTTACTGTGAAGGCGCTGTTGCACTTTTGCTTAAACCTGGGTTAAAGTTTGAAATAGTTGAATGACACAACCTCCTTTACTTTTTATTTTGAGGTTGTTTAATGCATTTTACCTCTTGAGGACAATCACAGCAATAAAGTTGCACTTTTGACAATACATCTGATGTCTGCAGTCATTTTTAGGTGCAATAAATAAAAAATCTAAAATCAAATCGAAACTTGAATTTTTCTTGAAAAAAATCTGAGATTTTTTTTTAGGCAAAATCGCCCATCCCTACTAAACACTGATTAATTGTCTTCTTTTTCGCCACCTTAACCATTTTTTAGCAAAATCTAGAGATGTTTGATATTAGCTTTTTAAAACTCATATTTCAATATTTTTTCTCAAAAATGTCAATATACAATATAAATTAAATTTGTTGATGCAAACGGCTGGACAATATGAGCCACTTTTGGCTTTTTCTCCTATAAAGGACAGCACGTGTGAGTGAGTTTTTTAGTGTGGCTTGTTTAGGGGAAGGTCTGGGTTAGGACGCACTCGGAAATCCATCGAACTGTGGATTTCATGCTAATGTGAGAAGTAACAAAAGCAGTGACTCCTAAAACAAGTATTCTAAAAACAAAATAAGCTATAGAATGTAAATATATATATATATATATATCGATATAAGTGAAATTGTAATTTTCTATATCGCCAAAATAGAAAACTAGTAATAGTCCAACACTTTTTTTTCTGATTGCCGACCGTAATTGATGCAGTAGACCCCTTCCCCGACAAACCTAATTTTAGGTTACATAGATATAAATATCTCAATAGAATTAACATGTAAGACCTAGTTTTAAGTGATGCCCCACTGAATGTATTCCATATAAAACATCCATAAAATGAAGTCTAATTCAACTCCCATAATAGAAAAAGTGTCATTTATTTGTGTCAAACATGTCTCAAACAACAGCATACATTAGTTTTTCAATATCGGAAAAGAACGTCCCTTTCTGTTTAAGTATTTTCTCCAAAATTAAGTTTATCATACCCTTCCTTAGGGAGGGCTGGTGGTATTTTAGTTTTTTGTAAAAATAAAAAATAAAAAAATTGGGGGGGGGGAATGAACATTTCTCAAGAAAAGATGGCACTACATGCAGTGTGCTTCTATTCAATACTGAACATAGGGTCTGAATACTTATGACCATGTGATAGTTCAGTTTTTCTTTTTTAATAAATTTTCAAAAATTTCTACATTTCAGTTTTTTTCTGTCAACATGGGGTGCTGAGTGTACAATAATGAGAAATAAAATGAACTTTTTTGATTTTAGCAAATGGTTGCAATTCAAAAAAGAGTGAAAAATGTAAAGGGGTCTGAATACTTTCCGCACCCACTGTATATACTGTACGGAGGGGAAAAACCAACAAAATATTAAACAATATTACATTTGATGGCAAATATTGGACAATAATATCGGTTGGCTGATATTATCACCCTTCTCTAATTAAAATCTATGTCCACTTACTAACCAATAGATATTTAATAGTAGCTGCACCCACATTTCCCAGTTTTGTCATCTTCTTTTGTTTGAAAAAGTCTGGATTAAGGGTTAGTGTGTATAGTATTTACATATTTACTGGCATTTTTTTTTAAATAAACAGACTTTTTTACTTTAATTATACATGTTTTCTTTGATAGTGTTTCTTCTTTTCACTTTGTAATAAATTATTTGAGCCTCTGTGACAAAGCAATTGCCTCCTGGGATACTTTAAAGTATCTTTTCATTCTGAAAACTGGCACGGCTGAATGCACTGTATCTGCGAGCACATGTATCCCAGTCAGAACATGTCTAAACTGGTGCCTTGTGGCCACAGGTAGCATGAACTAAAAGGTCTATTGGCATACAAAGCTATTCCAAAAAGCTATGGTACCTGATTATTAATTCAAGCATTTAAAAATCTACTATATCTTTAGTTGAGAAAAGTAGAACAAACTTTAGATGCTAGAATAACATTAAAAATTTTAGGTAACTTGCAAAAAAAATAAATAAAGTTGTAGTCTGAAAATAGACTAAGTTGACTACCTTTCTTTTAAACTTTTGTTTTTTCCCTTTTCTTTTTCTTTTGTATACAGGTGGTGTGTTGTTTTTGTTTTGTTATGTTTTTTGTTTTCTAGTTTCATAACTTATTTAATTAATATAGAAGTGTACTTTCGATGACAGTTGTCTGTTACAATGAATTTTTGGTAACACTTTATAATAACTATCCTTTATAAGTAGGTCACAGATCCAAGGGCGTAACGTTTGTTTGAATATTGGGAGGGTCAAGAATTATCCCTTCCGGAGGAGTCTATGGCTCCTCCCCCCACATTTTTTTTTAACAAAATACACACAATTTCCTGCATTCTGGTGCATTTGAGCCTCATGAACAATTAAAATATCCTAATAAAAACATTGGTACAATAATCTTACTGAACTCAATCACACTTCTGTCACAACAGTTCGTGGTTTTTATTTCATGTTGCAAAAAATAAATCACAAAATTAAAAGGGTTGATACAGGCAGAAGCAAGTCAAATTTAATGCTTTTTTAATGCCATTTACTTCTAATGCCCAAATACTATATTGTAATGCCACAAATGCAGAAAAAAAAATCAGCGCATATTTCATTTAAGATCTGCAAACATTTCATCAAACAGAGGAAAGAGAATTGGAGAAAACAAAATATTTAAGGAAAAAAATTTGTTAAATTTCATCCAAAAAATGCTATAATTATGGCATTTTCAAGTAAGTTATACAGTAAAACTTGTTGAGCAATGTCATAAGTTCCCAATAAATTCAGATTTAAGGCCAGTTTGAATCCAACCTAATGTTTTTTTAATAACAATTAAGGCCTTGATTTTGGCACAGTTCATTAAATAACTTTTAATGCTTTTTAATGCACAACAAAAACCCTGAATTACACAAATATTCCAAAAGTTTTTTTCTGTCTGTCTGAAAATGAAACTAATTGTTGACATACTGTTGCTTTGTTTATCTCATCAAGCTTTTCTTGATGAATATGGCAAACCACAACATAGTAACATAGTAGCCATGTTTTTAAACGTTGACGTGCACTGAAACTGCACTGTTAGAGGCCTAAAGGTTATTGATCAGCTGTTCTGTGATGACGTTCTACAGCCATTCTCATATCTTCAAGACAAGTTCTCTCTACCTCAAAGTGACATGTTTCGTTACTTTCAGATTAGACACTATATCACAAACCATAAAAATTGGAATACAATTAAAACTACCCCATCAAATGTTGAAACTTACCTGATTAATATAATAAAATATCATCTACCCAACAAAAAACATGTCTCCCATTTATACAGAAACCTGCTATTGGACACATCAGATAATACTAACTATATTAAAAATAAATGGGAGCTGGAGTTGAATATTATAATAGAGGATGGAGAGTGGGAAACAATTTGTAATGGCTGCCATAAAGGAATTAATAGTAACATGTGGAAGGAGTTTGATTGGAAGACAAAGATAAGGTTCTTTAACACACCTTTGGTGGTTTCTAAATTTGTTGACCACCCAGATGCAAGAAAATGTTGGAGAGGATGTGGAATGGTTGGTGACCATTCTCATATATTCTGGGACTGCCCAATCTTGGTTCCTTTCTGGAGAGGTGTAAAAATGGAGATAGATAAGGTTCTGGGAGTTGATTTATTATACATGCCGAGCCAGTTTCTTCTTGATTTGACTCCCAAAGACACGTATACAAAAGATCAAAGGTACCTGCTACATGTGCTCCTGATGACTGCTAGGAAAATGGTAACAATAAAGTGGAGGAATCCACAGCCACCAACCGTTGTACAATGGAAGCAAAGAGTGAGAGAGGTGTATAGAATGGAGGCTTTAACAGCAAAGTTGCAGCTGAAGTATGAGGTCTTCATGAGGAGATGGTCACCCATAGAGAGATACCTGGGTAACTGAGGGGCCTACACTTTTCTGTAATGTTTTGATTTGCCATCAATCGATTTGTGTATTTGTATCATGTCAGCTTTGTTCGGTTTTCTGGGATCCAATATGTTTTTTCCTTATTTTATTTTACTATATTGTATTATTCAAATTCTTTATTTTTTCTTACATTGCTGTGCATACTCTGTCTTGCTGTCAAGGAATGTTCTGTAACGTTATTTCTTATGTTTACTATTAAAAAGAGAAAAATAAAGTTCTAAAAAAAAAAAAAGAAACTGCACTGTTCAGAGGATAGGGTTAGGGTTAGGGTTGGCCACAGAGCCAGGAGGGAAGAATAAAGAAGCACGCGCGGCCAGGGGAGCGCCCGTGCTGCGCAGGGAGATATGCACTGTACGTTACCGTCCGTCCTCACCAGGACATAATGTTACATGAAAGACGGGAGGAAACGTTTCAGCGAGAGGAACACCTGCTGAAAGCTCCAACTAATTCATGTGAGAGCCCTGGAAGGTCCACATTCCATTAGCCCCTCACAGAACGGCCCTTGTGAACCCCGCCCCAGCCTGTCAAGCTGGCGTCTGTTATGACCACCTTCCTGGACATGACTGCGCCAATAGGCACACCGTGTGTCATGGAAAACCGGGACTCGCCAGTGGCGGAGGTCCCAAACTTTGCTCCTTTAGTGAGGGGGGTACAGTGTTGGATTAGGAAAAAGGCTCCTCAGCACATAGAAGCGCCAAAAAAACACAATTACAAGAAAATCTGAAGACATTAGCAGATATGGGGGATAAATAAAGAGGGTCACACATCTTTTGACGCAATTATGCAATTGGGTAGTGTACTTAGTCTAACGGATAGTTATTATACAGCAAATGTAACTGATTTTTTTGTTAATTATTGCCATAAAGTATAAAAAAACTACTTCTAAAAAAGTATTAACACTTAAATATTTTCTGTTGCTGCGTAGGGAATGTTAGCTAATAATGCTAGAAAAAAAAAGAAAGGGGGTAATGCTTTGTTAAGAAGGATTATGTATACGTGTCTCTTTGTTACAAACACAACATAGTTCCTTTAGGCTGAGTTCTAAAAATGATTTCCCAAAATTACCACGCTCATGCCCAATTCCAGCCCTTTGATTTGTCAACACAGACTGAAATTTTCACTGAAACAACTCATTCATTGTCTGATATGAAAAAAGTCAGACGCAATAGCAGCGAAGACAGACAGACAGACAGACAGACAGACAGACAGATGTGCGACCTGCAACACATCACGGAGCTCACTCTGCACTGCTTTTGTATTCAGATCCTCAGGTTAATGACTGAACGCCGGCCGCATTCTGCCAAGCTGATGCATAGTTACATATATTTATAGCTTTGGCTGCTGTCAATCAACTTCCCAAAACCAATTTTCCTTCCGCCTCGTCTGTTCTCACATCTATCTCCTTGCTGCTTTTTGCTCCTGCTGTTTTTGCACGGTGTCTTGAACATTTCTAATCCAGGAGCCTGTGATTAGCATGGATGTATCTCCACTGAGAATATTGTTTAATTGTAGCTGAACACTTTGGTTTTTGTGACATGGATGGTTCTCGTGCAAACCAAAAAGAATTTCACAGGTTTTCATGAAATGAAATTTAAAATAAACTTTGGGAAGCAAGATATAACAGGTCAATCCAGGTGAAAATCCAGTAAAAGTATAGAATAAAGTTATTATATATAAATGCATGTAGTTAGAAGATAGATGGTTATAGGGGCTGTTTAGCTTTAATAGTTATTGACATTAATGTAAACTATGTAAACCCTCTTTAAAGGGATCCTCCACTGTTTTTACAAACCTAAAACCTTTTAAATGTACTTATTAGAAGATCTATGCCTAACAAAACTCATTATTTTGCACCTTATTAATTTCATTAACTTTTAAAAATGCTTTACAGTTTTAAAACCTGTATTCAACCATCTTTAAATCATGTGATTAATGACATCTCACACCCCATTTGCCTGTAAACATCCCATTGTTTTCTATTGAAGTAAAGCATTCAGCCTGCTCTTTATATAATTTAGCAGCTTTTTTGGTCAAAATGGCAATTTTTGCTGCGTTTGGTTGCTCTAAATAATCAGAAAAATAAAATAATCTATGACCGCAGGGGGCGACAGTTTCAACGCTGCGGTTTGGTAGTAAAAACAATGAAGCAGAGAAGAAGAGCTCTCCTAAGGGACCTTTACTCTCCCTTAAACAGTGTGCGGCTGAAGCTCTGGTGGATGAAGTTAGCTAGTAAATCACAGACTGTTGAAGATGCACAAACCCAGAGAATAGAAGTCCTTTTGGGTGGGAGTCCTTCAACAGTCTGTGTTTACTCGCTAACTTCAACCACCACAGCGAGTCAGCACACTGAGCTCTTCTTCTCGGCTTCAACCCGCAAAAGTTGAAACTGTCACCTCCTGCGGTCATAGATTATTTGCCAGGTTTACATTGACATCTTGAACTTTTCCTGATCATTTAAAGCAACCAAAAGCAGCACAAGTTGTCATTTTGACCGAAAAAGCTGCTGAATGATATAAAAAGCAGGCTGAGTGTTTCACTCCAATAGAAAACAATTAGTTGTTTACAGGCAAATGGGTGTGTGTGACGTTCAAGATGGTAGAACACAGGTTTTAAAACAAAAATTGTGCAAAATAATGTGTTTTGTTAGGCATAGATCTTCTAATAAGTACATTTCAAAGATTTTAGACGACATTTGTAAAAGCAGTGAAGGATCCCTTTAAGGAAGAAGCATTTTTTACTGCATGTGGCTGAAATATGACAAATTTGTTGTTTGGTAAACATCAAATGTAAGGCAAAACCAGTTATTATTAATTCTTCTCCGACTAAGTTAATCCTGGCCTGATTGTTCTGTTTGGCTTGTTTGCTATAATACAGTTCACATGCTAAATAAAGAAACAATAACTGTCTTTTTTGGAGCTGAGTTAAATTTACAGTATGAGTTAAAGTTTGCAGTCTTGTCCTCGACTTTGGAATGCTTCTTATAGACTTGCCAGGCATATCAGGTATTAAAGCAAAAGAACACTCAAGATTCTCCATCTGTGTACACATGCTGCTAAAAGCTTATAATCCTTCTGTGACAGAAACATTTCCACTGACTATTCTCACATTGTCAGCAAAACGATTGCCTCTGCTGGGCCGACGACGTTAAGACGGAACAACTCTGCAGGATTATTTTAGTAGAAAAAATATGAAACATAAGAAACAAGTGTTTCAGCCTTTTGGGGGAAACCATTTACATCATCACAGATTCACAGTCAAATAAAAAGGTGTAAATCAAGTTGAACTCACTCGTTCTCCAGAGCGCGGTCTCTTCTTCGGCCTGGTCGGGACTGTGTCTTCTTTAGGATTGGTGTCTATGGCCCAGTAGGAACCCTAAGGAACAACCCCACAAAACACACTTTAGATACATGTTTGAGAGCTTTTGTGTCACCTTGGCTAATAACGTATGTTAGAAATATGATATATAATTAAAAAAAAAAGACATGAATTCAGTTTAACACAGAACATCAAGGGCAGGGGTCACCAACACCAACACAGTGCCCACGGGCACCAGGTAGCCCACATGGACCATGTGAGGGGCCCTCAGGGGCTCGAGTCCTAAAATCTGATTTGCTTTCCAGGATTCATACTCCCAAAGTACTTAGTAAAGTTAAACACTGCTGCACGTGATAGTTTTAACCATCTTTAAAGGTGCAGTCTGCAACTTTTATAAAAGTGACTTTTTGTCATATTTGCTAAAGCTGTCACTATGTAAGGACAGCTTTACATCAAACTAGTAGTTTGTGTGAAAAAAACAGACTCATTGAGCCCCGCCCCCTACTGCTCCTGCAGGCTTTGGCAGATTGCCAGAATGCACCGTGACCGAGCAAAAAGAACCAATCAGAGCCAGGATTGTGTTTGATGGACTGTCTAAAAGTTGTTGCTCACAGGCCCTGCCCCTTTCCCGGGCTGGAGTACCATCTTTTTTACAGTGTATGGTCTGGAGGAGAAGTAGATGGAATTGGTGACTTTTCTGCATGAACGGTAATTTCTGCTGCTTGATTTACATTATGTTTGATTTGTAATTGTTACACTAGAACTCTGTAGTGCATGTGTTGTTCATGTGTGCGCATGGGCTTCCGTGTGGGCTGCTGTAAGTGACAATGTGTTGCTGCTGCTGCTAGGTTGGTGTACTGTGTGCTCATTGAGAGAGAGAAGCGCTGCAGTAATATGCTTTTAATAGAGCATGTTATATTACTGTGATGTTGCTGTTGGACTAACATTAGCTTGTTAGCTCCTCTGAGGGAGGAACTTTGGAAAGTTTGGAGGCAGGGCAAGAGAGCAGCTGGGACGGAGGGGGAGAGAGGGATCTGAAAGTTGCGGACTGCACCTTTAAATGTTTATTTTCACTGAAACATTGTGACAAATGTTTTTAAGTGCTGAAAAATTGGTGTATGACCAATGTTCATATATAAAACAAACTTTTAAAAATGCATAGTGGATTTTTGTAAAAAAAAAAAATGTTAATTGTTACATTTTACAAATGTTCCATGTTACACAATTAGTTAAAAGTTATTTGTTAGTAGCTAGGAACATGATGGTATAAAGTATATTACATGTTGAAACTTAAACATTTCCTACCTTTTTAAGTTACTGCTAGGAATTGCTTATTATCTTAGCCTCAAACTAAAGTGAAACTGTGAACATTTAGTATTTAAGAAGCTCTTTTTAACTAGTAGCTCTTCGGACTATTCAGTACTTATGAAGTAGCTCACAGTTTCAGAAAGGTTGGTGACCCCTGATCTATGACACACAATATTAGAGGTATTTACACCAGATAATTAACCCTGGGCACAATTGAGAATATTTATTTACTGCAAACTCAATATCTTCTGTGTAGGGAAAACATTTTTAAAAAGTAGTAAAAAAGGGTAAAAAGAGATATTTACACTAGCCCGATGCAGATTTCACTGATATGACAATACTTTGTAAAGATTAAAAAACTTGTATTACCTACGCCAGAGGATTAATATTTTTACTGACATTTATGTATATGTTTGTTTGCCTCTTAGCAGGATTACATCAACCTTACATGATAAATAATAGTGAATATAATCGCAATCACAATATTGATCAAAATAATCGTGATTATCATTTTGGCCATAATTTCTTTTTAACATTTTTGATAGTGGTGTGCCTTGGGATTTTTTTCCAATGGACCTTGACTCAAAAAAGGTTGAAAAACACTTTATTCAGTGTTATGTTCCCCTTACATGAACTTTGGTGACTAAATACATGTAATTGAACATATTGTGTATATTAACAGCTTCTGATAAGATGATTAAATCTCCTATAAATCAAAGGCAAAATCTGTTTCCCCATTAATTTACTTTTTTCTGTGCTCAACTATTCTGCTTCCCCTGAAAAGTCCACTGAAATCCCTTTGATGCAGCGAGTCAAAACACAGCAGTCTCTAAAATAAACACATACAGCAGGAGATAGGAGAAATCAATTGCTCTTAGGTTCCTCTTCCTCGTCTCATTTCTCCCCACATTTCATTTTTCCTCTTCCTTCGCGGGGAGAAAAGCTGCCGACTGAATTGAAGAGGTTCATCTAGGCCACACATAAGCAGCTCATCTCTCAAATCGAGCTCCCCCACCATCACCATCGCGCCTCTACTCCTCCCCTCCCCGCGTCCCTAGGTCCCACATCAGTGAACAGTACATAGCCAATTAACGTTGGCCCATGCATGATTTAGTTCCTCCCCGCTCGCGCCGTCATCAAACATAACATGTGCATCCAACTTCATCGAGCACAGATGATAAACACACACACACACCTCTACGTGGAGGTATCGACCACTTCGATCCAGGGTGTGAATTAAGGTGCAGGTCAGGTCCGAGCACAGATAATCGGGGGGTGAGCTGCACTCTTTGTGTCTTTGCAGACTAGAAAGCCTCCACTGATACCCCAGGATTTTCCGTGAATTATTAAAGGCTTCTTTTCCTTAATTCATTTTTCAATGGCTCCAAAATCCCTGCAGCCCCGCCCTCCCCCTCTCCTCCCCTCCCCCCTTACTAACCTTCCTCCCTCTGCCACATTTTTTTTGTAAAAGTGATGGAATACTCTTGCTGTTAAATGTTAAAATCAGGGTTGGTAAATAATTAATTACAATTATGGTGGAATTATAAATGTAAATGTAATTTAGAAAAAATTGGTGTCTGTCGTAATTGGAATTGAGTTTAGATAACAGACTCTCATTTTAATTGCCATGAAAATTTTATAAAAATGGTCAATTATAATCTAACGAAAAACTGGGGAACCATGTTATATTAATATTATTTTATCACGTTATTAATATTGTATATGCATATGTGTATATCATTTTGCTTTAATTATCAGTTAATATTGTATTTTTAAATACCGGTAGTCGTCAAATAAACCAATAAAACAATAAAAAATCTAAATATTACCGTTCTATGTACAGTTCTACACGTATGTAGTCAACAATTATTAAACATATATTTCATATCAAGCTTTACCACAATTTTCTATTTTAGACAAATTTAAATCGAGGAGTATACCGAGACAAAAAAAGCTTGTTGAAATAGACTTGTACTGTTATTGTGTGTCGCCGAGCCTTTCCGTTGCACTGTATTGTTCAGAAAACACTTACTTTTCCAGGGTCGTCTTTGGAGCGAGGCACTTTGAGAAAGCACTTGTTCAAGGACAAGTTGTGTCGTATAGAATTCTGCAGAGAAAGAGAGAGAGAGAGAAAGAGAGAGAGAAAGGAATGAAAGAGGAAGGAGAAAAAAAAAACAAAAGGTATAAGTTACTGAGTGAATTAAAATCAAATTCACTTTTCAAAGAAAAGACTGTCATCTACTGAGACTGGTCCCTAACTAGTGTTTTAATTACACCAGCAGCTTCTTTGTCTCCTGGTACATTCAACAGAGACGGGAAATAAATGAAGCGCTCTACCTCCTTAGTTACTTACACACCTCAGGTAGTGGACATTTTCACTTCTGTAAGTACTTATTTTAAAATAAAATAAAATAAAACAAAACACAAGTGCACTCAGAAAGCACAAACCTTCACCAAGTGCCAAATATCCTTTTTGCCAGATATTAGTAGTTGTCTGGATGAGTGATCTTGATCATGGTCCATGATAATTCACACTTTAAGGCTTGGAAGAATTTTCTGTCCCCATTAATAACGATACAGTAAGTCCAAATGTATGTATATTAGAATTATCACAATATGCACGCTCACCTTAAAATAGCCAACTCCCCCCCACCCCGTCCATTGTCCCACCCTGACTCCCTCTTCCCCATTCCTTTTCCCCCTCACCAAGGTGCAACACTGCCCTCTCTTTTAATATACTCTCCCGTGAATAAAGTGTAGGGTTGGGCATCGTTTGGATTTTAACAATTCTGATTCCAATTCCGATTCTCAATTTGGATTCCTGTTCTAAACGATTCTCGATTCCGATTCTTTGAGTTGTGCAGGTCAACAGGTCACAAATTTCACAGAATTTTTTTTATTTGAAAAAGCCTTTACACAGGCCATTTTTATTAATTCACTTAGTTGATATAGTTTAATTTGGTTGTTGTAATGTAACTAGGGTATTCAGATACAAAAGTCTCCAACTGTAAATGTAAAAGTGAAACTTGCTGAAATAAAACTACAAACAAGTTGTCAGCAGTCTAAAAAACAAAGAACTAAAAACTGAATAAAACAAACTCAAACCCTGGAGCAGTCGTGTGATAAATCAATCAACAGTTCTTGTTGAGAAAGATTATTATTATTCTGGATACAGTGGAAACAAACTATAAAAATAGTTATATTGTGAACCTAATC
Source organism: Gouania willdenowi (assembly GCF_900634775.1). Classification (NCBI taxonomy): domain Eukaryota; kingdom Metazoa; phylum Chordata; class Actinopteri; order Blenniiformes; family Gobiesocidae; genus Gouania; species Gouania willdenowi. The sequence continues at coordinate 34,864,443 of NC_041050.1, read as the reverse complement.
TATACTGTAGGGAACATATTATATATAAATATGTAACAGGAGCCTAAAGCCACAAAAAACACCACTTTAAAAAGAAAATAGACTAATATAAGACCTCTCTACAGTTATTTGGGTCATTCTGCGTTTGCACGATTTGCGGCGATGACGCGCTGGTGACGACATAATCCAAGATGGCGGCGGCCCGGACTACAACCGACACTGTGTAATAAAAGCCTTAAAAGACATGGATATAATGAAAAGAGTGGATGGACAGAGGCATAAACATGGAGACTTATTAAACACACACAACCCTCTGTAAATGGAACAGGCTTCATCGGAGGCAGGCACGAGGACCCAGAGGCGGCGTAAATGTGTCCCCGTACTGCATGTACACCAGTTTATTATTTTGCCAGTTGTTAGAGCTACTATCTTTACCAGGGAGCAACTTTTTTATTCCTGGTGAGTTTTACTGGGCTTTATTTACCAGTGATTAGCTCTTATCTCTCTTCCGCTTCGTGGTCCAAACTGAAACCGTAGCCAAACACACGCACACGCACACAGACACACACACACACAGCAATCGCGTTCTGAATTCATCTTATACAAACCCCGCGAAGACAGAGCAAGCCGCGGAAACAAACTAGTGCAGGCATTAAGGACTCGAAAAAAAGAATCAAAATGCAAACATCTTCTATTTGGAACCGGTTCTCGGTGCCCAGCCCTAATAAAGTGTTTCTTACCTTAGGGAGGGTGGGAGATGGTCACAATAATGCAATTAAATAAATTCATTTTTTTAATTGCAACAGTAAAACATGCATAGCTGTCGTAAAAAAGATTGCACTATATACAGTATAGTGTTGACCTTCAACAGCATGTGCAGACAAGTTAGGGATAAAATAATAACTAGACAAAGGAAATAACACCAAAGCACTGACAGCTAACAAGCATGAAAAGAAGAGTCTATAAATCGTTGTTAGTAGTGATGTTAGCGTGGTCAAGTCTCAATCTGGACATGTTTACTTGGCATTACTACATAACTATCTTTTTTATTATGGACTTTCTATTTTGTTCAGCGCTTTGAGATGACTTTGTTGTATTTTGCGCTATATAAATAAAGTTGAATTGATTGAATGATTTACTTTGGATTTTAAATAAGTTTATTTTTCATTTGGTAATTATATTTTCCCATCAGCTGGTACAAGTTGGTCTTTGGCGTATTCTGTCACTACAGCAGAAGCTCTTATTGAGGTTTTTGTTGAATTACAACCTGAACCAAGCTTTTTCACCCTGGTGGAGCCTTCTTCTAAATGCTTTTGACGTTCAGTAACTCACTAATTTTCTGTGGGATTTAAAAGTATTTTGGCATGGTTGAGGTCAATGTCCTCCCTAATGTTAATGCTCTCTTGTGTTTTTTTTTATTTATCAGAATCATGGCATGTTTTACTGACAGCTTTTTGAACTCCACACAGAGTCGACTTCATCGTACTTCAAACACTTATTTTCAAACCATTGATTTTTGCTCCTCGTAAAAAGGAATAATGAGGAAAAATAACACGCATATGGCCATGGAACAGCTAGTTGTCCAATTACCTTTGCTCCATTAAAGAGGGCACGTGTGATTCCCACAACACTAAAAGTCTGAACTCAAGGCACGTGTTGATTGTTTAAAAATGAAAAAAAAAAAAAAAACAACAAAAATATATAAAATGATGGTGTATGACAGTTAAAATGCAGAAGGCAGTGCCAATGTACAAATATTTATGAACCGGAACAATTAGAGTCGTATTGTCTGCAAATATGGTGAGAACATGTGAGGAGAAGGAGAGAGAATGAGAGCGAGAGAGCTAACCTCACTTGAACCTGTTCTCCCTTCAGGCTCCAGTTCTCCACTCATCTGCTGCTGCTAATTAATACCACTGGGGAGGAGGTAAGGAGAAGACAGAGGCTGGGAGGAATTTCTCCTCTCTTTCCCCAGTTCTCCCTGCTCCACACTGGCTTTGTTTCTCCAACAAATACCATTTTCTCTCTCCGTCTCTCGCACACCCTGAAAAAAAAAAAAAATGTGCTAAACCCCTGGCTTGCCCTGTTCCTCCTTGAGAAATGCTCCAGCAGTTTTTCAGCTGCATTACTTAGCGGATCACTGGCTGTTTGTGGCCGTTCGTCAAGGAAACATGTGGCAGACAGGTATTTAAAAAAAAAAAAGGCAGGCGAAGAGGACTGACATTAGCTCACAAGGCAACAATAACCATCTGCTCAAAAAAAAAAAAAGTTTCCATTTAATGGTGGCTGTGGTTCATTAACACAAAGTCACTCAACCCACCCACCCACCTGACTTTCCAAACCTCAACTACTTATTTGTGTATTTTACACGTTAGTTTCACATTATCACACAAGAATATTTTTCCATGGCAACAAAACTCTGTGTTTTCAAGATTTCTATCTATAGATGTGCTCATATAGGGTGGGAAAAAAAGCCACAATAATGACAAGAATCTAACTCCTATGAACATTAATTAGTATTATACACCCCAATGACCATAAATCTTTCCTATTGTCGAGAGTATGAAGCAGAAAAAAAGACGATATAACACAATCAGGGGCCTGTCGGTTGCTTGCATCTCACGTCAGTAGTTTGTTAATAATAATAATAATAATATAAAAACTAATAGTATTATTAATGAGCACAGTCAGAGAGCACACACCTTCACCAAGCACCAAATACCCTCTTTGCCAGATATTCAGTTATCTGGATCAATGATCCTGATTGAGTACCACGATCATTCACAATTTAAAGACTTAATAACGATACAGTAGTAGGGGTGCACAATTAATCAAATTTTAATCATGATTACGATTTTGGCTGCCATGATTATATCACCCTGATCGTTGACAATTTTTACTTTTAAAATGCAGGCTCTGCTGCATCTCTAATCCGGTCCTTTATCAACCACCAGGGGGCGAACACATGATTAAGGCTTCATTACTCTATCTCATATAAAGGCGAGCAAGATTTCGGGTCACTCAGAATTGCGTGAGTTGCGTCGCTTGACGTTGCATCATTTACATTGATTTTGAATGTAATCTAGTCGCCAGAGTCGCGTTTGGCGTAATGTTCATGCCTTTACTTTATATGCTGAAAGTTTTTCAAGCAGTTGCACTGAGTAGATTTTTAATTCTTGGTAAAATTTTTCTTTTTAGTATTTATCATTATTCTTGTTTAAAGCTTTTATTTTGCACTCTAAACTGTTCACATATTGTTTTCTAAAAGTAGTTCATTAAAAATGCAGAAACGATGATTACATAATTACAATATTTATCCAAAAAAATTGTGATTAACATTTTGGCCATAATCGTGCAGCTCTATACAGTAGGTCCAAATGTATGGCAACCCATTTTTTTCTGTGTGTTTTCTAAATTTCTATCTATAGATGTACTCTTATATGGTGGAAAAAAAAGCCACAATAATGACAATAATCTAACTCCTATGAACATGTATTAGTATTATACACCCCAATGACCATAAATCTTTCCTATTGTCTGGAGAGTCTAGAGAAAAAGCATATAAATGACAATCAGGGGACGTTTCAGCTGCTTGCATCTCACTTCACTAATGTGTTGATCTCCTTGAGAAATGAGCCCTAATATTTGGCTTCAATTATGTATTCTAGGGATTTTTGGTTGCATAATTTAAATAGAAAATCCAGTGACAAATGCGAGTGCACTTCCATGTGCACCAAATAAACGTGGAAAAGTACATGTTAAGTAAGTATATCTTTATTCAGACAACTTTTTTCAGGAAATGTAATCTCCCTACGAGCAATGACCTCTGAGGAAGACTGACAGTTGACAGTCGGAACATGTCAGGAGAGCTAATCTGCCGAATAAACGGAACCTTAACTTATATTTAAAACAAGAATCTTACTGGAATTACAGAAAAGTATTATTTTTTATTTTTTTGCAGTCTTCTCCCAAAAACAAACCTGCATGTATTTATAATGCAAACATTTTCAAATTATCATTTGCACCAACGCTTTTTTTTTTTTTTAATTATTAGCCTCAAACATTAGCATCATTTGATGCCATTTTTGTTGCTTTAAAGGTGCAGTCTGTAACTCTTATTAGCCAAGGCAAATTTATTTGTATAGCACATTTCATACACAAGGCAACTCAATGTGCTTTACATGATAAAACATTCAATTGTTTAAAATCAATAAGAACATTTAAAATCATCACTAAAATCAATTCAAATCATCAGCAAACACATGACAACAACGTGACCAAAAATCTCTCTCTCAATCATACGCAGTAGAGAAAAAAAGTGCCTTTAACTTTGATTTAAAAATGTTCACATGTGATGCTGACTTCAGCTCTGCTGGCAGTTTGTTCCACTTCTTTGCAGCATAACAACTAAAAGCAGCATCACCATGTTTACTGTGAGCTCTGGGCTCCACTATCTGACCTGTGTCCATAGATCTGAGAGACCTGCTGGGTTCATACCTGACTAACATGTCACTGATGTATTCTGGACCAAACCCATTCACAGATTTATACACCAGCAGCAGAACTTTAAAGTCTATTCTGAGGCTGACTGGGAGCCAGTGTAAAGACTTTAAAACTGGAGTAATGTGTTCTGACCTCTTTGTTCTGGTTCAAACCTGAGCTGCAGCATTCTGAACCAACTGTAGCTGTTTGAAGCTCTTTTGGGGGATTCCTGTCAGAAGACCATTACAATAGTCCAGTCTGCTGGATATAAAAGCATGGACCAGTTTCTCCTGATCTTTCTGAGCCAATAAACCTTTCACTCTGAAGATGTTCTTTAGGTGGTAGAAGCTGTTTTTGTGATAGATTTGATCCGACTGCTGAATGTCAGATCTGAGTCAATCAGAACACCAAGGTTTTTGACTTGGTCTTTAGCTTTTAAAAGATTGAGACTCAAGATAATTGCTGACAGCAGTCCTCTTTTCCTTGTTACCAAAGACAATCACCTCCATCTTGTCATGGTTTAGTTGAAGGAAGTTTTCACTCATCATTTTGTCAGCCAGGTCTGATACTGTGTCATTAGGAAAGCAGATCACTTTCACGTTGCTGCTGAACATCTTCTGAGCATCTTTAACAGAAACGTCTCCCACTATCAGTGTGTGAGGTTGTTGCTTTGGCCTAACGTGTTGCTTTTGTTTTCCTGAAGCACTTTCAGCCTTCGCAGTTCCAGAAGGTTGTGTGTTGACCTCATTAGAGCCAGATCCTAGGTCATTCAACAGTGGGGCAAATTGATTACCTAGTTCTACATGAAACTGGGATTGTGACTTGGTGATACTCCTGCCTTTAACAGATGTCCACTTTTGTGCCTGGGCAGACAAGGGAGTTGATGTTGAGGCTGCAGTCTGGGAAGCCAGTGCAGGCCAGTCCGTCTCATTATTGATATCAGGGTGCTTTGCTTGGCCCGTTAGCCTTTGAAGTGGATATGACTTTTTCTTAGGCTTAGCTCTCAGAGTATTCCAGGGAGGACTCGCACCTGTTGGCTTATCATCGGGAACAGGATCCTCCCTAGGTCTGATAGCTTTGTTAGTACGGGCTACACCCCAATGAGACACGATGATTAATAATTATTAAAGTGACTTTTTGTCATATTTGCTAAAGCTGTCACTATGTAAGGACAGCATTACATAAAACTAGTAATTTGTGTGAAAAAAAACAGACTCATTGAGTCCCGCCCACTGCTGCTCCTGCAGCCTTTGGCAGATTGCCAGAATGCACTGCGACTGAGCAAAAAGAACCAATCAGAGCCAGGATTGTGTTTGATGGGCTGTCTGACAGTCCCCGCCCCTTTCCCGGGGCTGTAGCGCCGTCTTTTTTACAGTGTATGGTCTGGAGGAGTAGAAGATGGAATTAGCAACTTTTCTGCTTGAAAGTCAATAATAATAATAATAATGACAATAATGCATAAATTTTATATAGCGCTTTTTAGGACACTCAAAATTACTGCTGCTTGATTTACATTATGTTTGATTTGTAATTGTTACACTAGAACTATGTGGTGCATGTGTAGTTTTTGTGCGCACAGCAGCCTCCGTGTGGGCTGCTCTAAGTGACACTGTGTTGCTGCTGCAACTGAGGTGTGTGCACATTGAATGATGTTGCTGTCGGACTAACGTTAGCTTGTTAGCTCCTCTGAGGGAGGTACTTTGAAAAGTTTGGAGGCAGGGCAAGAGAGCAGCGGGGAGGGAGGGGGAAACAGGGATCCGAGAGTTGCGAACTGCACTTTTAAGTTACATGGATATCAGATACATGCTAAATATTAACATGTATTTATATCTAATTACATGTAATTATGTATTAGCTAAAAATGTCCAGACTATTGTTCAGGAAAAGAAGTAACTAAATACCCATGTGTTAATGGCCTCACTTATTAGACGTAAAAGATATTAAGAAAAGACAAAAAAAGTTTGTTTTTTTAACAGTCTTACAAATGTCCACTGGAATAACCTGTGTAACTGTACAAAATATGGAATGAGCATGGCCATGACCAGGAGTCGATCAGGTGGAAAAACAGTAGCAAAAACCTTAGCTTAGCTCCTTGAGTATATCAGAGCCTGTGGTCACGTGACTGCCGTAAAGTGAAACGTTCTCCAGGTCACATGACCTGGTGAAAGACGTCTGTGTCCTACAAACTTACATGGTCGGTATTTCAAGAGAGAAGCCCCGCTCTGAGCATTTATACTGTCAAACGCTGTATATTGGCCTGAGGAATTATTTAAAATAACTCATATGGGTCAACTCTTTAGGTCAAAATGTCCACGGTGTGCCTTTAAAATGGTTTTGTAAATCGAAATAATCTTGCAAACTGGAAACCATTTAATTGCTGTTAAAACATTGCTCTGGTCTGTATCATAGGGAGAACAAAGTTATCATAGAAACTAACACTGAGCCGGTAACAAAGCTCCATAACCTTGACAAAGTCAGACTATTCCCTGAGGTTGTGAATAATATTAATATATTTTTTTTGTATTCCTCAAATTCTTCACTGTCTCCCTTGTGTCACACTTTACTTTTGTGGGTTTCTTTTAAATAAGTAAGTTTTTGTCAAAATATTGCTTTTAAGAACTCTTTCTTTTCTCGCAATTTCTTTTAAAGATTTTTACTCTTCAGAATCAGCAGAAGTCACAGAATATCTTGTATTTAATTTGAAAAATTTAACAGTTTCATTTTAAAAATCTCTAGGTCTTTATTTACTCTGGCACACAGACAGTCTTCTCTATCTTTTAAACCCAAACAGGTCGATGACAGGAAATAGCAGCCATTTTGAATACTGGCTGAATGAATGAACAAAGAATGAAAAAAGATTTTTACACATCTATCTTTTTTATTGGGCACACACAGAGTACATCTCTGGTCAGTCTGTTTATAACTTGGTGTGTGTTGATGCATGGATGCTAACACATCAGATTCACTGCTGTGTCCTCTGTCCACCTGCTCTTTCTGAGTAATGACCTTTCTGAGTCTGGTTAAGCTGGGATGGACATACAGTATTCTACCCAATAACCAATGGAACACACTTTATGTGAGTATGTCTGCATGTACAGGGTTCTCACCAGGACAGGGATGGGCAACAGCATCTCAGCGGGGGCCACAAGAATGTGATCGCATCTGATCCGACGGCCACATTATCAACATTTATGTCAGCATTAGAATAGGGACCAATCTTAGCATTGATACAGGTGGGAAAAGGGTTTTGTCTTTGTCTGTGGTTTTGTTGTTTTGTCAGTTTTTAGTTATTTTGTGTGTTTTGGGGTTTTTTTTGTTTTTATTGTAATTTATTTGATTTTTCTGTCAATTTTTTGCATCTTTGTTGTCGATATATGTGTTTTCGGGGTCACTTTCTGTATTTTTGCTTTCTGTATTTTCCTGCAATTTCGTTGACAGTTTGTGTCGGAGCTATTTTGAAATGTGTTGTTTTTGAGCTTTTGTAGTCATTTTGTTTAAGTGGTGGTTGTGTCTGTCTTTGTTGTCACATTGTGTTTTATGAGTCAATTTGTGTTTTTTTTTTAGTGTATTTCACTGTAAATTTGTGTGTTTTGGGAGTTTTTTTGTGTATTATAATCCCCCACCACAAAATTTGGAAGGGGGGTAAAGGTTTGAGCTCTGTCCATCTGTCTGAGTTAAAGAGGACAGCTTTTCTCAGAAACTGTTTAAGATAGGATAACAAAATTTGGAGTGTGGCTTCAGGGTATCAATACGTTGATGGAGTTCGAAAATGAGAAGCGCCCAATTATTTTTTCTGGAGTTATTGCCCTTGTTCCATTTTTTTTTTGTTTTTTTGTTTGGCGGGGGATGTTGATGATTATGTCTTCTTGTTTATATTCCTTCCAAGTTCTTACAATAAAAATTTTGGGGATTTATTTTGACCAAGGGCCACATGTGGACCCCGGGCCGCCAGTTGCCTATGTCTGGCTTAGGGGGATTGCGAGGTGCGCAAGTGTTGTAGGGAGATCCGGAGGAAGAAATATATGAGGGCCAAATTTTGTGAAGTAAAGCTAAAGTTTTTTTGTATCTTTGTTCCAGCCTTACTTTAAATCCAAAACATATTTGTTGAATTGGTGAAGGTGATGATGAATGTAGTTAGGAGTAACTCATGCTTGGTATAGATCCTCCACTAATAAATACTCACAGACACTGTAGAGACTAGAAGTAACACTCCAGAGACAAATTCCAAGACGCACTTTTCAAATTTGAATTAGGTATTACGTGGAACCCACAGTAATATTGGGACTGTTTTGGAATGTTTGTTCAATGTATAACCAACTAAGGCCTTGTCCACACATAGCTGGGTATTTCTATAAACGTATATCCACCATCCTCCGTTAGACATTTAATTTTACGTCCACACATAGTTAAAAAAAAAAAATTCATCCACAAAAACACAAATGTGCTATCCACAAGTTAATGAACGTCAGTTTCTGTTGTTGGTAGCTTTATGTATTGGGGTCCCAAGTGCACCGTTATAGCTTTGCACACCTGCTTAACAATGTTTGAGATCTGGTCCATGTACATGTAGGAAATCTGTCTGGTGAGAGCCTGGCCAGTCCATACAGCGAGCCACCGGAGAGGGTAGATGACGCAGACTGCACACGGCCGCTCGGGGCCGGCATGCGGGGGGGGGGGGGTCGCCCCCTGGACCGCTAGGGGGTGTGGCTGGTACCTTGCTGTGCCTGGGGAGTGGGGGGGTGTCAGCATGCTCCGTGAGGCCGGTATGGTTCGGGGGGTGCCGCGGGGTGGATTTCCGGTCGTGCTGCTCGATGCGTCCCTGGGGCCCGCAGTGCCCGCTCCACCGCAACAGGGAGCGACCGCGCAGCAGAGAAACCCGTGCCTGCACCAGGATCAGCACAGGCACGCAAAATACAACACCATCAACAGGGAGGTAGAGAGGACGCCATCAACCGCCCAATCAGGGCCAGCTCGCCAGCCACAGACCAACAAGCAGGCATACCCAAGCACCACCAATCGAGCACCGCCACCAATGTCCCCAGCACAGTCTCCGTGACGTTTGGAAACTCAAACCTCCTTTTATCAGTGTTCACACTCAAACGCAAAACCGGAGTTTTCCAAAATCTTCACATTGGTCAGAGTTTACTAAAACCCCCGTTTTTAATGACCTTATCCTGCATTTTCGTGTGGATGACAGGCCAAACCGTAGAAAAATATATTTGTTTTAGCAGATACCCGACTACGTGTGGACGGGGTCTAAATATACGACCAAGGTGCTAATGATTATAAATTCCACATGTAGGCTGAAGCAGTATGAACAGAACCAAAAACAACTCTGAAGAAAACCTAAAACTGGAATAGAAACCAACAAACTGGTAAATATTATTGCATTCTTAGTTGGCAGAAATTCCCCATCTGGGAGACCCAATGATGTTGTTGGACAGATATTTAATGTTGCCGTGTGACTTAAAACACCTGTGACAGGCCTAGAGGACTTTTTGCAAAATTGAATGTGACAAATGGTGGTTTTCAATAAAAAGTCAGCAGTTTATAGAGAGTTGTAACTTCATCTGAGCTTGTCAGACCTGTGTTTATGTATGTATGTGTGTAGGATCAGGGATACTTAATATTTCTGGTTTGAATGATTTTGACTGTTTCGAGACATTTTTTCTCTTAAGTCTCTGACTCTCCTGATTTCAGTGAAATGAAGGTCTACGTTTATACACAACGATGTGTGGAAAGCTGATGAACATGACATGAGAGCAGCATAGCTTTTTTGAGTGAGACAAATAAGTTTAAGTAAAGAAATCCTTTGCAATTTAAATTATTCATTTAAAAACTTTTTTCCCTTAGTTTTGCACCATCAGGAACAGGACTGGTAATCACAAAAAAGACAACTATCCAACTGTCTTAAAGGCAGAATGCTGGGATGAGCATTAATATTATGTATGGTTATGATTCAGTTAAACCAGGGGAGTCAAACACTTTAGTTCAGGGGCCAAATATGGACCAGTTTGATATCTAGTGTGCCACAGATTTTAAATGAGGCGAAAAAAGAACAATTTTAACATTATTGTGCCCTAGTTTTCAATAACAGTTCAATTCATTTCAGAAATTCTTGATTTTGTCACCAATTTGTGTGTAATTTAGAGGAATTTTGTAGATTTGTTTGTGAGAAATAGTGAAACTTGTCGCAAAATGTAAAGGTCTTTTAACAACTTGCAATTAAAAATGACTGCATTAATGTGATATAAGCAAAGGAAAACTGCAAACCCATAAAATATTGTGGAGTTTCATGAAATTGGGGAAGTTGAAATATCTACAATTGGATTATTTTGTAATTTACGCAATAATTAATGTTTTTTCTGTCATTTTAATTTTCTCCTGCGGGCCAAATTGGTTCTCAAAATGCTTTGGCTCAAGTACCCCCTTTTGAATGCAAGTACCCTTTTATTTTCAGTTCATGTTCTAATCAACATTTCTATCATCATTTGGTGTTTTTTTTGTGTCATTTTGTTGTTGTTTGTCAGTTCTTTTTATTATTCAATATTTTCCTCTTATTTTGCGTGTTTTTGTTGTAGTTTTTGTCTGTTGTTTGTATTATTTAAATCATTCTCAGTGTGTGTGTATTTGGTGTCGTTTGGTTATGTCATTTTTTGCGCTTCTGTTATTTTTGTGTATTTTGTAGTGATCTTGTGTATTTTTTTCTCATTTAGTGTGTCTTTGTTGTCGTTTTGTGTGTTGCTGGTAATAGTAAGGATTTTTCTCTCTTAGTGTGTGTGTGTTTTTGGTGTCATTTTGTGTATTTTGTTGTTTGTCTGTTGTTTTTATTATTCGCTATATTTTTCTCTTATTTTGTGTGTTTTTGTTGTCGTTTTGTGAGTTGCTGGTAATATTTAGTAACCCATATTTTTAATGCTTTCATTTGTTAATTTTCCTTTGTCTCTCTCTCAAGTACCCCCTATAGTTCCATCGCGTACATCTACAGGTACATATAACCGCATTTGAGAAACACTGCTCTAAAGGACCAGATTTGGCCCCTAGGCCTTGAATTTGTCACATGTGAGCTAAATGGTGGCTTAGTATTAGACATTCCTAGATCAGTGTGGATCCGCAAAGCCAAAAAGTATATCTTTGAACCAATGTCAAATAGGCCTATTTAAACATATAGAAAAGAAACAAAGAAAATAGCACACAATAAGGGAACAGCAGCAGAAGTGGATATTGTAAGAAAACAAGCGAAAGGAAAGAATATATTAACTTGTGGCTGAACCCATACAGTGCATAAAAATTTCAAAATATCGTAAGGTTTGAGAGGCTGCAGAGACGAGCCTGTTGAGAGCCAGACTGCAAGAGGCAGGAGGAAATACAGAGCAGGAGTCAGGGGGAAATGAAAAGTGTGTGACACACTGGCATAAGGACAGATGTCTCAGATGTAAAAGCCTCCTATAGGTTCTGAGCATCATTATAACTCCATGGTAGGGAGGGACAGGGTTGAATATACCAGTCATCACTTCAAACCCCTGCTACATATTCATTTATTTGATGGACCCCTTCAAACTCACATAAGTCAGCTATAATATGGAAAGCCTTTCCACATGGTTTACCAGTGCATTCATGGCAATTTATGACCACTATTCCATAAACACATTTAAAGGTCACAAAGTGATGTTCAACACGAAGGACCACTCCAATTCTCTCTCTCTGCTCTAATTCATCCAAAAAGATGTTTAATAATGTTGAGGTCAGGAAAGGTACTTTCACACCAAAACTGGCTCATGACTTCATGGACTTTGCTTTGTGCACTGGTGTGCAGTCACGCTGGACTGGTCATTAAATGTCTTCATGTGCAGAATCTATAGGTGTGGACAATATGGGAAAAAAAATTATTAGTAAAATCACGATTGTGATTTTTTCATTCAGATCAATTGGATCAGATGTGGGCAACTACTATCAGAGGGACACATTTTCAACACTCATGTTAGCATTTAGAATAATGACACATCTGAGCATTAATACAGGAAAAAACAAAGTGTTTTGTCTTTGAAGTCCTTTAGTGTGGGTTTTCTCATTCATTTTGTCTATTTTCTAGTCAATATGGGACATATTTGTTGCCTCTTGGGTCATTATGTGTTTTTGTTGTAATTTTTGTTATTGTTGTCTTTTTGTGTATTTTTTTCTGTCACTTTGTGCATTTTTGATGTCATTTTGTGCATTTTCTTTGGCATTTAGTGTTTTTGAAGTTCTCTTATATGCGTGGTTGTTTTTGTAGTCATTTTGTGTTCAAGTGGTTGTTTAGTGGGTCTTAATCATCATTTAGTGGACTTTTGTTTGACAGTTTGAGCATTTTGCTGTCTTTTTTTGTGTTTCTGGAGTTGTGTGTCTAATGTTGAGCTTCAAATAACTTCCAACTTTCTGAATTACAATCTTGTTTTGGGGGCCACACAAAATTAGATCGAGGGTGGCATGTGGAACCCGAGCTGCCAATTGCCTATGTCTGATTTAGACTATTTACCAGTAAAACAAACCATTTCACCAACTTAAAACCTTTGCCCTAAATGGAAAATAGGGATAAAAGATCATTTAGGTCAGGGTACTTATGAAACTGGTTCCAAGTACAATTAACATCAAACAAAAAGGCTGACATGCAAAACTTCAAGTTCTTTTACTCTCACACTGTCATTGTTTAACAAAAGTGATGTAGCAACACTTGATACATAATAAGACAGCAGATCAGTCTAGTAATTTTGATTTGTTTTTTTAAGGGTAACACACATGTTAATACAATTCGACTTTAAAGGAAACTTTTAAACTTTTTACCTATTTCCTTTGGAAATTTTGCAACTTCCTTTGTCTCATATTTACCCCTTTTCAAAAAGTTCTGACACTTTCTCAGACTAAGTACCTTTTGCCAATAAAAATCCCTTTTTAATGACTTTCTGTCCATTTTTGCACGTTCTTTTTGACACTCATCAAATTTATGTCCTTTCTTTAATTTTTTTGGCCACTTTTCATTCAAAAAAAGCTACTTTTTGTCCAATAAATACCACTTGTTTCCTTTTCTCCTAAACATTTTGTCTCTTATTGTTCCACATGTTTGCCTTTTTTCACTATTGTTTGCCACATTTTGCCCGTCTAAGCTACCTTTGCCATTACATACTACCTGGTTTCTCGTTATGTTGCTGATTTTTGGTAACTCTTGACTGCTTTTGGTCACTTTTCACTCCTTTTATAACATATTTTTGCCACTTTTGGCCACCTGTTACCATGTCTGCCTCCAGACATGGTAACAGGTGTAAAAAATTGTAGCGGACTGGACTGGCCCACTTCGGCTCAACGACCTACCGGGTTGATGCCCGGTATGCCAGTCCACCCCTGAGCCTGGGTGATATCGATCAATATTCTTATCTCAATATTTTTCCATAAATTGGCGATAAGCGATATAAACTTTTTTTTAACAGTTTTACAAGAAAAACAATAATGGGTCATGCCAGAAAAATGCCATAAAGACCCTTTTATTTATATTACTACAGCACAATATCAACATTTTGTGCCACCTTTGACTTTTTCCTTCACGATTTAATATCGTCAGATTGCACACCCCGAGCAGAAACTAAAACCAACTTCCTACCATGGCTCCTCTCAATCAAACTATATGTTGCACAATAAGGTCAGACAGGTAAAGATATCCTAGCAATCATAAAATCTAGACCATTGTATCATGACTGTCAGAAAAGAAACATGTTTTTTTTACTCCAAAAAGCATCTTCATGCTCAAGAATCCAGTGGCACTGTGCATCACGCAGTTGGTCGGACTGTGGAATATTTAGTAACTATAAGGAAGTTCATGGCTAACCGTGTTGCACAGGTGGTCTCCTATCACAGTACCACGCTGCAGTTTGCTTTCACACATTTCTGTAGAGGCAGTCTGCATGCCTGTGTGCTTGATTTTATACACCTGAGGCCACGGAAGTGATTGGAAAACCTGTATGTAATTATTTGGATGGGTGAGTGAATACTTTCAGCAATAAAATGCATTTCATCATGGAGGAGGTGGGTTTGCTGCTGACTCTAGGGTCCACATGCAACTAGCAAGTGCTGCAGGGAAGAATAAATTATAATTTTACTGTAAAACACTTGGAAAATAGTCTTTAAAGTTTTTATCATGAACGTTGGATATGGGAAATATTTTAAAAGAGTTGGCCATCAAAGTGTCACAGACTATGGCTGTGTTCGAAATCTTTCAAGGAATCAACTGTCCGACAGGTAAAATAATCTTAATCTCTGTCAGACTCGCTGTCAGCAAAGGCGAGTTTATCCCCCTCAACCTTTGAATCCATGCGCGAGAACTGAATGTTCCGAGAGTGTGAAAAGGCTTATTCTAAAACCGGGCATGTCTATAGACTCGGACTAAACGCAACAGTTGATCACTAGCAATTTTCTTTTGCTATTCACACACACTTATTGTTTTCAGCCAAATAACTGCACATTACAGTGAAACACATGGCTATTTAAGCGGCTATTGTGATTGTGAGTCAGAAAAACACTGTTTCACGACGTGTATGCGCCGTGCAGAAACAGCAGCTGCTTCAAACACTTACCGGAGCTGCTACGTTGCTTTCTTGTCACCATCTCCTCTAGAGATTACAGCAATAGTCCATTCAAGGTGATAGTCTCGCAATGTGTCACATTTGTCGCATTTGGGCTGGTTTTTACTGGAATGGGGGGGTTCAAAGATGTGACTGGGCTGAAAACTGTCAATCTGATCTGGAAACGCTGATTCCCGATTGCACTTGTGACATCACAAATGTAGAAAATTTGAAACGGAGCACTTTCCTCTGTGTTGTAAGACTTACACAGACCACAGACAAAGGACTGGATGGAGTTATTTCACATTCTGTATGCCGGTGGATTAGTAGTAGTATGTTAGTATGTGATTTTGAACACAGCCCATGTCTGTTATATTGGCACCAACACCCTGCAATTCTGATCAAAAAAGGCAAGTACAGTTAATTTTTAAAGTCCTGGCACACCTGTATGCCATCAGCAGTGATTACTGATACATTTCTGGTACCTGCAACAACAATCTGACAGTGATGGCATAAAAACGAACCCATACCATGAAAAAACATTCAATCTTGCAAAAAAAAACTTGCCTTTATTGATGGCAATATGAAAATGTTTTATTTGGAATGTAACACTAAAATATTTGAATTTCTTTTTTTTTTTTTTAATCAGAAATGGCTTGGTCAAGTTTCTATTCGTTTTGTTCATTTTATGCCAATAATTTTATAAACAATTGATAGAAAAAAGGGGGGAAAATGATTAATGAAGAGCCAATGCCCTCTCCATCTTAATTTTGGTTACATGGTTTAAAAGCAAATTCATAAATAAAAAAATCCACATTTACACAGTTGACACACAAGAGTCTCGGACATAATGGCTTCAGACGTAACACAGGCCTTTGATTTACCCTTTAGCTACCAGAGCAGACACCACCACACAGATATGGAAGTAGGTCTGGGTGATATATCGAGATTTGTTATATATAGAGGTTTCTGTTTTAGGCAATGGAGAAAATTACAATATCACCTAGAAGCAGGGGTATAGGGACCCCTGACATGGGGAGAAGGGGGGTATGTCCACCCTAATACTGATAACAGGTGTGTTTGTCCCACCAGTGATTAATATGCCACTGAATGAGAAATGAAGATTTTAGATGTATTTCACCTTCAGGCTTTTATTCTGAAATTGCAACAGAGGGGTTTGCATTTGTCACTTTGAAACTCAGAGCCATTCAATTCTGTCCAGCGGCTTTTTAGATTAAGTAATTGTACATTCCCCCAGTGTTAACCTGGTTCTTACGCCCTTGGTGTTAGGAGTCACTATTCTCCCCCTGTCTGTTTTTTCTAGGGCTGAACGATTTTGTAAAATAATCTAATTGCGATTTTTTTTCCTCAATTTTGCGATTGCAATTTAATATACGATTATTGTTTCAAGGGCCTCTTGTCATGTATTTTTCAATGAACACAGGCAATAAATCAATCTGTTTCATAATAAACAATTTCAGATTTATTTTAACTTTAAATAAATATAAAATATGAATTTTAAAGCACCGATTACAACAATAAAGCAAAAAAATATGTGATTTTATCTCTTCAACATATCTAACTTCACGTTTCATGAAACATGTAAACATGTGGACTGCACTTCTTAAACACTCTCTGAACTTAACAGGACAGTCTATAAATAAATAAAATAAACAGATATAAAAAATAAAAATAAAGCTTACTAATATCCAGTCAGCAGCATCACACATACTAAAGTGCAGGAAAAATAAGGAAAACCAATATCTGCTTTAACCGATTGGACGTTTTTTAGGTAAATGAAACTCACAACGACCTTTGACAGCATGTGCAGACAAAAAAAAATTAAAAAAATCACGTTTTATGATATCGCAATAATATCACAAATGCAATTAATCTTTCAGCCTTGCCTCCCAGTCACTCACTTACACCACACATTACCAGTGTGAACGTCACCCCTACTGTGCAGAGGCAAAAAGATGGTGTCTCCTTGTGTAACTCCCTCGGTAATACACTTGGGTATATACGTGGGTGGAAACTGTGCATTTATTTCTCTTCTGTAAAATCACAAACTCGCTGTTGTGCACTGTTTACACACACTTTCACACTCACTCATTCACGTGATAACAAGGCCCCTCCTCTAATAAAGAGGCGTCTTAGCCACTACATAACATGAAACTATATGAACAGCATTCAGTAACAGACTCTTATGACAGAAAAAGCCAAAAGTGGCACATGTCAATATTTACAGCTGTTTGTTATTAAAAGTGCCAGTGTGGCATTTTGCAATTTTTGTAAAAATAATAAAGATTTATATTGTGTATCACCATTTTGAGAAAGAAAATTGAGAAATTTATTATGAAGTAATCACCACAAACTCAAACTCTACTACTCTTACAAAAGCCACAAAAATCACCTCATTCAGTGCAGCCATTCACAATTAGAGCAATCCCAGTGTAATGTAAAGCCCTTCTTATCCAAGTTTACAGAGCTCAAAGCCGCTATAAATGCTGAACTAATGTGCCACAGCAAACCTAGGATGCAGTGGTCACATGAAGAGTGTACACTGCCCACCGATGGAACAAAAATAGGCAAGACAAAATAACAAGAGTGAACGGTTGGAAGGACTGATTTAACACTGGAACGTTCACCCTACATAAAAGGACAATGTGGGATTGGGTGGAAGATCACGGCATCCAAAATACGGCTTTGAATAATGACCTGTACTAAAGAAACACGGAGTATTGATCATTTCAAGCACTGGAAAGTGCAGCAATTTCATAAAGAACAAGAGTTGACAGTTACTGGCAAACAAAAGGAGGAACTTGAAGCACTTTCGTATGCAGCCTGAGACCAAAAGTGACCAGGCAATTGTTCCTTCAAAGCAAGAGCAGATGTCAGCTGCTAAAATGAAACCAACAACTTGCTGGTTTTAGACAAGGATGGGTGGGAAAAATTACAGAGCCTGCTTGTGACTCCTGTGTATATATTAACACTGGAGTATTTAACGGAAAATAATGCAAGAACACAGAACACAGAAAGTGACCTGAAGTGAAGTTTGTTTGATATTGGGCATTCATATGAAAATGCTCAATAGCTTCCATATTTTTGAGCAAAATGGTTCAAATATTTATTTTTTTGAAATGTCTAATACCACTACCCTGCCAACCACCAAATTGGTTTAAAATATTCAAACCACTTTGCTTAAAAAAAAAAAAGACCATTAATAGCCAAAGATCTGTTCAATGCAATATTTTCGTCCACATTTGATGGTTTTCAGGATTTTGCCGGAAGGATCATTAAAGCTGCAGTATGTACGTTTTTTTGGCATCATTTGGGCAAAAATCCATAATCGTCTTTGAGCAAATTGTATTTCAAAGTGTTCTGAGTGGACAGTTATTCTCTCCTCCTTTAGAAATCCAGGAGCGACTGAAATCAAGCATATTCACGTACCATCAAAGTACAAGTCCAGAAGTAAATTACATTACTTCATATCTAATCATATATGTATTCAGCAAAAAAAAGTGCTTTTAAACACGCTTTAAACATAATAAAAGTGCTATTTGGGCTTCATACACATGCCACACATACACATACAGTGTTTTTTTCATTGATTCCCTCAATCGTTAGTTAGAGGGTGATTTGCTCCTTTCTTACCGCAGGGTGAGACCAAAGACCTTGCTCCAATTTGATGACGCGTTCCCACTTTGATGACGAATTTGACGCGGCACTGAGCTGGAGAAGCCGCGCCTCCAGGAAGCTCTCTGCCGTGATTGACATGTAAACAGACACGCCCACGAAGGTGAGCATTTCAGCATCCTTCGCACAGTGCTATGTATGCATTTTCTACAGTCTGTGTATGTACCGGTGAACGCCCCGCCCCCACACTCTGTCTTGTATTTATAAAGCAGCATGAGCTCGGTTACGGAGTGGGTGGGAGGAGGGCAGGCTGTCCTCTGGCCCTACGTGGTGAAAGTCAGTGTCTCGTCTATAGACACGCCCACTCATGAATATGCATAAGTATCCCACAAATCAGCCTGTTTGTGTAGAGTTGCTCAGAAAGTGACTTTTCAGAGGCTAAAACTCGAAAAAAAAAAAACAGGCGAGTTTGGGAAAATAAACCCTAAATACTATGTTTTTCAGGTTCTTAGAACAAATGGAGATGGGTGAAAAATAGCATGATATGGGACCTTTAATAAAGCCAAGTCATGGCAGAAAGAGAACTGGGTCTAAGCGTTTTCACACTGCAGTAATTGTTGGGGGATTCCCTGTCTGCACTGGTCAGTTTATCAAAAGAAGTGAGAAGAAGGACAATCAGTGACCTGGGGAAAGCATTATGGGGTCGTAAAGCTCATTTGTGACTAAAAAGCACCAGTGTAAAGAATGAGCAACTGTAATTCAAATCACTAAACAATGTGATTCTTGAGATAGAAAGAATGTGAAATAATTCAATTGCAGGTAATCATGAGTGATTGAAACCCACAAACACAAGATTTTTTTTTTTACACTTTTTTGACTACTAAGTGACAATAAAGTTTATTTTACCAACTCATGAAATCCAAAAACAGTGACAGACACCACTCCCCACCTCCTTTGTCACTTCTAAAGACAAATGGATTCCTAAGTGCACTAAAGTGCACTGAGGAATCAAATATTCTGATTGTGGCCATCCAGCTTTATTGACCAACCTCAATAAAATATAGCTCAATATACAATCCAAATAAAAGCCCTTTCTCCTTTTCTTTTAAATAAACAATCCAGTCTTTGCATGCATACAATAAGGTTGCATCAGTTATAGGAGTGGTTCTCAAATGTTTTTGGTTTAAGTACCCCCTTCTCTTGTTTTTTAATCCAAGTACCCCCATCGTCCAACTACAACATTTTGCTCAGAATACTATGAAAAAACAACTATAGCTCATAATGATGGAATAAATGAATGTTAACACACATTTTAAAGAATCCAACTTTGCAAATAAGAGAAATGAAACAGTATTTTGTTTCATTCCTCTAACGGTCATCACCCTCCTGATGTGGGACCATAACTGACCATATTTTCATATTTCACACACATTTTTGTGTGTTTTTGGTGTCAATTTGTGTGTTGTTGGTATTATCAAGATTATTCTCTCTCACCTTGTGTGTTTTTTGGGTTGTTTTGTATGTTTGTGTAATTTTTGTGTATTTTATAGTGATCTTTCTCTCATTTAGTGTCTGTTATTTTGTGCGTTGTTTTCCTCTCTCTCGCTCTAGTACCCCCTGTAGTGCCATTGCGTACCCCCATTTGAGAAACACTGAGTTACACAGTGTGATTAAAAGATGCTAACGAGACAAAATGGATCAGAAACGTCAGAATACAAATACTTCCCAATTCTACAACTTTTAGCTAATATGGTAGTAACAACTTTTTCAGGAATTTGACAGTGCAGAGCTAGACAAAGAACTGTTGTAAACAACTGCACAAAATTATGTCTAATTTGTCATTTTATGTCATTTGTTTTTCTTCTTACTGTAAACCTTTGAAAGGAACCAAAGTAAAGCTTGAACTGAACTCCCACTTTTCATCATTATCTTTGAGGAATGTAGACAGATCAATAATTTTGTTGAGGATTAAATTTGAACCAAGGAAAACTTTTTCTAATCATTCAACTTTAGTCAGAGAGGCAAACCTTTCAGTGCCATATTTTACTATAGCCTTTCAAAAATAACAGAGCTAAACTGGGTCATGGAGGCGCTCTTCTTGTTGCTGGTTGTGTCAGGCAGAGAGCTGTGGCGATATGACAGCTTCTGTCAGCGGTTTTCCGGTAGAGGAGGCGAGAGAGCAGGGATGGGGGAATAAGGGCACCGTTTAAGTTACTTTGCATCCAAAATAATGTCTGCCACACTTTTCCCTTCTTGCTTTTACTTTAGAAAAAGAAGATTATACATGGGCTGAACATGAAGGTGTGCTGTCTGAAGTAGTTTAGGAGTGAGTGTTTGTGTGTGTTCCATGACTCCTGGAAAGTTTCAAAGATGTTTCATTTCTTTCCTTTTTTGGTAGAAGAAGAATGTCTTCTTTTTTAAACTATTTATTTACATACATGCTCCTTGTAAATATTCAGTCATTTGTCTTACAGTTCATCCATTTGGTCCAGCATTTCCCAAAATGTAGAGACTTCTCTCAACAAGTGACTTTGACACTTCCTGTGTTGGTCCGAGCCGAGAGTGTTTGTGTTCACAGCGCACCTGAACTGTTCTAGAATTCAATTGGAAATGCTCCAAAACCATTTCTCTGGAATTTGCCTGTTTTCTCCACTATAGACTTTGTTTGCATGTTCAAACATGTTTAACAGGTTTAATATCTATGATTGTCGGTCTCAACCCGTTTAGGAGGAGATTCTTTGGACAAATTTACTCTTAACACACCTCAGACCACGCAATAATCTTATAAGATAATCTTAGAGGAACTTGAAAATCGGGTGTTTGCCGTCTTTGTGCGGGAAGGAGGAAAATCGGGACAAAACCAGCCCGACAGACAGACAAACAGATAAATATCGTAAATATCCGTGAATTAATGCCGCCAAATAAATAACCTCCTTGTTCGCTAGAGCCACCATTTTGTCAGGTCAGATTTTGTCACAACACCGTCTCTCACAAACAACTTTCTCCTGCTGGTTGCTCTACAAGAAAAAACACGTATTTAAATAACGTGACTAAACCTCTAATAAGTAATAAATGTTTTTTTTACATTAAAATATACTAAAGTTACCCTTTGATGAAATAAAAGTTTTGTGTTCTATATGTACGCAACATGTAAGTCTGTCTAATTACCGTGAGAAGAGACAGTTGCGAGTGTGTGGTGTTGTTTTAAGCATGGAGCATTTCAAAAGTATGGCATTTCTGACCATGAGCCTGGACTTCTGTTTAAGCTCAGGCATTAAAGTGGGGGGGTGGCGAATGCAAAAAATAACAGGGAGAGAAAAATGCAAGATTTTCGACAACTTGGGGTTTTACTAAAAAGTAACTGCAGGCTGGGTTGCACAACTTACGGTACATCTCCGCCTGTTTTGCTCATTCATTACAGTTTTAACTTTATCAAACCCCCCCCAAGAACATCCAAACAAGTCATCTAAACAATGCTCTGACATATACCGATGTTATTTAGAGTGTGACAAAAGACAGGCTCATGTCAGACAGGGTACACAACCCATAAGTGGCAAATACGCTCATTCTGCGGTATAATTGTTGCATTCCAGAGTGCTCAAACAAAAAAAACCACCTCGAGCCTATTATTAGCCATATGGAGAGTGCTAGAAGCCTGGCTTTTTAGGGGGGGACACCGAGTTGGCTGAATGCCAAAAACTGGAGGAGATAGTGAGAGAAATACCTCACTTTTAATTAGGAATCTAATACTGAGACTGGCATTAGTGATTAGTATGTAATTAAAATCTCTAGCCGTGTTTCAAACTCAAGCATAATGAATAGCTGCATGCATACAGATGGAAGTAAAGCTAGAAGTGGTGCATGAGTCAAAAATGACACAAGGAAAATTGTGTTCATTTATTTTTTAATTGATGGCAGCTCCCTAGAAATGTGCAAGAGGAGGAGAAGCCTTGGCTTGTTTTGCCTCATACTGACAATTTCCTTTTGTTGCGACTACGGATTCAAAAAAACAAGTTAATTCATCTTGAAATATAATATTGAATTATAATCAAGGTAATAAATACCTAAGGGGAATCCTGAGAGCCTCTTGAGAAAAGAATGAGTCGTCTTCGGATGTGTTTGGAAGAATCTAGCTCCTCCTAGCACCAGAATATCTCCTTATCAAGTGGAACGGATACATTTCACTACCAAAATTGAAAGAGGAGCTGATTTCCAAAAGGTTTTTATTAGGGATGCACCAAATTAAACATTATTGGCTGAAAACCGAAATACCAAAAAAAAAATATTATGCAAAATATTAGTCCAATTGCATTTATGGCTATATCAATGTGTTCTAACATCACTGTGTCAAAGTCCGTGTAAAGCAGAATCAAATTTGTGTTAAGAGTTTGTCACACCACAGAAACATGTGTCATTGACCACTGAGACAAATCTGAAAGATTAAAAAATAGTATAATAAGTACATAAAATTAGGTCTCAAAATCATGGAAAAACAAGCACTTCTCTCTGCTCTGAAACCCTGGGGGCGTGTCAGTTAGAGGTGCTGGAACCATGGCCCGCCTCCGTGTACTAGCCACCTGTTCCCATTCAACGTTATTGGAGCCAAAATAAAGCGCTTAGGGTCGCTTCCATCTTGTAAATTTGACATCATTTGGAGACAGAGTCTGCGCAGTAGGGTACGGCAGGAGGAGCCCGGGTATCACACCCCGCCCATTTAACGTACTGCCCTGATGAATCTGTTCAGCGCTTTTGCTTCTATTGAATATGCAATCTGGGCATCTCTGCAGGAACGCTTAAAATATTGGGAAAATAGATCAATCTAGCACACGAAAATGTGATTTACCAAACTTGGAACTGCTTGCGGTTGCGTTTTGTGCAGATTTATTTAAACCGTTTGAGTGGCCGGTCTTAACTGACACAGCTGTACGCACACATGGCTACAGAGAAGTTGACGTAGGCAAAACAAAAGCTGACGGAAAGGGCGGATCTCTCCTACTCAGGTGAACTTTTTGGGAATTAAATAATTAAGACATTAATTCTTAGCACTTTTTTCCTCGCCATCTTTTGCTTAATTTAATCTGCCATTCGTCAGGTTTCCCTCACAGCATTCACGTTCTCATAGATAGTTTTCCATTTTGCGTTCCTCCTCGTTATGTTCACATTTGTTTCAAGTAATTCAAGCATATATTTAATTGCCTTTTCCACTAACACCTCTGAAATTTTATTTTGCACTTGTGGCCACTCGGCTCTCCCACAATCTCCATGTTGAACACTATAACATGCAAAACTCCAGTTTAAATGGAGCGGTCTCCACCACTTTTGAGAAGGTCTATTTGTAGCACTCTGTACTTGACATCTTCCTAAATCAAGCCTTAAGTAGATGGTGAAACTAATTCTGCAGCGGGACCACAGTTTTAAGCCGTTTGCTGTTTCTGATGTAACACTGCACACTTTAGTTTCTTGTGATTGCAATAAAAAACATGAAAGCTCAGCTTATACAAAAGAAGTCAAGCTAAAGTACGACGCAATTACTTTGTAATATTGTTTTCAGAAAATGGGGCGTGAATCGTTTCGTTCCATTGGTGTCCAAACTTTTGGGGGGAGTTACATCTTCAACATCATTCATTACCTTTTTCGTTACTTTTTGCTCAATATAAAGTTAAGAAAAATTAAACCTTTATTCTTGGGGGAAATTTGTATGTTACAGCAGTAAGAAGAGTAAAAGCACCAGCACAGATATTTTCATAGAGCATTTTATTTTTATTTTTTCCTTTTTCTCTTTCTTTTCTTTAAACTGCACTTAATTTTAACTGTATTTATACTGTATATGAGAAAGTGAACGTATAAAATACAGTTATTTAAGATTGTGTTCTTTTAATTTGAAAAATAATAATAATCTTACATTTTTAAATCTATTTTGAATCAGTAATTTTCATCAAGGTTGAAAGACGCTGGGTTTAGGGATCCTCTCTCACACTGCTCCATAATGTAAACTGCCAAGCTAAGCTGAAACTGCTCGATCATTGATATTATCAACAAACTCCACTTTCTCCACTGTCAAACCAAACCCAAACACAAAAAAATGTGCAATGTTCACAAAAAATAAAGTAGAAAAACAGATGTTTTCAGGCTGAGTCATGACAGACTCAGGATTGTGGAGGTGAAATCTGTGAGTTGTGCTCACGAGACCCGAGCTCTGACGCTTCAGCGCACGCAGCCACATAATGACTCCGAGCAGCCAATGACATCGGACCTTCTCCATACACATAAGTACACTTGACAGAGCATGGAGCTGAGGCGTAGAGCTCCCATGGAGGAGGCGGTAGGGGAAGGGAGGCAGAATAATGGCCCAGTGCTGATTCATATCAGGTGATTGTCTGTGACATGTGGTGTTCAGCCATAGGCCAAGGGCCACTGCAGCAGCGTTGCCCTTTACAACGTCACATTAGGCCTTGCTAATTTGCAGGCAATTAGCCGGGCTGCATGGAAGCTGGCCCGGGGCCACAGGGGTCGCCAGCGAGCAGGTTGCTCCTCCACACAGAACGCAAAAAAGCCATTTGCTGAAAAAGCAAGTCTAGACTGAATTTGCTGGCAACAAAATGAAAAACGAATGAACTCTGAGTGGCCTTCATATCAGCAGTATTATTCTTAACAGAACACACCAGAATGCTAAAAGGTTTTTTTTTTCTTTTTGTTTTGATTAACAAAACTAAAATTTGCTGTTTATAGCCTGCTGCTCAGTTAGCCCAGCAGATATGTCAAAAAGATGTTCACTTCTGGATGAAAGCATGAAAATTTGTACATGGGGGTTTTTGAGCATGCTGATTTAATGTGATCCATGCTGGCAAACCAAGGTTCCAACTCAAAAATCAGGAAATCCAAGATGGCCACCATCCGTAGTGCCAATTTGGATATTTTGTCATAAATCAAATATCTACATTAAATGTTTGAGTTTAATCATTGTACATATTGGCGAGTGCTGCAAAATAATCACCAAATGAATGCTTATCCATGCATGTACCAGGATCACAATGGATATAATCATCCTGAGAAATAATTGAAAATAGATTTATTAATTCATGTTTTGGTGGGGATTTAAATCAAATCGTTTTGTCATGCACAGTTGTGGCTGCAAAGGAATCACAATTTCAACCTTTTGTAATTTGTGGATGTAACTTACAGTATTTTCGGCTACTTCATGACAATCCCAAAACCTACATTTTACCACGTTTCTATGGAACAGAACCGAAGTTATGGTAAAATTGAAATTCACAATACGGATGGCGGCTATCTTGGATCTTGCGCTGAGTACAATTTAAAGTATTTTAAGATATATTATTGAATTTCTTGACCCTGAAAACCTATAATTCACCACTGAGATCATGGTTCTATGTCAAATAGAACCAAAGTTACGACAAAATATCTAAATCGGCAATATGGATGGCGGCCATCTTGGATTTGTTGATTTTGAGTGGGAAACATTGGTTCATGTACAAATGTTCATGCACACCTTTGCCTAATATTGCTACATAACTGCCAGGCTAAGTATTTTTACAATGGTTATGTGATTAAATATATAATAAAATGCTTATAGTGGTTTAGAAAAAAAATTGAAACAACCAAGTAGTTTAACAAGAGATGATCAAGATTTTTAGGTCAATTAAATAATATAAAGAAATATTGCAGTCACCCTCCCACCGCCGAAAATGCATGATTGCTTCTAAACAGAATTAATTCAGATGGAATAGTGTGGTACGATCTACTAGCAGAAAATATATATCTTCTTAAACTCAGAGATTTGCAATAAAAGCTTCAAAGTGCTGAAAAAATACCAAACCCTTCAGAGACAGGGAGGGAATAAAAACTACTAATGCAGCATATAAATTTACACTGAATGGCAAATAATACTGTAAGTCGAGTTAGTGAAGGTCAGGCTTTAAAGTTTATTATCCCAGGGGCACAGGGCAAATGCTTGGCCACGAGTTTAAAAGCCACATCACATGAGTAAAGATGCCAGAAGCAGACAAAATCCCCCTGGAGGGTTTGTCCTTTTACCAGCTCTCATCAACCAATTAAAATTACATTTATAATAAAAATTACTACAATAATAAAAATAAAAACATCCCAAAGAAAGAAAAGTGAGAGCGGGGGAAAGTAGAGTACCACACAATGTAGGACTCAACCCAGAAATGTAAAGAGTGGAACAGACAATATGAGATGGGATAACAACATCCCTGTTCCACAAACATAAGGTCCGATAACAGATATCGGCAACTTCTTTCAGAGCGGGGCCCAAAAAAATGTGATCGTCTGAGCTGATCTGAGGGCCACATTATCAACATTCATGTTAGCATTTAGAATAATGACCAATCTGAGCATTAATACAGGAAAGAACAAAGTGTTTTGTCTTTGTAGTCGTTTTCTGTGTGTTATCTTGGTGTTTTTTAATTAATTTTGTCTATTGTCTTCAGTGTTTGGAATAACGGCGTTGAAAATAACGGCGTTTGTTTTTCAGTAACGGGGTAATCTAACTAATTACTTTTTAACCCATTACAACGTCGCTATCATTACTGAACGTTAAATGCATTGATTGAATAAACTATTATCCGAAAGTAACCCCGGCTTCTTACTCAGCTGTTGTGAGGAAGTGGGTTAAAAACAAGGTGAGCGATTATGATTGGCTTAGGCGGCGTCATGTTTCATGGTAGCCAATCAGAGCCAGTGTTTTTACACATGTGCCAGCAAGAGGAGGTGGGTTAAAAACAAGCTCAGCGATTATGATTGGCTAAGGCAACGTGCCAGCACACACGACACACACACACACACACACAGCAGATTGGATAAAGCAGCAGAGATGGTGAGCAATCTGATGAAGAGCTGGCATTCTTAAGGTGACGATACAAACACTACTTTACATTAATTGTGGTCAAAGGCAAGAACGTACATGTGAAGTGTTCATTATATCCAGGAGTGAAGACTTTGTCGACATCCGTTGTAAGCAACTCAAATTTAATGAAGCAACTGTAACGCAAATAGTTACTTTCCTTGGTAATGAGTTACTTTTATTATAGAGTAATTCAGTTACTCACGCATTTACTTTTTGGAACAAGTACTGAGTAACTATGATTAATTACTTTTTTAAAGTAACGTTCCCAACACTGATTGTCTTGTAAATATGACACATTTTTGGAGCCTTTTTGTGTTTTTTGAGTCTGTGTGTGTTTTTGTTGACTGTGTATTTTTCTGTCTTTATGTGACTTTTTTCATCATTTTGTACATTTTTCTGTCACTTTGTGCAATTTTGTTGGCATTTGTTCCTTTTGTATAAGTTATTTTTGTAGTCAATTTGTGTTTAAGTGGTTGTTTAGTGTGTCTTTGTTATCAATTTGTGTACTTTTGTTGACACTTTGTGCATTTTGCTGTCATTGTCTGTGTTTCTGGAGTTATGTGTGTATGTTGTGTGTATGTTAAGCTTCATGTAACGTCCAACTTCATGAATTAGAATCTTGTTTTGAGGGATGTACAAAATTAAACGAAGGGGCGCATGTGGCCCCTGGGCCGCCAGTTACCCATGTCTGGCCTATAAGATGCAGCCTGATGTAACAGTGTTTTCATTCCACTCTAAAAATTGAATACACGCACGTTTGTACTGGATTCTAGGACTCCTTCGTAGCACAAAGGAAGCTTCGGAAACACTTAACTTTAAGTTGTATACATAAGGCTTACAATGCTGTTATTATCTGTCATTAGCATGAATACGGTGTCCTGAAAGCTGTCATTAAGTGTCGTTCGCTAAATTATTACAGCTTTGGAGCCATGTTGGCATTTTTTGGGTTAGATGGAGGGATCTAGTGTGGTTAGGCAGGGTGAGGGTAATTTAATTTTTTTTGTTTATTTTACATGGACAATGCACATTCATCAACATTACAGTAAATGTACCAGAGTTAGCCTAATAGCTAGGTGGTAATGGTTAAGATTAGGGTTGGGTTCAATTATAATTGTAATCACATAATTGATAATCAATTACAATTATGGCATAATTATAATTGTAATTCAAAAAATATGTTGCTGTTGTCATCATACTTTAACTGTTATTGAATTCAGATAATTGGAATTGCCATGAAAATTCTATAAAAATTGTCATTTATAATTTAAACGCAAAACTGAGGAACCATGTTACAGTTCTATGTACAGTTCTACACATATGTAGTTAATCAATAAAATAATTTTCAGATCAAGCTTTCCCACAGTTTACCAATTAAAAAAAATTAAAATCGAGGGGTATATTGACACACACAAAAAAAAAATTTGATACCAACAGAAAAAATATTAAACTATATATTTTAATTGATTAGAAAACCAAACAAGGTAACAAATAGATAGGAAAGAAATTAGATGATAAATATTTGTTTTTAGTGTATTTTACAGCTGATTTAGGGCCTGTTATCACAAGAGATGCTAATAGAAAGCTAACACAAGAGGATGGTTAACTTAAGCATTAGATTATTTATTTCAGGCTCAGTAGTCGTGGTTACTTGTAATTGAACTTTAGTAAATGAGAACGTAATTGTAATCGACATTCCGAGTATAAAAAAATAGCTGGAATTTATTTGTAATTGAAAACATAATTGTAACTGAAATATTAAATTGACCCCAACCCAGGTTAGGGTTTAGGGTAATGAATGACGCTTAATGACAGCTTTCATGACACCTTATTAATGCTAATGACGGGTGTCATGTCAAAATAATGACAGCGTAGTGTCAGCCTTTATGAGTAACACTTCAAGTAAAGTGTTACAGGAGCTTCTCCTTCATTACTTCTCAGGTGTAAAAGAACTAAACATTTATTGTTTCAGCCTCTGAAAAATGTGATGACCTTGGAAAGTTACAGTACATAAGACATCCGACTTGATCTGGTTTCAAAGAAGCAAACCTATGATATGTGAGCAATGCATGAATTATCTTGGGGGTTTTGCTGAACATGTGTGTGTATCCGTGTGGCAGTGCTCGACTGTTTGTTGTCCTGGTTTCAACTGTGCCGTTGCTGCGCTCTCACATTATCATACAGAGCAGACGGAGTGCGTGTGCTGGGTAGTAAAACTCTCCTCTGCTCTCTGACAGCTTCCCCCCCACCCCACCATCCTCACATCTCATCTCCTGCTGAGCTCCCCCTGTGTAATCTGCAGACTGCACACACACACACACTGCCTGCTTGAGTGGGAGTCTCTCTGTGGGTGCTCGTGCTTGAGTGTGTGTGTACGCATGTGTGTTTGGGGGGTGGGGGTGGGGTGAAGGAGGCTGCACACACAGTTCACTACGAATGAGGAGTTTTCTGAAAGCTAGGTACACCGAGGCAGATGTGCACCTTAGGGTGGGAGCTTGCATTGTGTGTGTGTGTGTGTGGGAGTCCGCCAAATGTGGCAGCGTGACGATCTGTGAGATCGCATCCTACTGCGTACAACTGACAGCAATCACCTGACCTGGAGTGAACTGGACTTATGCAATGTGAAGGCCACGTCTGCGAGAATTCATCATGTATATACATAACGTCATGTTAGTTTAGCTGTGTTCCTGCATTTGGATCTGACTGACCAGTTTTTATTTTATCAAACCTGTAACAATAATCACTAACATACAGATAAATGCATTTTATTTTAATTCAGGGGTGTCAAACTCATCCGTCCCCGCAGAATCTTTACGTGCTGTACATTTCTCTGATTTGGGGAATTTGGGGAAATTTTGTGTAATAATTTGAGGAATATTTTTCAGTGTTCTTTCAAAAAAATGACCACCGTCATGTGATATAAAAAATGGAAAACTGAGTCCTCGAAATATTGTGGATTTTAATTGAGTTTTTGTATATGGAGGGGCTGAGATACTGTATCTACAACTTAATGTTTATTTTCTATCATTTTTACATTCTCGAGCGGGCCAAATTTGATGCGCTAAAGGGCCGGATTTGGTCCCTGGGCCTTGAGTTTGACTCGTGATCTAAATAATATGTTGCGTGGCTATGTAGCTCTCCGTGTTTTATAGCGACAAATAAAATCTTAAGCATCTCTCAGGTTACAGATTAAGTATTTTAACTCCACTTAGTGGATTTGCACCAAAATGGTTTGTTTTGTTTTGCAGGGACAGTAAAAGTCGTTCTTATTCCTTCTAACATTTAAATCACTTGCCTCACTCAGTGACATCAATTCAATCTCAGACCAATGGTAATTAAATTGATCTCACCTCAACTATGCTGCCATTGGCCACGTTTATATGAGAGCTTTAATTGGCCTTTAAATCAGAATAAAAATTAAATCCTCTTTAAACTGACCTTGTAAACACTTAATTCCGAATAAAAATGGCCATTCTAAATTAAACTTAAATCTGAATTAAGTGGCTAGTTTATTCCAGTTTTAATTCCTCGATCTTGTAAACAGTTAATTCTGCTTTAAATTAATTACGGTCGTTCTGCGCATGCTCGACCTGTCGCAATGATGTGCTGATGAAGACATAATCCAAGAGGGCCGCCCGGAATTGAGCGGAGGCTATTTATTTAGTAAGAGCCTTAGAAGACATGGATACAGACGCATAAACATGCTGACATTCACATGGACACAGACTTACTACCCTTCTACGGTCTTCTTTCTCTCTTCTCCTGCTCAGCGGACGAAAGTGAAACAGTATGTTATTGTAAAGCTTCTGCTTCAAAACTATAATCAAAATATAAATAAAAATAGTTTTTCTGTGATCTTCATTTATGTTGTGGCCGAAAAGAAGGGTTTGTTTTGTGGGTTTTTTCCAATAGACGTGAATACATCACGTTAACCCCCCTGTCCAATCAGAACCTTTCCCAACCCCCAGACCTAAAGCAGATTTGAATAAAGGCAAATAAACTGCTTAATCCAAAATAAAAAGGGGTGGGGGGAGGGTGTGTGTCTGTCATGGGCCAAAATGTCCAAGTTGCCTGCTGGATGGAGAACGCTCTATGGAAGAGGAAGGTTTTGATTCTAATTAATACTGAAATTAAACATCAAGTAACAATAGCCATTATCTCTCCCAACGTCTATTTGTGAAATTCCCAAATAGACGTCTGATGTTTGCAGTCTTTAAGACTACAAAATGATAAGTCTTACAGTCTCAGAATAAGTCTCTAAGACTACATTCTGCTGCATGGATCGCCAATTAAAGAAACCTCACAGAACGTTCCTCTGGCATCATGCAAAATGAAAACCACGTAGCCATCAGCATAGAGCCATAATGATGCTCCTTAAATGCAGTCACACACAAATCAATGAATCCAGTGTTATAATTATGGGATACTGAAACATCCTGGCAATCAAAGCAGCAAGGAAATGCAGCCGTGAGCCGTGGTGAGAGAAAGCCTGAATGTTTCACAGTAACCCTCATTCCATCTCTTCTCATACTGAAAACTAATTGATTGAATCCTACGTGCGGGTAAGGAGCTTTGCCAACGCAACCTGGCTTGTATTATAACCTTTTTGTCTCTGTTTTTGGCATGCGTTTTTGTTCGGGGAACGGTGTGCTGAAGATTACAGACAGGGAACAAACACGGGTTTGTGAAAAGAGAGCGTCGAGTGACTAAGAGAGTGAACAAGGAGAGGAGGGGGTTCAGTCGAGTGCAAGTGCTTAGGAGATGAAGATAGAAAGTGAAAGAGAGAAATAATGAGAGAAGGATAAAAATGTCCTGCTCTTAATGAATGGAATTGGCTGATAGTTTGTAGACAGCCTTTTTTTGAAGTGTCATTGGAAGGACTATATCCATCCTCTTCTTCGATAATAAGGTAAAAAATCCCCAAGACACAACCACAGGGTTCTATTCATTTGTCTCCAGTAGCACAGCCACCTTTCTGCTCATATTAGCCTGGATTTGCATGGTTACATTTGCATAAGGATTTAATAATGTCATCTGAATGAGAGGAAACGCATCTGTCAATCACTCTTGGTTCACTAAAAGGTTTCTGAGCTTTTCCAGGCGACGGTGGGAATGGATATGTGAATGTTTGTGCACTGGCAATGCAATCAAATTTTGAATTCTTTATCCAATATTTTTCTTAGTTCAGATTTCTTTGTAAAACAATTATTAAATCTGTGTCTGGACTGAAAATTACAAGGGTTATAAATAAGTTATTTAAAAAAGCACAGACTTGAGCTTCAGTTGATGTGAAATACATACAGAAGTTTATCCAAACCTTGTAGATTATTGAATCACAATTCAGTTCTTTTGTATCATCTACAACAGAGATCCCCAAACTCAAAGGCACACAGAGATTGTTGCCAACATGTGGACCAGAGACCTAAAAACGATTCATCTGAGGCTTCGCGTCCTAAACATCCAGCCACGGCTCCCCCTGAAAAACCTAAAATCATCAAAAGCATGTTCCTTCGTGATCCAACATGTTCACCTGGTCCTCATGGAGGACCAGCTAAAAGATCGAATGGGGTTGGTCCAGGAAACAAAACAAAAAAACAAGGAGGAGAGGAGAGCTCAGAAACGGCTGCACACCTCCAAGCTCTGGTAGATGCCACCACTGAGTCTCTGGATGGTACCAGCCCTGAAGAACAGGTGAGGATTCACAGAGAACCTGAAACCTCCACCTCACATTTTGAGGAGCAGGTGGGGCTTCACGGAGAAACTGAAACCCTCCCCTCACACCATGATGACCAGGTGCAGCTTCGCGGCGAACCTGGAACCTCCACCCCACACCCTGATGACCAGGTGCAGCTTCGCGGCGAACCTGGAACCTCCACCCCACACCTTGAGGACCATGTGGAGCTTCCCGAAGAACCTGGAACCTCCACCTCACACCTTGAGGACCATGTGGAGCTTCCTGGAAAACCTGAAACCTCCACCCCACACCTTGAGGACCATGTGGAGCTTCCCCGAGAACCTGGAACCTCCACCTCACACCTTGACGTCCATGTGGAGCTTCCCGTAGAACCTGGAACCTCCAACTCACACTTTGAGGACCATGTGGAGCTTCCCGGAGAACCTGGAACCTCCATCTCACACCTTGAGGACCATGTGGAGCTTCCCGGAGAACCTGGAACCTCCATCCCACACCTTGAGGACAATGTGGAGCTTCCCGGAGAACCTGAAACCTCCACCCCACACCTTGAGGACCATGTGGAGCTTCCCGAGAAAATGGAACCTCCACCTCACACCTTGAGGACCATGTGGAGCTTCCTGGAGAAACTGGAACCTCCACCTCACACCTTGAGGACCAGCTGGAGCTTCACGGAGAACCTGGAACCTCCACCTCACACCTTGAGGATCATGTGGAGCTTCCTGGAGAAACTGGAACCTCCACCTCACACCTTGAGGACCAGGTGGAGCTTTGAGGTCCAACAAACTTAAAGGACCAGCAGAGTTGGTGGCAGAAAGACTGGGACGGCTTATTGGAAATACAGGAGGAAATCAGATAGATGATAAACCTCCTTCACACTGCACTGATGGACAAGGAAGACGATCGTCCCAAAAAAAAACCTTTCCTTCAGCGGCTCATCGAAAATGTGATGAAGCGATGGCAGGAGATGAAATACAGCTTTTGATTGGCTACAAGCAGCCACCACTAAAACATGGGTCACAGGGAGCAGCTCCGCAGCTAGGGAGACAACCATTGGAAAGTGGACCATCCTAAAATAAACTGCAACTTTTTAGCAACAAACCACGTTTAAAAAATTTGTGAATTTCACTTTTGACCAGATTTACTGTAATATTTGTTAAATTTGCTGTCTTTTTTCATGTAAAAATATGTCAATGTTAAATGCAAATGTAAAATTTAAATGTGACATTTTAATATAAATGTTAAATCCATCCATCCATCTTCAGACCCGCTTTTTCCTGTTTTCCAGGGTCGCGGTGTATAAATGTTAAATACAAATGCTAAATGTAAAAACTAAATGTTACATTTAAAGATGAATGTTACATTTAAATTTAAACTCCATATTAGGGGTGCAGTGCAATCGTTGTGTCCCGATACTCAACAATACGATATACATAGCAGTACAGTATATCGCATCATCAATAATTTCAAAAAGGTACGAAATACAATGTATTTATTTTTTTTAAACTTGCAAGAACAACTAAAATGTAGCTAACTGTATATAAAGTATCAATATAAAAAACAAGTAGTATGTCAAAACTGTCAGATTAAATTTTTCAAAAAACTTTAACTTTTGCTTCTACAACAAATTCTGATTTTTCTCTTAAATTCTTAAAAAAAAAAAGTAACCACATCTATTAAAGTGCCCAGTATGTTTCATGAAAATAAATTACAATAAACGTCCAAGCTAAAATGCATTGAGTGAAGTAGTTTAACGAGGTCTGATGTTTACGTGCTAGGCATATGTTAGCGCAATTAAATGTTTTTTTCGTTAAAAGAACACAATTTAAAAAATCGATTTGGACATTTTTTGGATTGATACAATAATCGCGCAGTGAAATATTGCGATATATCTGCAAATCTATTTTTTCTTACACCCTTACTCTATATTAGAAAAGATGTGTAAAAGGTGTGTATGTGTGTGATCTTACACCCAAACACCTGCTGTGTAGAGTTGATACTTTTGAAATATTACACGACATGGGGGTGGAGACAATATCCTCATTTTGGAACAGCTCTTTCACAGTGAAAGTGACGTAGAGGAGGATGTGTCTGAGACAGAGGACTTCATAGTGAATAACCCCAATCATGTTGTAAAAAAGGAAATAAAATTAAGCAAATAAATAAATTAATGAGAGGATGGGGGGTCATCAACATTAATCAATATGGTTCATTCTGCGAGAGCCATGCATATACACCACAAATTAGAAAATATTTGGATGAAAGATTTACTAATTCTAAAACTGAAAGTTTGACCAGATGGTGGCACTGCAAGAAAGGTCATATCATCACCTCAACCAATAGAGTTCATACTCTTGTGGTCATTAATGTTGTCAGTAAATTTGAGAAAATATGGATGAAAACTATTCAAGATAAATTGATTCTAATTTAAAAGTTTGGCCAAGAGAACAGGTCAAGGTTTGATTATCAAGGGGCTATTTATGTATTCAACAAATAAACAAAGGGCCAGACACAAAAACTTGGTCAACAATTTTCTGAAAATCATTTTCTGGAGGCATATATCCCTGGGGTCAGATTGACCCCAAGGGTAAAATGCGTAAAAGAATACTTAATTGTATTTTAAGGTAAAAACTATGACAATGACGTAAAAAAGCTTTAATCACGATCACATAGGATGTCATAGCATGGGTTTTCTCCATAGCTTACCTTCCAGCCACTGCCCGCCTCTCTGTAGTATGGAAAGTTGTCACAGATCCACTGGTAGATCTCACTAAGCGTCATCCTTTTCCGTGGGGAGCCATTGATGGCGAAGGTGATGAGGCTGGCGTAGCTGTAGGGAGGTTTACCATCTCTGTGTTGGGCAGCTTCCTCTTGGTCCAGCGTGGTCCCTGGGTCCAAATGAATGATTTTCTTCCCGGGCCCATGCCCATGATGTTGTGTGTGGTGATGATGGTGGTGGTGGTTGTGGTGGTGGTGGCCATGATGGTGCCCGTGGTTATGGTTACCCATATCTGCCTTTTGGATGGAGGTCCTCATGCTAAGCTGAGGAAGCCAGTCCATAGAAGTGAGGCTGCTTTCCAGCTCAGAAGTCATAGTGCTTGTTGTTGGTTCTGAATTCAAACGGGAAGGTGGGAGGCCCAGCGATGAGGTGCGCGGAGGATCTCCTCCTGGCTCACTGGAAGGGTTCTGAGCAGCAGACTTGGCTCAAGCCTAGAAAAGCAGGAGGATTGTTTACTACGACTATTCATTTCTTTTTACTGGAGCAGGGAGCAGTTGGCAGATGTTAACTTGCACACAATTTTCCACATGCAGCCTATCCTTGTATAATGGAATGCTAAATGTAATGGCATGCTCAGTTCTTAGTTGTCAACAATATACATCAAAGGGATTTGTACTGTGAGCTAGGGCTGGGCGATATGAACTCAAAATGCCAATATACGATATAAATCTTGATTATTTTAATTCGAATAGTCTTACCAGAAAGACAATTCAGGGTTAAATTTGCTGATAAATTTACATCACAGTGCGTTATCATTGGTTATTAAAAAAAAATTAAAAACTTGTATCACAAACATGGGTAACTAACGGCCCCAAAAGTAAATGCATAAAATGAGAGCAAAAAAATACCCAAAATTACTACAAAAACACAAATTAACAGAGAAATACACAAAAGAACAACACAAATACTTAATAGGACAACAAAAATACACAATAGAAGAAAAGAAAATGCACAATGGTACAACAAAAATATGCAAAAAAACCTACAATAGCGTACAAATGAACAAAGAAATACACAAAAGGACACACAAAGAGACAAAAATGCACAGTGAGACAACAAAAAAACAAAAACAACAAAAATAAACAAAAGGAGAAAAAATACACAATGGCCACATTTACATGAGAGTTTTAATTCCTCTTTAAACTGGCCTTGTAAACACAATTCCTAATGCTAATTTAATTCCGAATTAAACTTAAATCCGATTAAGGTGGCTGGTTCATTCTGATTTGAATCCCGAATTAGATAATACCTCTATCTTGTAAAGACTTAATTACCGTTTAAGTTAATTCCAGTCATTCTGCGCATGCGCAATGACGCGCTGGTGACAACATGGTGATGGCTGCCTGGACTTGAGCTGAGACTATTTATTTAATAAGAGCCTTAGAAGATATGGCTATAATGAAAAGAATGAATGGACGGAGGCAACAACATGCAGACTTTCACACAGACTTATTAAACACACACAGAACTCGGTAAACACAGTAAATGCAACAGGTTTCAACGGACGGCTCACACTAAGACCCGGAGACAGAGTAAATGCGTCACCATACTGCTGCACAGGCTGTAATATCACCAGTTTATCATTGTACCGATGGTAGAGCTAGTATCATTACCAGGGAGCAAATATTTGTTCCTGGTTATTGTTTTCCGGAGTTTTACCGGTCATTAGTTCCCATCTCCCTTCCGCTCCGCGGTCCAAACTGAAACCGTGTGTTATTGTCAAGCTGTTGATTCAAAACTACAATCAAAATGAAGGTGAAAACATTTCTAATGTGTGGTGTTCTGTGTTATAGCCAACAATAAAAGGTGTGATTTTCCGATAGACATGCTACGTCACGTTCGCCCCCTGTCCAATCAGAGCCTTCCCAACCCCCAAACCAAAAGTGGAATTGAATAAAGCCAAATAAACCGGTTTTCCATGTAAACAGGTATTTGGAATTACTATTCCCATGTAAACACGAAGCAGAACACTTTAATTCTGAATGATTTAATTTGAAATAACAAATTCCAAATTAAAAAACATCAGGTAACCGTGGACAGTGGGACAACAATAATCTGAGAACAACATACAGTACATACCAAAAAATATACAAAACGACTGAGAAAGACATCCAAAATCACCAAAAAATACACAAAAAACAACAACAACAACTTACAAATGAAGAAATACACAAAAGAACAACAAAAGGGCACAAAAAGAGGGGAAAAAAATGCACAATGGTACACGAAAAGTAAATAAAACAACAAAATTAACAAAAGGAGAAAAAATACACTATGGGAAAACAATAATCTAACAACATAAATACACAAAATGACTCAGAAAATCGTCTAAAATTACCAAAACAATACACAAAAGAACAACCAAAGGAGGAAAAAATACACAGTGGGACTGGGGCATTTATTAACAAACTGCTGTACAATATGAGACACTTATGACACCTAAAATGAGTATTTTAATACAAAGTACGCTATAAAATAAAAAAATATTGAAATATTCTATATCGCCAAAATAGTAAACTTGATATATCTTGACTCTCGATATATTGCCCAGCCCTACTGTGAGTTATGTACACTAAATCAAATCTTTAATGAAGCAATTATATTTCTATAATGTGAGAGCAATAGAAACAAAGGGGAGTTACGTGTCTTACTCTGGTCATTTCTTTCCATCCCTCTTTGGGCGAAAGCATCGGAGGAACCCACTGATGTGAAAGGTAGAATCCTGGCCTCACACATGTTCACCACTTCTTCATTCAGCCACTGCGATGGCTACAGCTGTAACGTACAAACACACACAAAGCCACACAAGACGGTGAGCTCGCGCTGCCAGACAGCCTTCATAAGATATTAATATCCTGCAACCATTCAACTGGCCTCGGCATCTGTCCAACCCGATTAAAACTTCTCCGTGTTCTTTCTTTCTTTCTTTCTATCTGGATTGCCTCGCACACTCGTTCCCTCCAAAGTGGAAATGGCAATTGGATCTGCAGAGTGACTAAAAGCTGGGGAATTGTTTTCACAAGTGCCTGCCAAATGGGGGAACAGCTCAGGAGGAATTCCTACCCTCTAGAGGAGCTGAAAGGCTCGTCCCCTTTCACTCTCCGTGCCGCTGCACGCACGCGCACACACACACATATACACACAGCGTGTGCTCAGCGTGCCTCACTCTCCTGTCAATTCCATGCCCACCGTACACCCCTGAGACTCAGATCGCTGTCAGAGAAGCACAAATAATGTAACCCCGCCCCCCCACCACCCTAAAAAATACCGCTAAAAATTTAGTGCAGTAGTTATTATTATCTATGAACAGCACTGAGCCTAAAAACTGGCTTTTATTATTGGCAGTGAGAGTAGTGTTTGATAGTATATGTTTAATCGATTAATCAATGACATTTTTTATAAAAACAGTTCATTTATAAAGCAAATGTTAACCCTGCTTAAGCTGAGTAAAATGAAATAAAAGTGTCTAACGCACAAACAAAGGCTCGTGCTAGCACATTCGATAACACAACACTTTTAATTAGGAGTGTGACGAGATCTCGTGCCACGAAATCTCGCAAGATTAAACTCTGCAAGATTTCTCGTTGCGTTAAAAATGTGTCTTGCAAGATTTATGTTTTTTTTTTTGTAAGCTACCAAACTTCTATTTGTGACCTGTGGGGGAAGTAAAGCGCTCTTGCTACGTCTAGCCTGCAAGAACCTAAAACAGGAGAAGGAAAAGAAGAAGAGGAAGAGAAGTAAATTTTTAGTTTGAGTTTCAATTTGTGGAAGAAGTAGTTTATTAACAGTTAAAAAAAACATGGCCGTGTAGTTGCAGTATGTTGTTAATGACATACTTGGTCAGGCTCTGTTTGCACTATTTGCACTCTGTAGTGACAAAGTAGAACTTTGATTTGGTTTTGCACATAATATTGTTTGCACTTGAAAAAAAAGAAAGAAAAATAATTTTTTCTTTTATTCTATTTGAACTTTTGGAAATTTTAATTTTAGTTTCAATTTGTGGAAGAAGTAGTTTATTAAAATCTCATGCTTAGATCATGCATGTAAAAAGTTACAATACAACATTTCAAAATGCATGTGCATCTGGGTTAAATAAGTCTGTTGGTCCAGTCATATATTTTGTCATTGTAGTTTTCTTAAAATCTCGTCTCGTTCTCATGAACCCAATATCGTGTCTCGTCTCGTTAGCTGAGCGTATCGTCACACCCCGAGTTTTAATAGTTGATTTTTATCAACTTTATCAATTCATTGTTGCAGCCTTAGTATGAACCAAAGTTGGGGTCAATTACATTTTTACAATTACTATTCCGTCTTCAATTATTCATGTTCAATTATAGCCCAATTTTGATTATGGTGACCAGCATTTTCTCCAATTACAATTAAATTTACAATTATTATTTTCCCCCTGTAAGTCAATAACGTCTTCAATTATTTAAGTTCAAATTAAATTAATTACAATCACAATTGAGCTTTTAATAAATAAGCCCATAAAACGTAACCTTCCTCTTGTGTTAGCTCTCTGTTAGCATGTCCTATGATAACGGGTGAGTTTGACGTAGAACTGGGTGATATATCAAGTTTTCTATTTTGGCGATATAGAGAATTACAATATCTCCCTTTATCGATTTACATTTCTTATAGCTTATTTTGTATCGAAATACTTGTTTTAGGAGTCGCTGCTTTCACTATTTCTCAGAACAGCATGAAAAGCTCAGTTTGATGTATTTCTGAGTGCGTTCTAACCCAGACCTTCCCCTAAACAAGCCGCACTACAGAACTCACTCACACGTGCTGTCTCTTAGAGGAGAAAAAGCCAAAAGTGGCGCATATTGTGCTGCTGTTTGTTAATAAATGTGATTGTGTGGCATTTTTCATCAGCACATTTAACCCTGAATTATATTTCTGGTCACTTCATTTGAATTAAAATGATCAAGATTTATATTGTATATCGCCATTTTCAAAAAAAATATTGAGATATGAGTTTTAGTCCATATCGCCCAGCCCTAGTTTGACCCATGTCTTAAATCAGGTTTAAGGTAATTATCTGAACTCAATAACAATTCATTTACAACAGCAACAGATTATTTTAATTACAATTAAAATTATAATTACATCATATGTGTAAATAATGATCAATTATGCAATTACAATTATAACTGACCCCAACCCTGGTGTGGACACTTACAAAGAGTTCATAGTTTATAAACAACAATTTTGTGCACAAAAAACTAACATTACTCACCAATTGTTCTGCACTTCTGTCAGTCACAGAACATTCGTAGATTTGTCACTAGTGGACTGAGAATGTCATGTAACTGTTACTCATCACAGGAGTGAAGATTTTCTATTCAGACCACGCTCTGATTCAACACAGAGAGTTTCCTTGTTTAGGGCTTGAGACTGTGAGAAGATATTTGATGAAAAATACAAATAAAAAAATTAATTAAAGTATGTGGCAAAAAAAGGATGTGTACAGACTGGGC
Organism: Gouania willdenowi; assembly: GCF_900634775.1. Classification (NCBI taxonomy): domain Eukaryota; kingdom Metazoa; phylum Chordata; class Actinopteri; order Blenniiformes; family Gobiesocidae; genus Gouania; species Gouania willdenowi. Next base: position 34,822,919 of record NC_041050.1, on the reverse strand, counting down.
CAATGCCAGCGATCAATCAATAATAGTTGAATAGATCCATTCCATATACTGTAATAATCTGCACTCATATTTAGTGAGGATGTAGGAGGCATCTTCACTATTTTTATCTGGTTTTTTTCTTCCATCTGGGTTTACTCCTCCGACACCGTTTGTCCGATTTTGACAAATAAGCTATCAAAGAATTCAGAAAATTCCCGATATTTATTCTTTAAGCTTTTTGACTAATTAAATTTTTCTTTCCCATTCATTTCTATTGAATGTTTCAGCTTTTTCAACTTTATTGCTAATGTTGAGCTAATGCTAAGTTAACGCTAATGCTAGGTAAATGCTAATGTTAGGTTAGTGCCAATGCTAGGCTATTTCTAAGGCTAGGCTAATGCTATTACTAGGCTATTGTTAACACTAGGATAACGCTAAGGTAATGTTAATGCTAGGCGAATGTTAAGCTAATGTTAATGCTAACATTAGGCAAGGCAAGACAAATTTATTTGTATAGCGCATTTCATACTCAAGGCAACTCAATGTGCTTTACATGATAAAACATTCAATTGTTTAAAATCAATAAGAACATTTAAAATCATCAGTAAAATCAATTAAAATCATCAGTAAAATCATCATGACATCAACAACATGACTAAAAATCTCTCTCTCAATCAAATGCAGTAGAGAAAAAAAGTGCCTTTAACTTTGATTTAAAAATGTTCACATGTGATGCTGACTTCAGCTCTGCTGCAGTTTGTTCCACTTCTTTGCAGCATAACAACTAAAAGCAGCATCACCATGTTTACTGTGAGCTCTGGGCTCCACTATCTGACCTGTGTCCATAGATCTGAGAGACCTGCTGGGTTCATACCTGACTAACATGTCACTGATGTATTCTGGACCAAACCCATTCACAGATTTAAACACCAGCAGCAGAACTTTAAAGTCTATTCTGAGGCTGACTGGGAGCCAGTGTAAAGACTTTAAAACTGGAGTAATGTGTTCTGACCTCTTTGTTCTGGTTAAGACCCGAGCTGCAGCGTTCTGAACCAGCTGTAGCTGTTTGATGCTCTTTTGGGGGATTCCTGTCAGAAGACCATTACAATAGTCCAGTCTGCTGGAGATAAAAGCATGGACCAGTTTCTCCTGATCTTTCTGAGCCATTAAACCTTTCACTCTGAAGATGTTCTTTAGGTGGTAGAAGCTGTTTTTGTGATAGATTTGATCTGACTGCTGAATGTAAGATCTGAGTCAATCAGAACACCAAGGTTTTTGACTTGGTCTTTGGCTTTTAAAGATCGAGACTCAAAATACTTGCTGACAGCTGTCCTCTTTTCCTTGTTACCAAAGACAATGACCTCCATCTTGTTATGGTTTAGTTGAAGGAAGTTTTCACTCATCCAGCAGTTAACTTTTTCTAAACAGTCACACAACACCTCAATGGGACCATGGTCATCTGGGTTCAGTGATAGATATAGTTGTGTGTCATCTGCGTAGCTCTGATAATCAACCTTACAGTTCTGTAAAATTTGTCCTAAAGGAAACATATAAAGGCTAAACAGAAGAGGTCCAAGAACAGAGCCCTGAGGAACCCCATAGGACATTGGTAACCTGTCAGATTCAAAGTTTCCAATGCTTACAAAATAGCTTCGCTCCTCCAAGTATGACTTAAACCATTGCATTACTTTTCCATTTAGTCCAACCCATGTTTGCAATCTGTGCAACAAAATTGTATGATCGACAGTGTCAAATGCAGCACTTAGATCCAACAGAATGAGAACAGATACTTTTCCTGAATCAGTGTTCAACCTTATGTCATTGATCACTTTGATCAGAGCAGTTTCAGTGCTGTGAGGAGAACGAAAACCTGACTGAAATTTATCAAATATTTTGTTGAATGTTAAGAATTGACTCAGTTGGTTGAAGACCACCTTCTCAATGATGTTGAGGCTGCAGTCTGCGAAGCCAGTGCAGGCCAGTCCGTCTCATTATTGATATCAGGGCGCTTTGCTCGGCCCGTTAGCCTTTGAAGTGGATATGACTTTTTCTTAGGCTTAGCTCCCAGAGTATTCCAAGGAGGACAGCGGGAACAGGATCCTCCCTAGGCCTGATAGCTTTGTTAGCACGGGCTGGTAGCGAGTTAGCTTTATCCACTCCGCTGTTTTGAAACAGCGGCACAGTCGTATCATTATCATATCCACAGTGTCCATTAACCTCAATGTTTACTTGTATTCCTCGCACTGTAGTCTCCAGTTCAGTAATCTTTTGGAGAAGACTGCTGTATTCTGTTGTGGAAAGGGCCATTCTTCTGCTAGTTAGCTTGCTACTTGTAGCTAGCTAGCTTGCTACTTAGCTTTCCAGTTGAGCCAGCAAATAAAAAAGCAGTAGATGATTACCTCAGAGCCAGAGTCAGATGGCAAATGATAGTTTGATGTTGAGGTATCATATCATTTCTCAGAAGAAAAAGTTCATGTTTAGTAAATAAATTCCTCTGTGAGCTCCGCTCTGCTCTTTTGCTGCTGTCAGCTCAGCTGCCGGAAGTGACATTAGCAATAGCATTAAACTAATGCTATTGCTCGTTAGTGCTAGATTAATGTTATGCTAAGCTAATGTTAACACTAACACTAGGCTAATGCTAATGATAGGCTAATGCTAATGCTACTGCTAGGCTAATGTTAATATTAATGCTAATGTTAGCTTATACCAAGCTAATGCTAGGTAAATGCTAAGATAATGCTAGGCTATAGTTAATGCGAAGCTAATGCTAGGTAAATGCTCTCTCATGCTAAGCTAATGCAGTGCGACGCGGCCAGAACCTGCATTCTCACTTGCATTTTCTTCAGGAAATGCAAATATCCTAGTTTTATCTGCAGTACATGGCATCACCTTTCCATGTCCTTGAACAACAAAGAACATACCAGCCCACGCATTCTCTATTGAGCTCCATCCCAGTGTATGACAAAAGTAGAAATACTTCTATCAAGTCTAGCAAGATGAGCACGAAAAACCTTCTTTTTTTACTTAAAACAATCTCTCCTGAGAGCCCAACATACCAGGATGAAAAAGACGAGGCAAAATATCCAGATGCTAGGGAAAAAAATAATTACAAGTAGGGGAAAAAAACCCATGTTTTTGGCAAATTGATAAAGCCAAACCAAACAGGTTGCATGACTGCAAGCAGGAAAGAGGAGCACAGAGGGGGAATGAGCCAGATGAGTCCTCCTTATCACCTCCCCCATCTAGTCCTTGAGGCCTTGCCACAGTTGTAGAAGCCCTAGTCAACCCCCTTTTCCCAAATCCCAGGAAGCGCTCTTAATTAGTGCAACTTCTTTTTTTTCTGCTGAAGGGAAGGTAGAAGCACTGCTAGTTCTAATGGTGGTGGGTAGGTGGGAAAGGGGGTGGTGACACACGAGAGACAGAACAACAAGTGCTCATTTTCCCCTCATTAAAAGGAGGCTCAAGCTGCAAATCAGCCTGCCACAAGCCCCGACCTGCTGTGCTGCCTCGGCTGTTGTTGTTGAGAAGTTTGGGAGCGTGGGCTGTCTGCACGGCGGCACGGTGTAGGATCGCACCGCTAGCCTGGCAAGGTGTTGGGATGATGAGTAATAGAGGAGATAGAAGAGGAGGGGCATGACTTAGCTGCTGGGCAAGAGGGGGCTCTGCTGGATGAATGTATGCAACCAATTACCTAGTCGATTCAACTGGTCCCAGAGTGACTAAGCCAATGTTGATACACTGCCTTTTGTTTGTGAAACCTGTTGCCCTTTAAATCAGACTTTGGTTTGGATGGATAGTCTCAAGAGAGGAAAACTCATCTCTGCTCATCCCTAGATTTTAGAAATCCAGGGATTCTGTTGGTCCAACCCTGTGTGCCAGGATGTGGACTGACTACCTGTCTATGGCGTAACCAGCCGCTAACCATGATTAAGCTCAGACAGACTCCATTGCTCCTCGACTGTGTTACAGGATGCACAGGTAGAGATGATGCGTGGAGCAAATATAATGGAAGATAAGGTGAAAGCAAGTCAATCAGCAACTAAAAAAATACTCTTACTCTGTGTGCAGGTAAAATTAGAACATTTACAGATAAAACATGTTTGAACAAGAGCTGTATAATAAAGATTAAAATGTGCCTATTGAGGGAGACTTTGGCAATTATTCAAACACTGCTTTAAAGTGATAAAAAAAAAAACATGTTTTAGTAATAGACATTTTCATTCATGTTTTTCATCCTTTTTTATGCCTTACTATAGCTTACCTCCATGTTTTGGAGTTTTAAATTATTTCAGACTCTTTTATGCCTTACTATAGCCTTACCTACATTTTTAGGCATTTCTACAAAAAAATCAGCAACTAAAAATAACAAACTCTTACTCTATGTGCAGGAAGGGCTGTATGCGAAAGATGAAAAATTAGCCTATTGAGGGAGATTTTGGCAATTAGTCAAACACTGCTTTAAAGTGATGAGAAAATATGTTTTAGTAATATTCAATAATGGTTTTTGTCTATACTATAGCCTTACCTCCATTTTTTGGTGTTTGAAATTAAAGTGTTTTGCCCTTTTTCATGCTTTACCTCCAGCAACTAAGAACAACAAACTCTTACATTCTATGAGCAGGAAAAATTAGAACCTAAGATGTTGGCAATTAGTCAAACACTGCTTTAAAGTGATAAGAAAATGTGTTTAAGTAATACACATTTTCACTAATGGTTTAAATCATACAACACTTTAAAATCTTTAGAAATGATCAAATAGCCTTCTGTGGTAACTTCTTAGCATGCAGATTTTGACCTGAGTTGTTTACAAGACTTGATAAATGACACATTTGGAGAAAAAAGGAAAGCTTTTAAAATGTAGACATTGATGGGGGAAAAAAAAATGTTTTTCCTCCAAAGATTTTCAGTGCATTACTCGGTGCACTGTGGATGATGCTTTCATGACTGCGAACATTGTCCCTTTAAAAGAGTTGAGGGTATGTGTGTGATTGAATGTATTCAGCCATTAGACTTTGTAGCTGTGATGCACTCACTCAGCTGTATGCATCACTAACAGCTAACAGTCCCCCGCTGCTAGCAGGCTTTTAGACTGAGAGAGGCTTTACACTTCTGCATTTTAATAGAGAACTTTGAATGGAGTGACGGGGGATGGGTGAGCAAAGAGGGGGGGGGTGAGCCAAAGGAAAGAGGCATCAAAATATTTTCAGAGGAAAATGAAGTAATGACAAAATACCCACCCGGAGCGCACCGAGCAGAGGGGGTTTCTAGAAAAGGGGCCGCCTTGGCAAGGGTGAGGCTAATGTGTCAAAAGAAAGTCTGTGGGCATACAGAGCGCTGTCATGTCTGTGGGTTATTCAAAAGGAGGAGGAAAAGGTCCAAAGAGTATTGAAAGTCTTAATTACTTTCAAATTCAACCACAGAAAACATAACCCTGAAAAGGTTCAATTATCAGACATCAAGGAAAATCGGCAGCCCTCGTCGGGAGCGTTTGCAAATCCCTAAATGGGAATTGGTTAAGCAATTATCACTCAATACTGACTGCTTGGAGAAACTGTATTTAAAACATTTAATGGTCTCTCTCTTAAGCAGTGATCAGGCAAACTAATGTCCAACTGTAACAGCGAAAAAAGACAGTGAGGCGGATTCACTAAAGGTTTAAGGGTATTAAAACGTGTGGAAACGTCACTCCATGCGCTAATAAGGGCTACAAACCCTAGGGAATGAGGACTGCGTGTCTTCTGAGCGTCACAATGCGCACTCAATCCATTTACGTGTTTCCCTCTGATGAATATGCAAAATAGGCAGATCTCATAAGCCGAGCAAAAAAATGGGAGGGGGAAATGCAAATAAATTAATGCAGTGAGTGCAATGCAATTCATCAAATCTGGATTGTTTTAGTACCGGAAAGTAGCACGACTAACAAGCAGGTGCAAACACACGCAGAGATCTGCTGCAATAAATGTTGACAAAACACAACGGACATGGAAAAAAATCCTCCACCGGTTAACCTTTTTAATATAAGAAATAATTTCAATAAAATAAGCCAATATTTAACGGCCACTGAATAAGAAAATGCTGAATAAAGTGTGTTTGAGGGAGAGAAAAAGCTGCACACCCATGGCGGTGTGTGTTGTGTCTGGTGTGGCTGCGGTGGAGAGAGGATGCTGTGCACGCTATGGACGGACCACTCCACTGATGTTTTGACCATCAAACTTTCGTGTCGCGTTGATGGCAGGAGCATTAGGCCAGAATCGGTTGATCAGATGCGTAATTTACGAAGTGATGGCACAATGTTCACATATGAGAATGTGGTGATAGCGCTACTCAGGAGGTCCGACCTGCTGGATGATGGTCAGTAGATCATCTTCAAATGGTGCAGACTGATTGATAGACTGTTGCTGCATTAACTCAGATCAATAGGACGATTTCTGTCCAAATCTGCATGTTTTTCATGAAATGATCAGAGCAAAGTTACAGGACTCGACGGTGCAGCCACATTAAATTAGGGGGAAAAAATATCATTAGGTTTTAAAGTAAACATTTTTATTTGTTTTAGTTTTCTATATTAGTAAATATGCAGCAGACAGAAGTCCATCTGCCTCCAATTTAACTTCCTCAAATGTCATTGTGTGCACTCACCTCTCCAAATTGAACGAGCAAAGCACTCATTTAAAAAGGGCAGTCTCCACCACTTCTGCATGTGCGCTAATCATTGCTGCAACCACCCTTTTTTTCAGATCTTAGTGAATGGGCCCCACTGTGTACAAAGAATCTCTAAGCCAATCCCCTTCACAAAAAAAATTGATTATTCGATATTTAATCGTGCGATTATCGTATCGATCCAAATAGTTTTCTCAAATAATGTTTTTTAACAAAAAAAACATTTCATTGCGCTGACATGCATAGCACGTAAACACCCGGTCACTAGGTGTCAGTGAATCACATTTAAACTACCTCACTCCTCAATGAATTTTAGCTTGGAAGATGATTGCACTCATACAGATGTATGCGATTACCTTTTTTTTTTTTTTTTTTTTTAAGATTTTAAGAACTTAACAGAATCAGAATCTGTTGTAGAAGCAAAAGTTAAACATTTTTTAACATTAAACATACCACTTGTTTTTTAATATTGGTCCTTGAATTACAGTTTGTTACCATTTACTTGAATTTCACCCGTGAAGGTGAAATTTGTCATTTTTGATATGGTGATATATTGCGATGCATATCGAATTGTTTAGTATCAAGATATTTTGGGATGTATCGTATCGTGACACGTCAATCGTATCGTATCTTCCGATTCATGGCAATGCACACCCCTACTTCACAGAAGAAAAAAAAAAGAATTTGCATCATCTTACTTTTTCTTTGCATGATAAACCTATTTGTAATCATAATTATTGTCCTGAATAATGATTAAGAAAATAAAACCCAACACATTTTTCCTTTATAAAAGGTTCGCTCTTAGTGACAGCCTCGCTCTTTGGCCTGAGCTCCTTTCCTTATCGAGCTACCTGCCTGCTCTCACACCATGTGTTAAAAGAAACTAGTTGGTATTTGGTAAAGGAAAAGGCTATTTCATTCCTAACATGGCAATAAAAATTCATTCAACAAACTGTACAGCTTCGTCGTTTGGGATAAAAAGCCTGACTAAAGGAAGGCTCTAATAAAGACTTATTTCACCTATATTATCATTATCATTATTATTATTATTAACACCTCCAGAAGCAAAGTGAAAAGTGACTATGATACAATGACATTTTACATTGTAAGACATGGTATGAAAACAACCTATTTTTAAATATTTAGTTTTAGCAAAAACCGTGTTTAAAAAAAATCTAGTTTCAAGTCAAATTGGGGATTTTATTTTAAGGCTGACTCATGTGGCTTATGGCTAATTGTTTTTGTGCAGACATATATGCTAGTGAGTTATCAAGGAAATAGACTGAAATGTGGATCAATTTACATTATTTATACAATTATTTTAGGTAAAAAAATTAAACTATAGAAAAGTTAGGGCAAAAAAAATCAACATCTATGTCTGACGAGCGAAAATGTGTGCATGTTTTTACCTTGAAATTCAATTTTTAAAACTATCATAATTTCTACCAATCCTTTGCAGTGGAATGTAAGTAGTGCATATTCTTACCCTAATCTAATTAAGATTTGGTAACACTTTACTTGAAGTTTTACACATAAGGCTGACATTACGCTGTCATTATTATGACATGACACCTGTCATTAGCATGAATAAGGTGTCATAAAGCTGTCACTAGCTGTGTTTTGCATTACAGTCTTTCACAAAATAAAAGCCATATTTCTAAATATTGATAAAGTATAATTGCGCTTTGAATGTGCTTCCATTGAATGTTGTTTTGGGCTGGAGCCACGCAACTCCCGTGAAATCTCATCCCGTGAGACATCGCTGTAGATAGGCGGACGCTCCAAACCACCTTATAACTCTCCATATTAATTTGTTGTTTCACATCTAATATGGCAGTAATAATTTTAAAATGTATAATGCTAAGAAATGTCCCAGTCTCCCCTTCTGTTTACACGTACCACGTCATGTTTTCTGGGAGAGCAGTGGTCATGTGACCCATGCCTCACATACGGTGGCTGGGAAGTGTATAATAATACCGGTCCGTCGGAAACACTTCCGTCGTGGCCGGTTTGCATTCGTGTTGTGACCTGTTTGCATTTGTGTTAGTTTCTGTAAATGCATTCACCTGACACTTCCCAGCCACCGTACTCACATCATGTGACCATGTACGTCACGTTTTGTGACGTGTATTTGCGGAAAAAGTGTTTCCATAGCGCTTTTGCGACACTTCAATATCAAAATGCTGGGAAAACCTCCTCATGAAAGCGTAAAAACTTTTGAGCGATATTAAAGTGTTATTTCAAAATTCAGGTGTTTCCATCACCAGTTTTTATAGATCTATTTAGAATTTGCGCATTTCCAAGGGTAATGGCAACGCAGCTACTAAGTGTCGCTCTTTACCTTGACCCCTAGGGATGTGAATCTTTGGGTGTCTCACAATGCGATTCGATTCCGATTCTTAGGGTCACGATTCAATTCAAAATCGATTCTCGTTTTAACCGATTCTCGATTCAAAAATTGATACAATGCATAGTGTGTTAAGGCAATTTATGACATCAAAACAATACAGTTTGTATAAGATCGTTTTAAATAAATAAACTAATTCCAATGATGTAATCACACACAGACAAAATTAAGACAAAAGTTATCATTTATTCATGCTAAACAAATAAAAACACACACTCCTTGTGCTGTCTATGTAATACATTGTAAGTTGGGGTCACTGTTGTTTTCTGTTGAGATCGTGTCATAGACTGCAAAGGTCTGGGTGAGTTTGTGTGTTTTGTCCCAACACTGTTGCTGTAGTAGTCGGAAGTCGCCAGTTAGTCTCTACTAACAAAGTTATTGTATTTTTGGCTTGAAAAAACATATACTTGTGAGTATGTTTGAGTCTACTGTTTGGTAACACTCCTTAGACTGTGTTTGTGAAAGTTAAGCATGAACGGTGTGATATAGAAATCACCGCCAATCGTGGGAAATGTTAGCATGAGCATATACATGGGTTTTCCCATAGACTTTAGCATGAAGCTAGCAGACTTTTTGTGTAGTGGTATTTTCTATTTATGAGAACACTAATATGTATTTGTATGTTCTGTTTACAGTGTTTCCTGAGAAAATACTGAAAGCGGATCTACTGAATCACAGTTTCTTTGAAAAAAAAAAAAATGGAAAAAAAAATTATAAAAAATAAATCGATTTTTGAAGTTTATGAATCGATTCAGAATTGTGGATAATTCGAATCGTGATTCTTATGTGAATCGATTTTTCCCCCCAACCCTACTAACCCTACCTAACCCCGCTAGATCCCTCCACCAAACCCAAAAAATGCCAACGTAGCTCCAACGGTGTCATAATTTAGCGAACGACACTTAATGACAGCCTTTATGACACCTTATTCATGCTAATGACAGATAATGACAGCTTAATGTTAGCCTTTATGTATAAAAGTTAAAGTAAAGTGTTACCGAATTCTATCTATATTTTATTTTATAGTGTTGAGCATTTTTCAGAATATGTCGAAAGGCACATATTAAGGGTCATCTCAGCTAATGCATAATGTGACAATGTGCAGCAACTTCTGCAATTCAAGAAACTAGATCAGCAAGTTCCGCTCAATCCCTCAAGTCTTCAGATAAAATTTTAAGTCACTGAGCCCACACAGAACATAACACCTGAAAACATCTGCCAAGCCAGAGAGATTTAGAAACCCAGAAGACTTACTACTACAGATGAGGAAAGAAAAAAGCTATGAGAATTCCAGATTCTGACAACGAAGAAGTTTAAAAGGCATATTTTGTCATAAATAATACATAGGAGTGCAGTATTTCAGCAAACTCCTTCAACGACAGGTCCCGAGGGAGAGACGAGATGCTGTTTGTGAACTCATGCTTTGCACAGCAAAGGGGGCTATAGCACTGCGTCACCACAATTCGAACTGTATTCCCACATCCACCCCTATCCAACGAGGACTAGTCCTCTTTAAAAATTCATTAATTTACAGCAAAAATAGATTAAAGAGCCCAATTGCACCAAGCTGAAAAGTTTGGCTTGTGAAAAACATTAATAATGAAAGTGAGCATCCAGAACCTGGAGGCCCGGGCTGGCAGGCATGGCTGAGGATTTGTTGTGCTTTATAATGGAGAATAATTTACATTTTTCAGAAGTGTTACAGCTTTTTCGAGGCTTGTTTATAATAGCATTGTTTTACATGCAAATTGGCTTACAATTGTTACTCATTAAAACATAACCAGCAGAATGCAACACACTAAGCTTGTGTAAGACAAGAGCTCAGCATCAGTTCATAATAGAGGCTTTGCTCTAACCTCTTGTCACTGACAGCACAGCTGGTAATTCCAAATCAGAGGCTTTTAAAACATAAGCGATCATCGCCGTTATTATTGCTTGTTTTCTCTTCATTAAATCATAGCGATGCCTTAGTACAGGAATTAAAAAGAAAATGATGCAGTTAAACTCAAATCTTATGAGTCATTCTAATGAGCAGAAAGGAGAGCAGTGACTTAGACAGAAAACACAAGACAGACTACTTCCTGGACACAACCAACACACAGAAGCTGATAATCAGTGACAGATGCATACATGGACCTCTATAATGGTATCAGACTCATCAGTTAACTTGACAAGCATGTTTGAAGGAACCAGATGAGTACACAAAGTAAAGCCCAGAGAGATCACTTAGCCCCCAGGCCTTAAACACACAACCTCCTTGATGTAAAACGATGCTGAATCTAAATGCCAGAAAGTCAACTTTCAATGTGTTATGCATGTTTGCCCTCTCTGTAAGGGCTATATATATTTTTTATCGTCTTTTTTTTTAATCCATATTTATCCAGATTAAGTATGTACAGTATACAAAAAAAATCTAAAGATTTATCATCTCATGAAGATCCGTTTATGATTTCTAATGCTAGTGATGGTGAGATGAAGCCTCATGAGGCCTCATAACACTTCAGCCAATTGGTTCCAGAAAGGGGCTGTGTTCGTAATGTCATACTAACGTACTACTCATACTAAGTCTGACGTCAAAGTGAGTATTCATATTAGATAGTATGAAACGATTTAGTATGTAAGAAATACCTGGGCCATTTTTTTAAGTATGCACGGTGGACACACTCGTCATACTCAACTGCCCCATGAAGCATTGCAAGCGGAAAGTAGAATCGCCCTGGTACCGGCTTCAAGCTACAAGGCAAACATCTCCTTTTTAAAATATTAGTTTTGAATGCTTTTGTAAATGTTAGGCTTTACACGATCAGGATTTTTGGGCCGATCACTGATCAGTGAGTTTTAAAAAGACAATCAATCCAATCGTATGAATTCAGGCTGTTTTTTTTTAGGTACCGACTAGGGATGTAACCATTAATCGCAAGGCAGTTAAAAATCGATTCATAGGTATCACGGTTCATATCGATGCGCTGAAAATTGAATTGCAGTACTTTTTTAAACAGCAGAGGGCGCTATATTTATTTATCCTTCTCTTGTCCAGAAGTGTAGGCAGTGGGCGGAATCTGCTACTACTCTCTTTCTGGCCGCCTTCTACTTTTAAACATTTTGGTGAAATGATTCCTTACCCCTTTAGCACCGAAAGAATATCTGTAATATTACGTGAATATCTGTAAAAGTCACGTTTTTCTATTAGCTCTGTCTGGTAGCACATAGCATCTCTTGTTCACTGCATGAATATCTGCATGCCAACTGACCACTGGGTTACCAGCGCCCTCTGCTGGTCCAAACAAATATCTAACGTGAATACAGTGAAATGACTAATTCTAATTCTTAAGGTATAAAATACATTTTCAGTTGCACTTTTAAAAAGAAAAAGAACTATTATGCAGTTTTGCTTTGTTTACTATAGAACCAGAATTTAAATTACCAGGCTTCTTCTTCAATTGTATTATTCCTTTATTTGTTTCATTCAAGATTTACTTTTAGTTAAACTGCATTGTTTTGAATAGTTTATCAAAGGATTCTTTTGACAATGAAAAATAAAAGGAAAATAATATAGTATTTTCTATTTTTTCCCCCAAAAAATAATGGAATATTTTTCAGTCATTTGTATTGTGAATCGTATCGTGAGTTCCTTTGGTACTACCTGATACAGATTCACGGAAAATCAACTGGTGCGATGTCTCGGGAGCTAAACCGAGCCTTGTGACTGTGGGGCAGTGGAAGAGTTGAAGAATTTCCATGCAGGACCTGAACATAACATTTGTTGTCAGAGTGTGTGTGATGTTGCATAGCCCTTTAACTGTGAATGAATGTGCCGATTGATTGAACAGTGTGTGGAGTGAGGCAGCGTGTCTAACCAGAGCAGATTGATTATAAGCTGTATGCCTTTTTTGAGTGATTGGCAAAATAAACATTGCTGCTGTTGAATTAAACCGGAGTCCCATGTCATACTTAATGACTGCTGTGAAACAACTATAAGAGAGTTAAAAATAAAGTTGAGGAGGCAGACCACACTGGAACTATGTGAAGCCTCTATTAGCATTAGCGGAACAAAGACATATTTCCTGACTGTTGCATCACAAAACCCGCTGTTGCTTATAGTCCATATTCACAGGTGCACAGCGGAAGTGGGGCGCATCCACACACGCGCACACACAAACACCCACACTTCTTAGTCCACCACCGCCCTGAAATGGACAGAAGTGTCCAGTAGGAAAGCGAAAGTAAATGGGAGCGCATCGCTCCGCTTTTGGACTCTCCCTTCTAACATGCATATTAAACAAATACACAAAACAAACGCGTACACATACAAACACACAGACACTAACAGCAGACGCTGCCACCGCTTTCAGAGCCATTAGACCGGGGAAAAAGTCCAGCGCTCAGCCAGGTCTATAAAAATCTCTGAAATGTCGGCATGAAATGTGTTTCTGTGAGTTTTATGGATCAAATGACCACATGTTGATATTTCACTTGGTCACTTTCTCACTTAAAATGCTTTCAGAACTTTCAAAAGTGAAGAATCAGAGATATTTAGCCTCAGTGTGATTCAGGATTTTGTCGTGGGTTTGAAATGCATCTTGGGAAACTTGGAAGTATACTTCAGTGGGAACGCTCATCATCCTAATCATATATCGTATACCAATTTAGCAATAATGATAATAGCAATAATAATATGGATGACTAATAACAGCTGAAAGCAGATTAGACATTGAATTATTCTATATGAATCCTGTAAAAGATAGGTGAAAAGTTCAGTGTCCTCTGCCTTTGAGACTTAGTTTAGGATCTACAACTGCTCATCACAACCTTAATCCACACAGACAGGTGTGTGCGGAATAAATATCTCAATTGGTAAACCAAGAAGCTAATAATTATCAGAGTGCTGGCATGCCTCAACCAAAAGACCAAGTCAAACACTTTTATTAAAACTGTATTGCACTTCATTCCGAGAAGAAAGAAGCATTTGAATATTATTGATCATGCTGAGCTTTTAAGTCGGAACAACTGAAAATGCTTTTCCTGCATGAGTCATGCTCTATTTTTTTTTTTTTTTTTTAATTATCATTATTTTCTTGGTCTGAATTGGTTGTCTTAGTTCAAGACTACATGTAGTGCAATCTTTTCCTGAGCAACTTGCATATTTTTCTCTTTCAAACAATTAAATGAATAAATGATATTGTCTATACTAAGCCTAATCGAGACAATTATCAGTCCTCTCTAAGAAAGGGTATGACAAACTTTATTAGGGGGGAAATATGTAAAGTAAAAAGATATTGCAGTGAGAGAAAGAAAATAAAAAATGAAAGAGGTTAGAGAGGACAGGACAAAGAAGGGCATAAGAAAGGCAGTGTTGGTTCTGTTGTTAGATTCAATTAAACAAACTAAACCAATTAAGAAAATGAGTCGATGTAAATGCTTTTAATCGATGTCTTGTTTTTTCGTGTTAAAGGATCCTCTGGGTCTGATTTGCATATACGGTGCACAGCGTTTCACCCGGACTGCTTTTCTTGAAGCACCGCTACCTTTATTCCATGCTAGGGCTGGGCAAAAAAAACTATTTAATCAATTAATCGAATTTGTAGATAAAAACGATTTTACGATAAAACTCGAGTTTATTTATTTGTTAATTTTTTTCTCACCACAGTTTTTTCAGACTTTTTTGCATTCCGATGCGAGCCCGCCCCCTCTTTGTTTACATGTGTTTACCCTTAGAGTAGGCTATATGTGTGCCACAGGCATGTTCAATTTTTTTATTTACACTATGCTGAGATGCTAAGGGAAGAGTTTATTTTTTTAATTGTAACGTTATATGTTGTAAAATATGTAGTTATCTGATTTTTTAATCAGAAAATTTAAGCTACTGTGAAGTTGCTGTTGCACTTTTGCTTAAACTTGGAATAAAGCCCGAAATAGTTGTCATTTACTTTTTATTTTGGGATTATTCTATGCATTGCACTTTTGACAATATATCTGATGTCTGCAGTCATTTTTAAGTGCCTTAAAAAAAAAATATCGAAAATTGAATCGAAACTAATTTTTTCAGATTTTTTTTAGGCAAAACGACCCAGCCCTACTCCATGCAGCCCGCAGTGTGGCAGAATAAATGGCAAAAATCAAAGAAAAAGAAAAAACAGCGACTGAATGTGTGGGATCATCACACACTGAACAAAAACACAACACTGTGCTTATTGTGTTTATTGTAATGCAGTGTGTTTATTATAATGCAGTTTTAGCATTTCATAGCAGCACTTTGTGCAGCAGCTCGAGTCGACAGGGGGATCTATTTAAAGCAGCGTTGTCACCAAAAGGTAATAATGGCTCCATTTTATCATTTTTCTTTGCAAAACTATTTTAAAAATACATGTATGTATTGTATGATTCCAGCAAGATGATTCATGATTTCATTTATTCAGACAACTTTTTCAAAGAAATGTACTTTAATCTCTTGACATGTTTCGACTGCCAACTGTCAGTCTTCCTCAGAGGCATCTACTGTTTGCTTTGATGTATCCTTACGGATTCTTTTGGTCAAGGTCAACTGTCAGTGGAAGAAGATGCGGCAGACTTCCATCATTCGATTGGTATTGCAACATTTGTGGAAAAATATATATATTATATATTTTTCCAATTAATCAATACAATTGTAAAATTACTGTATTTTTAAAAGTTTTTTTCTGGTTTGATTTATATGTCATTTTAAAAGCTTCAACAGATTTGTATGAAATTTTAAAACTAATGCCAGAGTTTCTAAACATGTAATCACAAACAACTGTATGTGCATGCTACTCACAAACACCACAGTTTGCAGTGTTAAAGCACATATTAGAAGTTTCTGAACAGACAATGTACATCATGTCCAGAACTGACATCATTAATGTTCTTTAAAAAAAGGCCACCCTGTCCATAACTTGCATTTTAACTGAGGTACAGGTTGAATTTTAACACCACTTAAGCACTTCTTGGAGTTTTTGCTCATGTTGACCAAGTGTTACTCTGTGAACAACTTTATGGTGGTTTCATAGCAACTTTACTGAGTTGCACAGATTACAGGTGCTCACTACTGTCCTGCTCTCCTCACTATGCCATCAACGGGGCGGGGCTTAACTGTATCTCGTACTGTGTAAGTTTAACACTCATGATCACTTTCCATCTTTGACATAGAGAGTTGTTATCTCTTCTTTTGTCCCTGAGCTTCATCAGTAAAGATACTTACACTGAAATACAATCAATGAGATTAATGACGTATTTAATGGTAAGAAGGATGCAGTGATTGGTTGTACAGATGCAAAGGAGGGGCAAGGGAGCCACATGCTGCTCTGGAGCTGCAGCTTACCAACCCCTAACTAACTGCAATCTACTTATCTGGGTTGTGTTCAAAATCTCATGCTAACTATAAACTACAAACTCAATGAGTATATACTGTCTATTATATACCATAAGTATGAATAGGAGGATTATGATTTTGAGCAGTCCCAGTGAAGTATACTTCCAAGTTTCCCAAGATGCATTTCAAACCTACGACAAAAAACTGAAGCACATTGAGACTAAATATCTCCATTAATTATTGATCGAGTAAAATATCAACATGTGGTCATTTGATCAATAAAACTTGTGGAAAACATATTTCATCCTGACATTTTGGAGATTTTCAGAGACCCTCCATTGCGCAACTGACTACATTTCCTGTTAACGTCAAAATAAGAGCCTGATTTACAAGTGTTAAAAACTAATGGAAGATAAGAAGAAATGCTTTGATTTTGAAAGCGGGATGTTTGGTTTTTAGCTTGAAGCCAGTCCCAGGACGAATTTAAGTTCCGGTCACAATGCAGCATGAGGCAGTTGAGTATGACTAGTGTGCCCACTGTGCATACTTGAAAAATGTCTTGATATAGTATACATCCAGGTATTTCTCGCATACTCGTATTCCATACTATCTAATGTGAACGCACTACGTACTCATTTTGATGTCAGACTTAGTATGAGTAGTAAGTTAGTATGCCATTTCTAACACAGCACTGGAGTACTTTGATTTGCCAAATAAACATTTAATTTCTCTACCAGTCGTCATTAAAGTAGGCTGTAACAATTACATAAAGGCATTTGGATTCAATTAGCTAGTGAACATCAAATACACTAATTAAACCTGTGTTAAACATACAAAATCAACATAAATATCTATAATATTTTGAAAAGTCTGTATCCTTTAACAGTGTTGCAAATCATTGTCGGCAGATGCTTAACAGAAAGACGAGCTGCACAACATTTACAAGAAAAAAACCCAAAAAAAAGCCAGAACGATTCAATAACTAGCATGATTTCATCTCTTTATCAAAGGAAACAGAAATGCATGCTGAGCATCCACAAACACACCTTAATTTAACTTTCAAAATGTCCTTGTTGCACTTGGCTCTTCAGCGTTGCTTTGCATTTGCTGACATTGAGGATAATTACGACCTTTTCCGATGATAGAACATGAATTGGTAAAACTTTACGGGGGGTTTCCTTCTCTTCACGTTTCATGAGCTTCTGCGTAACGTTTTTTAATGAGGCATTTAGGGCTCTATGAGTGATCTACAGAGAAAGTCTTACAATGGCAATCAGCGGAGAGTGTGGCAGCTGTTCAGCAATTAAAAAGCCAAATTACACTCAATCAACAGCATTTACAAGCACAAGTAAATCTCTGAGCAAATAATGATGAGAGGAATCTGTTCAGACAGCTCTCGTCTTGATAGGAATTAGAGATGCAACCAAATCAGGAGCAGGGTGTTCTCTCTAACACACACACACACTAACACACCCCTTCCTGTCTCTGGATCTCTGGATGGATTAAGGTGTAAATCATTGGCTGGGTGGCCTGAGTATGATGAAAGATTAACTCTTTTATGGTAATGCTTTGTTGAAGCCTATGAAACACAGATTTACAATAGATCACAACATTGAAAGTATTCCAAAACTGGCAGGAAAACTAAATAACAATGACACATGGCATGCATGGACTTTTTTTTTTTTTTTTTAGCTTGCACTTTACAGTATCTGTACCTTTAATAAACTTTAAGACCCACTGGTTTGTGAATGGGGGTGAATGAGCTGATATTGTATAGCTCTGAGACAACCTCGGTGGTTATAAAGCGCTATATGAATCATGTCCATTTACCATTTTAAACCATGGAGGTTATATCCCAATAAGTTTATATACACAGTGTGACATCTAAAATCAAACTTCAGAGCATGTGTTTGACTTCTGGAAGTTTTTTTTCTTGTTATTTTTGTCTTGAACTGAAGAATAACTGAACGTAGGCATGGAAAACAGATTGTGCATATTTCCTTTATTAACCTTTGATGTTGTTCATTTCTTTTTCTTTTCTTTTTTTACTTGTATGTAATATGTTCTGAGTTTTTGAAAAGCACTTATAAATAAACTGAATTATTGTTATTAGTAGTAGATACTAGTGTGTGAAAACACTAGTCGAGATACTCTACTTAAATCAAAAATGATATTCTATAAATACGTTTTATGCTGTTTGCAAGACTTAATTATTAATCATTTCCCATATGCTGGAACTTTTTCGTTTAATGTGACAAGTAAATTACCCAAAATCGACTTGCAGTGGAGGAAAACTTAAGAATAGTTAACTTTGAGGACTACATTTCTTCAAACTGGGTCAGAAAAGTGTAATAATCTTCCATTGTCAACACTTGAAAAGTATTCTCGTTGTGACTGATTCAATGAAATTGTTAAATAAGCTGCTTTAACTAACACATTATAAAACTGGAAACTTGGAAAAGTTGATGGGATTTGAGACAAAATGCTTGAGTGGTTGCAGGCATGCATGCATAGAAAAGTGTCATGACCCGGTATGGAAATATTAAAAAAATACACACAGCTGTAAAGAGGATTCTTAATCACACCTGTCACTAACCTTGGTGATATTATTACCAATATTCTGTGCACGGACTACTCACCGTCGTGGGTGAACCGGCTCAAATTTGGAGGTACACAGTCGCCTCTTATACTCTTGTACAAAAAAACAAAAAACAAAAAAAAAACCTGGTCCGAATACAGACGCTTCACCGCGGTGCCACACCGCTGTGAGCCGGCCTGCACGCACCGAGCACCCCGCACGTCACACGCTGACCGCCGCTGTGGTCACTCACGCAGACCGCACGGTGCGACTCGACCTCCGCTATCCCTCCGCGTCTGTCTGCGCTCCGCAGCTGCACGAACACACGAGCCCTGCCTGCATGCACGCGCGCTACGCCGCCTGCTCCGCCACCGGAACTACTTCCAACGCCAGCCGGAGCACGTTGGAGATGAATCCATGCACCACAATAGGAGAAATGTAACCACGTCCCTGGCTGTAAATAGTCCCCAATTACAATATCAATGAGACTCAGCTGGGACATGCCTACCAGGAATTTACCTGTTATAAATGTCAAGAACATAGAGCCATCCATCCATTTTCATGGTCAATAAATGTAAACGAAACAAATGTATACAGTATAATAATAATAATAATAATAATAATAATAATAATAATAATAATAATAATAATAATAATAATAATTATTATTATTATTATTATTATTATTATTATTATTATTATTATTATTATTATTATTTGTCAATAAAATAAAATAAAATTATATGATACTGATGTTGTTTAACATTGGGGTCAATCTGACCCCAAGGATATTTGTCTCCAGAAATTATGATTTTCAGAAAATAATTGATCAAGTTTTTTTTGTTTCAGGTACGTTTGTTTATTTTTTTGAATCCATAAAAAAAAAAAAAAAAATCCTTAATAATGAAACCTTGGGCTGTTCTCTAGCACCACCATCAGGCCAAACTTTTTAATTAGAATTAATTTATGTTGAATAGTTTTCATCCAAATCTAGTGGAAAATACTGACATTAATGACCATAAATAGTATGAACCCTATTGGTTGTGGTGGTGATATAATATTTCCTGTAGCGCCACCATCAGGTCAAACTTTCAGTTTTAGAGTTAGTGCAGTGGTTACCAAACCTGAAGCCATGTACCACCTACTCCTGCACACTTAAAACACATAATGTAATGCAGTGTTATCAACCTTGGGGTCATGACCCCATGTGCGGTCGCCTGAAAAGTCTAATTTATAACCATAAAAAAAATACTGATTAAAAATTAATTTTTAATCAGTATTAAATTATTTAAATTATATATAAATATAATATATAATATAATATGATATAAATATATAAATCATAACACACACACACACACACACACACACACAATCTTAAACAACTGCATTCTTTCACTTTCTGAAATATAAATCTAGTTGAAATAAAATAGTGTATAAAAATATCTGCGCTGGCGCATCACTTTGCTCACTAATCCTGGCAACAACAAACATTATCAAATGCTAATTTTAGAAAGGAAAAAAAAATGTATCTGGGGACACCAAAAAATTGTGATATTCAAATGGTGTCACGACCCAAAAAAGTTGAGAACCACTGTTGACATTTGTCTCTGACTTTTACCTATCCTGTTTAAAAACAATATATAATATTTAGAAAACAAAAAAAAGTAGTGGCACGGGGGCGGGACTCCCACCTCTGGCTGCCCTCCAATTTTAATTACACCCCAACACACCGCCCCCCGGAGGGTGGGACAACCACTCCCACCCTCCAGAGCTATTGCACCACATATATACACATAGGCTGGATGAGGAGCACCGCTCCCCTCCATCCACCCTTTTTAATAGGACTTCATACATTCACTAAACACATACATTCACCCAGGGGATAGGGAAGTGCCTCTCCATTGGGGAATGGAGAGGCACCATAACAGGGTGGTGGGTAACTTCACACATTTGGGCCTGTCGGGTGGGGGCCGGGCCCCTCTGTTAATGGCTGGGCCGCCGTGTGGGGATCGGGATTGTGCGGTCGGCCGTGGCGGGACAGTGGGTCTCTGGGGGGCGTGGGGGGGGTGTTGCTGGGGGCTCTCTTTGCGGGGTCTCTCCGGGCGGTGCCGTCCTGGTGGGGGTGCCCCTTCCCTACGGGTGGGGCTTGGTGCTTGTCTCGTCTCCTGGTTGCCTTGGGGGCGCGCCTCACGGCGTGTGGGTCTGGGGTGGCCTGCAGCGCCGCTGTAGTGTTTGGGCACGCTGGGGGGTGCTGGCCTCTGCGCCGGGGTTGCTTGGCACTCCGGGATGGTGCTCTTTGCTGGGGGGCAGCTCTAGCTGTTCCGGTGGTTAAGGTCGGTATCGGCCGCTTGATAGGTCTGTCCTGCTATCTGCGGGCTGGCAGGTGCGTGGGTTCTGCGCCTTTGGCGGGGGGCTGCTGCTCCGCATCAGTTGTGTGCCATTGGGGTGCCTTGCTCCCGCGGTGGCGGCCCCTGGTCGCCCTTGCGCCGGGGGGGGGGGGGCAATGCCCCGTGGCTTGCGCTGTCCGGTGGGGGGGCGGGGCCTGGGCTGCTGTTCTTGCACCGCCTGGGGCTGTGCGGTCTTGCTGGGTTGTGGCCTGTTTGTGGGCTGGGGTGGGGGGGCACCCCCCATGGGGGTTTGGCCTGGGGGCTCGCCCTTGGGGGTTCCCTGTCCTGCGGTGGTACCCTTGGGGTCCGGCGGGGGTCTTCCGGGGCGGGTGGTGCGGGCCGTGCCCTACCATGCCTGTGGATGCTGCGCCGGGTGGCCCCGGTTTGGGCGGCGCCCTATGAGCCGGGCTCTGCGGTGTGGCTGGGCCCTTTGGTGGGGGGGGGGGTCGCTTTCTAGGGCTCATCGCGCAGGCGGCATCAAGGAAAGGCGATCTGGCGCGCTCTGGGGTGCCTGGTAGGTGTGCCTAGGGGCCGATGGGGCAACTTGCAGCATCCCCTTGGTGCCCTCAGCGACTATGAGCGTGGTCGCTGTCCCTGGGGGCGCTGCTCTTGGTGCTGCTTCCGTTCTGGGTCCTTCTGGCCTGGGGTCTGGTCCCTGCTGGCTCTGGGCCCGCCGGCGAGTGCCAGCTGGCTGCCCGTTTGGCGTGGCTCTGGCCGTCTGCTGGGCGTGGGTCTCTCCGGGCTCTCCCCTAGGGGTTTGGGTGCTTGGGTGTGGGTGGATGGGGGGGGGGGGGGGGGGGGTGCTGGCGGGGGGCCTTGGGGTTGGGGGTTGGGGTCGGTGGCGGGATGCGCTGGGTGCTCGGCTGCTTGGGGCT
The DNA here is from genome assembly GCF_900634775.1 of Gouania willdenowi. Taxonomy (NCBI): domain Eukaryota; kingdom Metazoa; phylum Chordata; class Actinopteri; order Blenniiformes; family Gobiesocidae; genus Gouania; species Gouania willdenowi. Next base: position 34,800,703 of record NC_041050.1, on the reverse strand, counting down.
TCCTCGGATGTGTGTGTGGGGGCGGTGGCTGCCTCTCAGTCTGGGATCTTGGGGGTGTCTGGGGGGTTGCTCGGCCGTGGGGGGGTAGCCTGGGGCTCCCTGGCCCCCACTCTTTCTGCTGGCCTGGCTGCATCTGCGGGCCCGGGGCAGTTCCTGGGTTTGCGGTAGAGGTTTTTTGCACATATACTGGTATACGATGCACTGGCACGCCTTGGGATGTGGGATAAAACTCATACTGGGCTTAACTTTAGACACATTAATCCCAAATACCTGCTTTAGGTACTACCACTCACTCATTTCCCCTGTCCACAGCCACCGCCATTATAGCTAAGCTTCACACTTGTCACTATACTGGCTTGATTGCACAACATAATAAGCACAATATATTCTACAACTTCATATCTCACCCTCACTGTAAAACAATATATTCTTCCCCACCCTTTCTATTTCCTACCTTGAGTCTCTCCTCTCTGCTCCCTTTCCCCTCCCCCTCCCTCTCCACTTAGGTGTAACACTGCTCTCCCTTTTTATATCCTCCCTATAATAAAAGATTTCTTATCCTTCCTTAGGGTGGGCTGGTGATGGTCACAATTAAGAAATAAAATAAATCAATTCATTTTATTGCAATAACAAAACATGCATTGCTGTCTCGTAATGATTGCACTTCTTGTAGTGTTGACCTTTGACAGCATGTGCAGACAAGGTAAAAAAAAAGAAAACAAAAAAGAATAACAATCTGCAACCATGGGTAGTTAGGTAGCTAATGTGTAATTTGTGGTAATGCATGGAGGCTCCCGACAGTTGCTGGATTTATATTCTAGTTTCTAATTTGTATTTTTCATTCATGTACCCCCTATGACCATTTGCGTACCCCTGGGGGTACTCGTACTCCACTTTGGGAACCTGGGAGTTAGTGTATCTTAAAAATCTTTCATCCAAATCTTTTCTAATTTTGAGTCAAATTGACCAGGAAATTATTTCACATACAATATATCATCCAACAATAAATGATCAATTAGCTCTTATATTCCAGGTATCTGCTTTGAAGTACGTGTCTATTAGGGATGTTCTGTACAGTATTAGCTTTTTTTTGCCGATATCCAATATTCTGGTATTGTCCAACACAAACTTTTTTAATTCCGATATTTCTCATTATCTATTTATACACAGATGCGTTCCCCGCCAACACGTTTAGATCATACATTATCTCCTTAATGGAAAAAAACAAGTTACGCGTAATACCTTTAATGTGATGCCTACTGGATGAATTTAAAAAAATAAACATTATTGCTGCAAATTAACATTTTGTATCCAACTTTAGCAATAGAAAAGTACCATATTCTTTTATAATCAGTAATCACATATGGGTTGTTCAGTATCCATGTACAAAAACTTTATCACAATTTTACGGCTAATAATGGCCAATTACCTCAGTGTTATTTTATTGCTATATATAAAAAAAAAAAAAACGTATTAACTGGTCAATAATGTAACGAGATGCTGAGCCCAATGTAATGCAATTATTACAATATTAAGGGGAAAAAATGTCCTGCCTCATAATGTATTAACAAACCCCAAATGTTACAAAATATAAGAAGTTGTTACTTTTTGGGCAAAATGTTTTTAATTTTTTTTTTTTTTTGCAGGTTTTATGCCTTTTGTTTAATATACAATTAGACCTTTATCATCTCAGTGTATTGTTATTGTTATATTTCAGTTTTGTAAACCATTATCATGAAAAAAAATCACAATATTGAATGACATATAATGAGGCGTGTAATAAGGTGAATAACTATTCATAATATAATGTATCAAGAGCACGATTCTAAAGATCAATTTATCGATTAATGCATCTTCACACTTTTACTTTGCAAGTTCAGACATTTTTTGCACTTAGCAGCAAGCAAACTATTGAGTATAAACAGGTTATAAAACTGGTTACTTCCAACATAAGAGAAATGGATCAAACTTAAATCAAAACCCTGAAATATGCAACAGTGGAGAAACATTGAATATATTTGGTTTGTTAGAAGCTTTTAAATAGTAAATCGAAGTTTATCTAATTATGCACAATCTGACTCATAGTGATGAGTTATTAGTCAAAAGAATAACTACAAATGGTAATGAACACATTAGCTCTGATTTTGTCACAGATCTCTCACTTTTTAGAACAATCACGCTTAAGTTGATCATTTGTAAGTTTTTATTTTACAATTAAAATCTAAAATAGTCCAAAACAAACAACTACAATATATAAAGGTTAGGATTGTTTTAATGCCATAACAGGAGTAACAGATTTAATTATGAAAATAAATTCCTTTTAGTCTAAGAAATAAATCCTATCTGTGATGTTGAATAAGGTCAGACTTCTTCTTACTGATTTTTTGTAGAAGAACCACAAAGAGCTGCTTTCCACATCTGTAGCTATGGGTGCTGTGACAGAAAAAATAACTCTAATGACTACATTTATGTATATATAAATAGTCTGCCTATGTACGTACATATGTGTTTGTGTACATGTATAAGTATGCACTTGTATAGCTGGACTTTTATGGCACCTGTAACTTGCAGTTTTTCACAGTCACTTTGGTGCTTTTCTCAGATCAGAATGAAAATGATCATAACTATTAGTTCAACCTCCACCACATTTAGTCATTTGTTTCACATCATAGTAGCAATTTCTCCTTCCTCTGAACAAATTACAAATGCTTTTGGACACATATCCGTTGCTTTCATACAATTATCTGCTGTTTTACAACATTATCATTTGCTTATTATGTCAAAATGAACTATACTTATGAACGCTGTATAGTCGTTTCCAATCAAACTAATAGTCTTCATGTCATTGCTTGAGTCATTACATACAAAATTGTTGAACTAGTTATTATCATATTCTGCCAAGCAAATTGTATACCTTTCTTTATTTTTTTGTGTGAAATGTCTCCTAAATTGAATAAGGGATGATATCTGTTGTGATGTAAATGAAAATATATGACCAGACAGACAGGATGGAACATCTGGTAGTGCCAGAATTATTTACTTGTGTTCAGTTACAATTACAATATGTACTGTTACAGTATATTGTTCACATTTGTGCACAGCTCTACCAAAAGGGTGTTTCTTACGTTTGTTCTAAATAAGTGACTGTAGTGTATTTTTCTTTTGCACAATGCTGTAGAATTGCAAAGAGCATATACAGTACAGTAAAAATGTGAAACATAAGTATTCAGTGTCTTGTACTCACTTACTACAGCAATGTGTAACTTTACTGTAGTTTTTAGCATTTTAAGATAATGTCACTGAGTTCTGACCTTTTTTTCTCGTTGGAAAACACTGAAAATAATGGAAACATGACACAGCTATTTGACGGTGTCAAGACTTCTCATTTTGATGACACTGGCAGTTTCATTTTAGCACAACAAAAAACACGCACTTCCCTTTTACTTGAGGCAGTGTGCTGAATCAAAAAGTTCCAAAAATGCTAAGAAGAAACGAAGGTCCGGTGGCAATCCATTTCACTCAAGCACAACATAATGTTAGTACTCTTAAATACACTGGTATTGAACAAGTCCACTTACCCAAAAGAGGTGGTAACATCAACAATCTCCTGCTAAGGAGGGAAGCATTCTAGAAAGACCTTAGGGTCTCAATGAAGAATTTGATTTAAGACCCTTTCTATAATCTACGTTCATTATAAGCATTCATACTCCTGTGTTATGTTCACTGTACCACTACAGTGTTCATGTTTATTTTGTAATTCACTCATATTTTTTTTTGTATTTGCAATTGTGGTCATGACACTATATTAAGATTAGTTTAGGACACACCTACATAAGGTATAATACTTCCATACAATATTATGGGTACCCTGATGTTTGTATGATCATGCATATAAAATTGTATCCTAAGAATGTTCTATTTATAAATAATGCAAAAAGTTTTTTAAATATACATAGTCTATTTTTTATATATATTTGTACATAGTAGTGTATATATTTTTGTATATATTTATATAGTGTATATAGTTAGCACACAACTGTAAATATATGCGAGACAAATGTCCACTCATCTACGCTGACATGTATCATGTGACCACCCTGTTCAATCATGTACACTATAAAAACAGGTATGCCGGAAAGCTGCAACTCATGTCTGATGAAGGGCGGTCAGCCCGAAACGTCACGTTTTTTGGTGTTTGTTAAAAACTGAAATTGGGAGCTAACAACTCACTGGCAGTTTCATTGACATGAATACTTGCTTTTGAAGAATGGACTATCCACGGGCTTTTGCAGGTTATCCACTAGGTTTTTCAGTTTTGAGAAATGCACTAACGGCTGTGCAAATGTTAATAGTGATCTGAGAAAAGCACCAAAGTGACTGAGAAAAACTAAGTTATTGGTGTCATAAAAGGGGAAAAGTTTATATACAGAGTTTTACATATATCCATATACACATACATGTGCGTCCGGCTATACAAGTGCATGCAGTTAAAAATCAATTCATAAGTATCACGGTTCACATCGACGCTCTGAAAATTGAATTGTAGTACTTTTTTATATATCTTTCTCGTCTAGAAGTGTAGGCAGTGGGCGGAATCTGCTACTACTCTCTTTCTGACCGCCTTCTACTCTTAAACATGTTAATAAATGATTCTTTATCCCTTTAGCACCGAAAGAATATCTGTAATATTACGTGAATATCTGCAAAAGTCACGTTTTTCTATTAGCTCTGTCTGCTAGCGCATAGCATCTCTTCTTCACTGCATGAATTTCTGCATGCTAACCGACCACTGGGTTACCAGCGCCCTCTGCTGGTCCAAACAAATATCTGCCGTAAATACAGTGCAGTCTGTTTTTTTAAGTCCAATTGTTAAGGCACAAAATACATTTTCAGTTGCACTTTTAAAAAGAAAAGGAAGTGTCATGTAGTTTTGCATTGTTTACTATAGAACCATAATTGAAATTAATAGGCTTCTTCTTCATTTGTATTATTCTTTTATTTATTTCCTTCAAGATTTATTTTTAGTTAAATTGCATTGTTTTGAATAGTTTATCAAGGGATTCTTTTGACAATGAAAAATAAAAGGAAAATAGAACAGTATTTTCTATTTTTTTCCCCCCCAAAAAATAAAGGAATATTTGTCTACATTCCCATTTTGTAAAATAAATCGTGAGAGAATCGTGAACCCAGTATCGTGAATCGAATCGTATCGGGAGTTGAGTGAATCGTTACATCCCTAATGTACACAAACACTTACATATATACATACATAGGCAAACTATTTATATATACATAAATGTAGTAAATAGAGTTATTTTTTCTGTCACAGCACCCATAGTTACAGATGTGTAAAGCAGCTCTTTGTGGTTCTTCTACAAAAAATCATTATATTGTAACTGAACACAAGTAAATCATTCTGGCACATCCAGATGTTCCTGTCTTTCTGGCCACATGTTTTCATCTACATCACAATGGACATCATCCTTTGTTCAATTTAGGACATTTCCAGGAAGAAATGATAAAGAAATGTAAAAAAAAATTGCTAGTTCAACAATTTTGTATGTAATGACTCAAGGAATGAAATGAAGACTATTAGTTTTATTGGGAATGACGATACAGAATCCATAAGTATAGTTCATTTTGAATGGCATGACATAAGCAAATGTTAATGTTACAAAACAGCAGAGAATTGTATGAAAGCAACGGATAGGTTGAACTAATTTTCATTCTGATCTGAGAAAAGCACCAAAGTGACTGAGAAAAACTGTAATTGCACATTTTGTTCTACATACTGTATATATAGTGAAACCTTTTTTTTCATATTGCACATCACAAATGTTGCTATCTTTAATATGTATTATTTTTGTGTACATCATTCTATGGCACACCTGGTTTTGAATTAATAGATAGATAGATAGATAGATAGATAGATAGATAGATAGATAGATAGATAGAGATAGATAGATAGAAGTTACCCATGTTTATTTATGGTAATAAATCTTGCTGCAGTTCCCTTACATACAGTAAACATTTCATGTATAAACTTAAAAAGTAAGAGACCAAATCTACCACAATTGGAACTTAATTTATTCTCCACAAAGTTAACTGTATAAAATAAAAGGTTTGTCAAAATATACAATTCTTTTTTTCTTTTTTTTCTAAATAAAATAACACCAATGAATTCAATTCAAAATAATGAAAAAAAAAATAATGATCCAGTTCTAAGTATAGCTACATTTATGAACTCTAAAACAGATGTTTTAGAGTTTTGTGTCTGTTTTGGTACAGTTTCTTACGTTTAATCTGATTGGTCGGCTAAGATGTGATGCATTTGATTGTTGTCTTGACATTTCATTTTTTTTATATAATTTTCCACACTGTCTGTTGATCATTTTCAAATAAAAAAATAATAATTTACTCAGTCACGGTTGGGTGTAGAAATGTAACAAATTACTTTACTTCGTTTAAAACATACTAAAGTACAAGTAAAATTGCTGATTTAGAAATGCACACAAAAAAGTCCAAGTACCCTTAAAAGCGAAACAATTACAGTAACGTGAGTATTTGTAATCCGTTACTTTTTTTCTTTAAAAAAAAAGAAGAAAGAAATGCATTGCTGTCTTAAAAAGTTTTAACTTCTTGTAGTGTTGACCATCGACAGCATGTACAGACAAAGTGAAAATAAAATAAAAATGAAAATATTTATTTATTTTTTAATGCAGCTACTGTAATCTCCCAATAAACCAGCAGAGGGCGCTCCTGTCTAAGAAACATTTCCATCCACACGCTTTAAGAACTGGATTGTTCTTGAATGAGACATCAAATGGTTTACAATATACATCATATTTTTGTGCATACATTGATACCCATTGTGAGGATGCAGTATTATATCAAAGGATGTTCCTTTTATCAATAACCAACTCTTTGTATTTAATATCATGTCTGACCCATAGACTAAATACAATGACGCTGCTGTTCCTTCACTGATGACCAAATGCTGGTATTATGGGTTCACATCTGTTCTCATTCAGTACTCACAGGCTACTGACACACTGCTTTATCCCACATGCCTGCAGGGCATTGTGCATCAAAGTTGACTGGGCTTTAATGGCAGCAGTAGCAGCAGCAGCAGCAGCAGCACTAGCAGCAGCAGCACTAGTAGCAGCAGCAGCACACATTAGGGAGGATTTTTTGTTTTGCTTTTTTGGCTTGCAAATGACTAAATAATCGGGTCAGTTGTGGTATGATGTGTACGTGCTTGGCACATTGGGGCGTGTGCAGAGTGTCAGTGATGTGTAGTGATAGGGCAGCAGCAGGAGCAGCAGCAGCACTAGTAGCAGCAGCAGGAGCACTAGCAGCAGCAGCACTAGTAGCAGCAGCACTAGTAGCAGCAGCAGCAGGAGCACTAGCAGAAGCAGCAGGAGCAGCAGCAGCAGCAGCACTAGTAGCAGCAGCAGCAGCACTAGCATTCCAGGGCTGTTCCCAGTTTGATCTGTCATTATTATGAGATTCGATCATAACTAGTAATTATGACTTAGTATCTCATAATTATGACTTGTGATTTATTATTATTATTTTCTTATTTATTGGCGGGAATGGGCTTCCATACTTTACAATGTGTTCAGTATTTTATTGGAGATTCAAAAAGCTTTGCTTTGAAAACTACAGCTCCCATAATGCTTTGGAGGAAATACAAGGAATGTCCATAGCCAAGTAGAGGATGAGGAATATTACAATGTTTCTTTTTCTTTATTTATTTTTTTAAATGAAACATTTCAATTAATCTATCATGATTTAAATATTTTAATGACATATCAAATAAATGGCACGATTTGTAGGCATTAGGTACACTAAAGAATTAGGTCACATTATTTTTCTTTTAAAGTTGTGGTTACATTGAGCCCATTCCCGCCAATAATAAAACAAACTAGGAAAAATAAATAATAAAAAAATATATATGAGAGATAATATAATTATGACTTTGTATCTCATAATTATGACTTGTGATTTTCTTGTTTTTTACTTTTCCTAGTTTAGTCTTATTTTTTTCACTGGCAGGAATGGGCTTCCATACATTACAATATGTTCAGTATTTAATTAGAGACATAACAATGTTTGCTATATTTAAAAACTACAGCTCCCATAATGCTTTGGAGTAAATACAAGGAAAGTCCGTTACCAAGGAGAGGATGAGGAATATACAATGTTTTTTTTAAGTAAAACTATTTAATTATTCTACCAAGATTTAAATATTTTAATGATATATTAAATAAAAAGCAGGATTTGTAGGCAGACAATGAAGAATTAGGTCACTTGCATATATTTCGCAGCCATGAGGTGTTTCCCGTTCATCAGACTCTCTACGTGGTGGTTGGAAGGCACTGGTCAACAATGGCCGGCGTAAGGAAAGCTACAAAACGGGCAGTGAACGCCCCACACAGCCTTCATAAAATCATCCTACGGGATCGGACAAATGTGATGTCTGTGGTGGTGTCTTTTTCTGGTTTAGACGTGGCTTGTTGAGTTTCCTGTCTCTACGACGTGGAGGAATGGAAACAGGCTTTTGCCAAACCTCCTCTCACCGTGTCTGGTCTGAACCGGTTCGGAAAATGCACGTCTCCGTGCGTGTGCACGCAACTGCAGACTCCTCGCGCCGATTCCACGCAGCCTGTCCGCGTGCCCTCACTATATACCCGCCCCTTAAAATCTTTCCGCTCTTCTGATTGGTGGAGAGCCGCTCGCTGCTTCCGCATAGTGCTGCGACAGGGAGGCGGATGCAGGGCTGTGATTGGTGGACGCCGCGGCTAAAGTCTTTGTTTTGGGGGCGGAAACGAGGGAGGGGTCAAGAGGCGCGGGCGCGCGGCAAAGTAGAGTTGTAAACGAAGCGCGTGCACTTTTCAGCACCAATACCTCGTGGATAGCAGCCAGACGTCGCGCAGACACGTTAGCTTGACTTTGTTATAAACACTGCGCTTTGTGACGGAGAAAAAAAAAACTTTGCGCCTAGTTGTGGTTTTAGCGGCGGAAACACGAGGCGGTCGCGGGGCTGCGAGCTTTGTTCGTCCCGGCGGCGAAGGCTGCTCTGCTCGTCGAATGAAAGAGAGAAGTTTCTGCAGAGGTTAGAGAGAGAGAGAGATTACCCCGTTTACCGTCATCCGTGTGTCGAACCAGCGCGGTTTGGACTCGACAAACGGCACCGGGACGACTCGATGGCTGGAGGCGAAAACACACAAAGGTGATAGAAGACGGTGATCAGGTCCAGAGACTGTTTTAGCTCGCTCTGCTAGCCGCCCAGCAGCTCAGCTCCCCATTGTGTGAGCATCTCCGCTGCCGCCCGAATCCCGCGCTGCCCGCCCGCCTGTCACTGCACACCTGCCGCCCCCACACACGGATCACCCCCACCCCTCCTCATCATCTACGCATCAATATGTGCTCTCGAGTTTGGTTCGTGACCGATCGGCGCATCAGCCAGGAGTACCCCCAAGTTCAGATCCTCCGGGCTCTGAAGGAGCGCTGCGCAGACGAGGATGTGGAGTTCCGCTCTTTGCTCATGGATCAGATCGTGTTGACCATCAGCCAGGGCCAGCTCGGTATGTATATAACATCACCCGATCAACCATCATCTCATACTGGGAGGAGTGGTGTCTGTGGCTATATAGGGGGTCTACCCAGTGAACGTCAGGCAGTCATTGTCTATGGGGACCTCAGAGCTAGCCTGGGCTGCTGCTAGCACAGCAATGACCGCCTAACCCACTTTTTACTGAGACTCAGGGCAGCGATGACGCGTGGTTAATTCAGCTTAATACACTACTACCACATTTACACAAGTCACGAGTAGTTATTTTAATTCAAACAGTCTAAATATTTCTACTGAAGGCCAGTCAAACCATGTTGTCCTGTTGCATCCTTTGCTATAACAGTGGTTTTCAACCTTGGGGTCGGGACGCCATGTGGGGCCACCTGGAATTAAAATGGGGTCGCCTGAAATATCTAGTAAGAAACTACTTAAAAGTATATATTTACATTTTTTTTTTTTGAATTATTATTCCAATTATAAATTAACACACAATATTTATCAAACAACAGATTTTTTTTTTTTTTTTTTTTTTTTTTTTTTACATTAAGTGGTTTTTATGAATAAATTATTATTGTATTGGAAAGGCCACATAGTTGTGGTAATTACATTTTTTTTGTTTTCTTCATTGTATATATATATATATATATATATATATATATAGAGAGAGAGAGAGAGAAAGAGAGACATAATCCACACTAAGACTAAGATCAGAATCAGAAATATTTATATTTATTCCAGGGGGTAAATTTACTTATGAAAATTACTTAAGAAGCTGTCAGGTCAAAGTGAGGAGTTTTACCGTCAGTGGCGTTCTGTTGATGCAGCATTTACTAAACCATGACAATCTTAATCACCTTTTTATTTTCATTAAATAAAACATTCAACAAAATTACATCAAAATTCACCTAATTATTGCATTTAGTTTAGTTAGGACGCACAAGATGGTGTGAATGGTTGGAGATGTTGGTGCACCATTGTGTTTTTTAACCTTTTATTCATAGCAAATGTGAGATTTAATCTATAATCATTACATGAATGACAGAACATGTGTATAAATGATCTATAACCAGTGACAGGTTTGACATGTGGTTATTCTAGTTAGAACGAGGGTCAAAGTTCTGACAAGAGAAGTTATGAAATCATCCGATTATTGGCCAATAATCTGATGGTCAAAAAATTATTAAATTTTATGTTAATGAGTGATGACACGTGGTTAATTCAGCTGAATACACTATAATCTGTGCACTCTTCACATTTTCACAAGTGGGGAGTAGTTATTGTAATCAGACAGTCTAAACATTTCTACTGAAGGTCAGTCACATGATGTCGCTGTAACGTTTAATTCAGCCTGTGTGTTGCCCTACGATGGACTGGCGCCCTGTCCAGGGTGTACCCCCACCTAACGCCCACTGAGAGCTGGAGATAGGCACCAGCAGACCCTGAAAACAGGAAGAAGTGGGTCAAGAAAATATATATATTTGACATAATTCACATTAAGACTAAGATGAGAATCAGAAATCCTTGATTTGACTTATGTCACAGAGGCTCAAGAAATATTACAAATGAAAAGAAACACTAACCAAAGAAAGACAAAATAAAACATACTTAATTAAGTAAAAGACTGCACACATTACAGTAGGAAAAATAAAATAAGATTAAAAAAAAAAGGAGTTTTACAGTCAGTGGCGTTCTGTTGATGCAGCATTTTCTAAACCATGACAATCTTAATCACCTCTTTACTTTCATTAAGTCAAAGTCATCTTTTTTAATGTCAATTTTTCAACATGTGCTGCAAATACAGAAAAATCTGAAAAAAAACAAAACATTTTTCTCTGAGCCACAGTGTAAACTAACAGTCGAAAAATATGAAATATACAGAATATAAGGACACATTTCCAACAAATGTGCAGAAATTCCAAGAATACTGTGTAAAGATGTGCATTTTCAAAAAAAAAAAAAACAGCAGCAGCAAAAACAAATGTGCATAGACTTGTATTAACCGCAAGTAAATGAATACAATGCACTAACTTATTCAACAAAATTCACCTAATACTTATTGCACTTAGTTTAGTTGGGACGCACAAGATAGTGTGAAAGCTTTGAAGATGTTGGTGCACCACTGTGTCTTTTTAAAATAAGATTTTAAAAAAACCCTACTTTTTATTATGTGTGAGTTAATCTATGATCATTACATGAACCACAGAATATGTGTATATACAGTAGGTTTGCTATAACCAGTGACAAGTTTGACATGTGGTTATTTCTAACCCTAACCCATATATTTGGAATAAAACTAGAAGAACGTTTTGTCAGGTGACTAAAAGTAAATGGTAATGAGATGCCACAGTTTTAAATGTCACACACAGTAGATAACACAACAATCAGATGCATCCGATCATGATGGAAGACAGTAAACTGCAACAATAGAACCCAGGACGTCCTCATCCAGTTTGTATCAGTGTTTCAGTTCTGATTCAGTATTCATTAGTGAAAATGGTGATAGAGAAATACAGCTTTATCTTTATCTTTATCTTGCAGCTCAGCTCTTTCTTTACCACATCAGTCCATTACAGCATCGTTGTTGCTGTGGCCACTATCCACTTCCTCCTAAAGATAATGCACTCTTACTTTCCTAATCTCTCACTCACAATAATTTATCAGACTTGAATTAGCTAAATGTTATTTAAAGGGATGTACCATCTCGAATTCTAGTGTGTGCATTACTTGATAATTCCAACTAGGGCTGGGCAATATATCCATATTCAAGATATATTGAGTTTTCAATTTTGGCGACATAGAAAATTACAATTAGGTGTGTTCCGATCCGATATTGATATCTGTTATCTGTCCGATATCAGCCAGAAAACGAATATCGGATTTTATCGGACTGCATCTAAAATCTCTGATATATATTTTATTATATTTATTAAATTGTAGAACACTGTAGATAATACATTGAAGGTTAAAATTAATGTAACCAATTAGTTAATAATAAATGGGTCAGTTTTTCTCATACCTACTGTTGCTGACTATTGTTCTCTGTTTGAGTAACATCACCTGATCAAGCCTTTTCTAACATTCCACATTACTAAATAAGTAATAGAAGTATGTATAATTTGTGCTGCTATCGAATCGGATTGATATTGGTATCCAATACTTAAGAACGCAATATCGATATCGTATCGGAAGTGAAAAAGTTGTATTGGGAAAGCCCTAATAACAATATCACCTATATAGAGATATGTATATATATATATATATAGCTTATTTTGTTTTAAAATACTTGTTTTTCGACTTCTCAGAACAGCATTAACGGCACAGTTTGATGGATTACTGTGTGTGTCCTAACTAGGGCTGGGCAATATGGTCCAAAACACATCTCAATATTTTTTCTGAAAATGGCGATACACAATATAAATCTTGATATATTTAATTCCAATTAAGTCTGACCAATGGCTTGTTTAGTGGTAGATCTGGGTTAGGACGCACTGAGCAATCACTCTAACTGAGCTTTTTATGCTCTTCTGAGAAGTAGAGAAAGAAGTGACTCCTAAAACAGGTATTTTAAAAACAAAATAAGCTATAAAAATATATACAGGCGATTTATATCATTTATCCCCATTTTTAGAAAAAAATATTGCGATATGAGTTTTGGTCCATATCGCCCAGCTCTAATTTACTTTAATAGAATAAAATAAAATGCTTTTATTGTCATTATACACAAGGTACAATTAAATTAAGAGACAACTCGTGGTGCAAGATACAGAGAAAAATAAAAGGAAGATAGATACTGTAAGTGTATTTACCACTCAGATGATAAATAAACAAATAAACAGTGAGAACAACGAGAATAGATATATTGCAACAGTTACAAATTGCCTGAAATGACTGAGCACCTCTTATGTGTCAGTTAACTAATCTGTCATGAAGAAATGCTAAGAGAAGTTAAAATAAAAGGACACACTTGGAATGCAACGCAGTGGTGTGAAGTGGGCGTGGCCATCAGAGGAGGGGTGGAGGCTGGCGTTGGCAGAGGCTGTAAAGATGGGGAACATGTGGGGAGGATGTGGGTGGTTGGCTTTGGAAAAAGCGACGGGTCAGTTGGCTGACTAGACTACTGCTACTTATTATTAGTCCTGCTGCCAAACAAATGTAGGTAGACGTCTTGACCTATAGCTTAAGGTGCACATGAGCCACTGGCCAGTCAATGTGACCTTCATCCACGGTGCATGGCTTTAAGTCAGCCTATAAGTAAACACCCCCTCACTTTCAGAGTTCAACATCTCAGTTTAGCTGCTATTGGCTCGCTGGGCCAGAGGCCACAGAGTGCATATATACCTTATAGCTGGGGTCTTGGAGTGCATGTTGGCCTTGTTCTCTCTGCATTAAGTGCAGCTTTTATGAGCTATACCCACAGTTCCACACACAGTACATCAGAATGAGAATTAGGGATGTGGATGGATTCTACCATCTGATTCAAGGAATTCTGTGTACGGATCATGTCTCGTCTGACTGTGGATCTTTCTTTATGTGCGTTGGTCGACTAATAAAGCACAAGAGAATTGGTTTAAGTGATCTCAGCTGCACTCTATGAAATAACCTGCAGAAATAAGACATAAGCAATACCTGAGAGAGAGGAAACGTGTCTATTTGGAGTGAATGCACTACTCCACACTAGGGCTGCACAATTAATCACATTTTAATCGCGATTTTCGTCAGTGATTTTTGTATTTAAATCGATTTTTTTATTCAAAAAATCTTTTTTTTTGTGTATTTGTGCAATAGTTCAGTGATGGTTACAATGCTTTCAATGTGTTGCAATGGTTATTTGATGCATTTGATTTTATGATGGCAGTGTGTAATACCGGCAATATTTATGTATGCACAGGCATTTTATTTTCATATAATCTGTTCAGATCAGTGTTTAAACTGACACAATAGGATAAATTATAACTTTTTCTTATTTTTGTGCATTGTCAGCAACTCAGGGTGCTTTATCCTTAATGTTCTCACTTACAGTTGTTACAATGCCGTCATTATGTTGTCATGGTTACTTTGAGACTTCTACACAGTAGTTTCAGTGAAAAGAAACTTGTTGCACTTTATGTTATGATGGCAGTGTGCAACACTGTATTTTCTTTTCTTTCAGTGAAAATGTGCAAAAACACTAATAATAAATAATAAATAGGATGTTTTGTAGCAAATAGTTTTGACTCAATTTGTCCTCAGAATGATTAATATCATATACAGCAACTTGATTTTTTCATATCTGTTTAATTTTGATAATAACTGGGTAGAATATTGTGATATATCGCAATAATATCATATCGTGACCCAAGTATTGCGATATGTATGGTATTTGCAACATCCTTGCCAATACTCACCTCTATCCGCCACACATCTAACCAGGCACCATGGGGCGAACACATGATTAAGGCATTATTAAGCTACCTTAATAACACTACAACAATATACGCTGTAATTCCTTTCTAGGAGTTTCACAGTATAACAGTGTATTATTTATATATTTAGCTAATAGTACATCTTAAATTCTCTGGTAAATTTGAGTGTTTATCATTATTTTTGTTTAAAGCTTTTCTTTTTTTAACTTTAAAATGTTCACATACTGTTTGTTAAAAAGTAGTTCAATAAAAATCCAGATGTTTTCCCTAACATGATAAATAATTGTGATGACAATATTGATCCAAATAATCATGATTATCATGTTGACCACAATCGTGCAGCCCTACACACACTAGGGCTGCACGATGTAGACCAAAACTCATATCTGGATATTTCTTCTTCAAAATGGCGATATACGACATAAATCTCAATATTTTTAATTCAAATAAAGTCAGACCAGAAAAACAATGCTAGCTTAGATTTTCTGATGCAAATTGCCACACAGGCACATTTATTAACAAACAGCTGTGCAAAATGTGCCACTTTTGGCTCTTCCCGTTTTAGGGACAGCATGTGTGAGTGAGTTCTGTAGTGTGGCTTGTTTAGGGGAAGGTCTGGGTTAGGATGCACTGAGAAATCCATCAAACTGTGCTTTTAATGCTGTTCTGAGAAGTAGTTAAAAGCAGCGACTCCTAAAACGAGTATTTTAAAAAAAAATAAGCTATAAAAAAATAAAGATATATCTTGAATCTTGGTTTTTAATGTAAACATGTGAAATATATCTAAAAATGACACTATGTAAAGAGCACAGAGTTTAAAGATTACCCTTCCTCATGTGAAAGGTTAACAATGATGACCCCACCAGGCCAAAAAAAATACCTAACCCACCTGTGAGCAGGTCAAATTCCCGTCTTTATCCCGATAAGGCATTTACAACATATTTCCAAGCTTTTCTCCTTATTTGCGTTCTCAAAGTCAGCCTGAGCGTCACATCTCACCTCTGAGTTAATGATTTCAACATGTCCTGAGGTGGAGGATCAACCCTATGCTTTCATACACGTACACGAACACTAGTGTTTAATTCATTAATGCCATGGTTGCGGATGGTCGTTCTTCTTCACATAGCACAGTTAACTCCAACACTCAACCAGCCTGAGCTATTTCACATCCCATGACTGAGTAGATTTGAACAGAGAGCGGATATGAATTCCTTTGGGGATGTTGTGTGCTCCTCATCCATGCAGCTGGACATGCTTTACCTCTCAGATGATGAATGTAACACAGACACGTTGGTGGATAGAGAACATTGAAGCAGCTTTGGTGGTTTTTTCCACTGATGTGTGTGTTTGGATGTAGATGTTTCAATGAGCACAGCAGAATTTAAACACCTCAAGGTTCTCAATCTCAACGTTTGGGTTGTGAGACTATGGGAGGGGGTCAACTCACCAGATGCCTTCAAGAAACTAAATTTTTTTTTGAAGAATTTGGGCCCATTTTTGCACATTTTTACCCTTTTTCTGCCACCTCCCCAAACTTGCCATATTTAAACCTATTTTCATCACTTTTTCTTGCTATATTTTTTCTCTTTTTAATGCATTTTTGCTGCATTACTCCCATTTCTCCATCACATTTCAATGCCTTTTCCACACATTTTTTTTTCTACTTTCCAGACATTTTCTGCACTTATCACTTGTGATGCAACAAAATTCCAACCATTTTATTTTATATTGTACATTTTATTGTATTGTATTTATATTTATATCCATACATGCCATGGGAATAACCATTTGCATATTAATTTCTTTCAGTGTTCCAGTTTTGGCCAATCATTTTTATTTTTTTCTATCACTTTTCCCATCTAATGTCACATAATTTTGACCCATTATTGTTATTGTTTAACCTCTTTTCACCATATTTCATGCTTATTTTGGCCAATTTCACCACATTCATGATGTGTCATGCCCATTATTTGCCAGTTTCAACTGTTCCTTCTTTTTTCTGCCTTTTTTTAAGCCAATATTGACTCTTTGAATCATTTTTACTACTTTTTCTGTTCATTTTTGGCCACCACCTTTTCCACCCATTCTATTCCTGATTAAAACAAGGATTTACATCTTTAAGATGACTGTACATCATGGCCCAAAGAATACTAAACTTCCTGGATAACAGTGGATATTATTCAGATCAATTAAACTAAAATAAATGTAGTTGTCACAGATTCATAGAACAATGGACCATCATTTTGCTGACTTTATGGATGGACCCCAAAAATCACTCCCCTTTATTCCCCCTGCCCTTATCGATGGCCCTGTCTCCATTGAGGGAGCATAATTGTATTTTATAATGCACAGCAGTGCTCTCCATCCACTTTCTGCCTTAGTTTATTCTCGTTATGCTTTTGTTTTAGATATTTAGATACTATTAATCAAATACTCTCCTTCTTTCGTTATTTGCTTTCTTTTTTGTCAAAGAAAACAATGTCTGTTCTAGAGATACTGAGATATTCCAGCTGACTCCCACATGCTGAATGATCTTTGCAAAAAAAAAAGAAAACTGGTGGGAGTTAGTTTTAAGTCAGTGACCGTAATCTCACCAAAAATATTAGAAGAATGCCCTTGTAGCTTCATCATCTTCATTTTCTGATCTCACTCTTATCTCTCATCCATAAACGGGAGTTTTATTTTTCATCATTTCTTTGATAGAAATCTCTGTAAGTATGTGTGCTCAGTAAATATAGGAGTAAGCAACATATTCAGCCACTGACTTCTGCTGTGGAAATAAAAACGACTAATAATTGTTTCTGTATTAAATGTTTGAGAGCTTTAAAAAAAAAAAAAAAAAATCACCTTCTTGTTTGTGCTTAGACCTTAAATTGCAACACACACAGGAGCATTTTTCTGAATGTATTAATTTGGAATTACGAATTACTGTTCTGTATATAACCACAATATATGACAATATAACCTATTGGTCAAATGATCAGACCTGCTTGACTCAACCTAATTAGGTATCAGCCTGATACCTAAAGACAAAAAACAAAGTTAGAGTGTTTATTAGGGATGCACCGAAATGAAAATTATTGGCTGAAAACCGAAACACCGAAATAAATTATGTAAATTATTAGTCCCATTTCATTTATGGCTCTGTCTGAACCTCACTAAAATTAAAACATTGCAATTGAATAAATTAATATTAATTCTAAGAATATATCAATTAAAAATATCAAAGTATTCCTTAAGCATTGGTATTCCAACAATGCCCAATATAAAACAAAAACATTAAATGTTTAACTTGACCCCACTCATACATTAAATAATATTGTACAGAAAAGTGTTTTGGCCAAAAACCAAAAATGCACTTTTGGGCCATTTTAGGCTGGAGTTTCTGTGCATCACTAGTGTTTATTGTGGGAATACTTTGTTAGCAACATCTGGTCTGCCCAACATTCCAAAATGCTAAAAGTCTGGGATTACTACATCAACACATGAACCACAATATACTTATTGCCTGATGTCATAATTGCATTTGAATGTAATATGTTTGTGTAGTTGTTGTATACCCTCACTTAGAGAGACATTGTCTATTCTAGACTCTCTTTATTTGGGATTCAGACAGGAAACCAACACATACAAAGAGAGCAGCAGGAGCCATCAGCCAAACACTGTGACAGTATATTGTCTGCCTGCTCTGTGAGGCAGCAGAGGCATCCCGGGAATGCCTGTTCGTTTTTTTCAGGCCCACTGAAAATTATTTGCAAACTAAAATTAATCCAAGACAAGAATCCATAAAGAGGGAAAAACTATGGTGGCTTTAATTTATTGAAGTTACACCATCTTAATAAGTTCAACATGTGCTTCTATTGGTTTTTTTTTGCCATATTAACTGGAATTGTTTGACTTTCTCAATGCAATTGTCATGATCACATGACGAGCGCACAGTGCAGTGAACACTGACGACCCTTTGCTAAAAAATGAATAGCATCAATTCATCTCGTTGGTGTCTGTTGGTTCCTTTGGAAATGGAGACGAGCACTGTGAAGACAGTCCGTCAAAAAAACAAAAAAAAAAACATTACAGCACGTTCCCTGACACTTCCCACTGGAACACACAACCAGAGCAGTGTGTCAGTGTCAGTGCTGAATAACTCGGAAGAGACAGTAGATCCTCTGGCTTCTGTTCTGAGACAGTAGCTGCGTTTCCATTATCCTTGGAAATGCGCAAAATCTAAATAGCGCAATAAAAACTGGTAATGGAAACTGGAATTTCAAAGAAACACTCAAATATCGCTAAAAAAGTTTTTCTGCTTTAATGAGGAGGAATTTCAGACGTTTCGATATTGAAATGTGTCGCAAAAGCGCCATGGAAAATTTTTTTTCCGCAAATACACGTCACAGGATGTGATGTACCTGGTCACATGACCACTTCTCTTCGAAAAAACATGACACGATACGTGTGGACAGAAGAGGAGACCGGGACATTTCTCAGCACAAGATGACAGAAATCTATAATAGGGCCCTAGAAAATCCACGTTAACCAAATTGCGGACGGAATCGACCAATAAAAATGGTTAAACGTGGAAATGGACAGAATCGGCATGAAACGCCGTCATCGTGAGGCAAGGAACGTTCTTTTATGGGGAAATGTTTTCGGAGACCGCATATAGGGTGCACCGCCCACCTGTCATGGCTGCATTAAACACCGCCTAAACCACACCAAACACTGTCTAAACTGCCAAAAAACTACGCAAATCGTTACTGACTCCTAAATACAGAGCCACCAGTGCCTGCTTAACTTTACTGTGCCTATGAAGCTCCGTCTGTTCCTCGTGTAGCGCTGCATCGCTCCGTGAAAACATGATCAGCTTTAATCATCTTCATCTGCTGAGAGCGTTTAAACAACATCTCATCAGAGCTACAGAAGATCTGTGAGAAAAGTTGTTCTGTTGTTGTGGACGACACCATCGATGCCAAGGATTGTAGAGTCTGAAACATCGTAGATTATTGATAACTTCTGATACTGTCAAATATTCTGACCCCTAGTGGTGAAATAAATGATGCATCCTTGTGTCCATATATTTTTTTGTAATCATTACTGTCTGGAATGATGTCATCAGGATCATTTAAATTCGGTTCATTTAAATTAAATTGATGAAAACCTAATCAATAAACCTGATCAGATGCAGTAAACCATTGATCCCTGAGGGGAAATTTGGTGACATTAATGCTGCTCTCATACATCTTCATATGACACATAAATAATTAAAAAGGACCAGTCAGAATAATCCATGTCACTACAACTTATATCTACCTTTTGATTGTATCTTACTTTATTTTTGACATACATTTTTGTTTAATTATGATTTTTTTTTATTTATATGTATGTATTTTATTTCCTCACAGGAGTTAAAAAAAACAGAATTCTAAAAACTTTAAGTGGAAAACATGGAAAAATGAAATGGGATTTGTAAAAAAAAAATGAAAATAAAACAACAACAAAAATACAAAAAATGAAAAATATTAAGAAACATCTTTGTTGGACACAGGCATTTTTTGTTAAATTTACATGTTGTTGAAAGTCTCGCTGCAACGACGTCACTGTTTTGTAATTTGTTCCACTGTTGTGATTGCGCAATGTTACGGTAAATTTTAAATTCTTTAAAAGACAAATGTTACCATTTATTTTGAAATGTGAGACTAATTAGAGTCATGAAATCATACTTATGTGTTGAAATTTAATACTTCAGAAACATTGATTTAGGACATTTTAATTAGAATTATGGCCTTATTTTTAGATTCATGAATTTAATGGCTTTGAAGACTTTTTAAGGATCTGCAGGAACCCTGTATATACAGTATATATATATATATATATTTTTTTTTTTTTTTTTTTTTAAATAATCGTTTTTTATTGATTATTGTACTGCACCACGTGTTCTGTTTCTCCATCATTGCCTTTGCTTGTCAACTCCAAATTATCCATGACCTCCTTTTTTTTAATGCCAGCTGCCACCCACTCATAATCTGCAGCGCTCTACCTGTCTGGACACATGACAGCCCTGGAAGCAGAGCATGCATCAAACAGGCCTAATGCGGATCTGCCCCCACGACATCAACTGTCTGTTGTTATGCAAGCAGCATGCATTAAGCTTCCCTTGACCCTCCATGATCTCACCCAGTGTTCTTGTCACTACTTTAGCGCCGCAGAGTCGAGGATGGCTGGAAAAAAGTGCTGAGCCAGTGATAAATATCTCTCCTTCTGTTTCTACTAAGAGCTACATGGAAATAATCAATGCATCCACACCCGTTTGGTATTCTCTGCTTGGTGCAAACGGATCAGCTGTTGTGTCACGTTGGAGGCTTGGATATTTGTCATATTATTGCTATTTTGTTATTTAAAGCCCAAATTAAAAGTTGAGCAAGTATAATTATCTAAAGATAAATATTTAAAGGTTATTGCTTATTAAACTCGTGTTGTCAGGATCTGCATAGTGGGCTCATCTTTTTAGGATTCAATGCCCCCCAACTTATTTTTATACATTATACTGTCAGATGGTCAATTTGGACTTGTTTTTCAGCTGAAGTTTGCACATCATAGTAGGGATGTAACGATTAATCGTAAGGCAGTTAAAAATCGATTCATAGGTATCACGGTTGATATCGATTTTCTGAAAATTGAATCGCAGTACTTTTTTTAACCAGAAGTGTAGGCGGCGGGCGGAGTCTGCTAATACTTTCTTTCTGGCCGCCTTCTACTCTTAAATATGTTAATAAATGATTCATTACCCCTTTAGCACCGAAAGATCTGTAATATTACTTGAATATCTGTAAAAGTCACGTTTTTCTATTAGCTCTGTCTGCTAGCATAGCTTCTCTTCTTCACTGCAAGATATCTGCATGCCAACCGACCACTGTGTTACCAGCGCCCTCTGCTGGTTCAAACAAATATGACGTAAATCAGTGCAATCACGGTTTTTTTTTTTCAGTCCAATTGTTAAGGCACAAAATACATTTTCAGTTGCACTTTTAAAAGAAAAAGAACTATTATGCAGTTTTGCATTGTTTATTATAGAACCAGAATTTAAATTAATAAGCTTCATTTTCATTTGTATTATTCCTTTATTTATTTAATTCAAGATTTATTTTTAGTTAAATTGCATTGTTTTGAATAGTTTATCAAGGAATTCTTTTGACAATGAAAAATAAAAGGAAAATAGTACCGTATTTTCTAGTGTTTTTTCCCAAAAAAAAAAATTTGTCTACAGTCCCATTTTGTAAAATAAATCGTGAGAGAATCGTATCGTGAACCCAGTATCGTGAATCAAATCGTATCGGGAGTTGAGTGAATCGTTACATCCCTACATCATAGTACAGGTGAGTATTGGCAAGGATGTTGCAATACGATACGTATCACGATACTTGGGTCACGATGCGACATTATCACGATAGCGCAATATATTGTGATATTCTACCCAGTTAATATCAAAATTAAACGTAGAGATGAAAAATCAAGTTGCTGTATATGTTCATCAGAAGATATTGATCATTCAGAGGACAAAGTGAGTCAAAATTATAAGCTTCAACATCAACATCCTATTTATTATTATTATTATTATGACGTCATCGAGCAGAGTGGAGGTGCAGAAGATTTTTATGTAGGAACAGGAGCTGGTCAACATGCCAGCAGTACAAAATGTGAAAAATGCAATAAGAAAAATGTTGATTAAATATCAGAAGAAGAAAAAATTGATTAAAATAAAAAAAAAAAAAAGATTTAAAATCGGCATTCAAAAAATTGCGATATATTGTAAAATTGATTTATTTTTTATTTTTTCACACCCCTACATCATAGACACTTACTACCTTTTGTTTGGGTTTTATAGTATGACTAACTTCATTACACCATCACTGTAAGGCCTGCGATCGATGGGAAGCCAAGAAAATCAATCTATTTTCCTGAACAGTCAGAGTTAAAGTGAAATCAAGCTTTTCTTTTTCCAATTGTCATTTTAAAGTAATTAAAGTCAACTCTTTCACACTTATGTCTCACACGCTTTGATATGCGAATGAAACTAGGGATGTCCTGATACAACTTTTTCACTTCCGATACGATACCGTTAATGCAGTTTTTTTGTATTGGCTGATACGATATCAGCAGGAATCATACATACTTTTATTACTTATTTTGTAGTGTGGAATGTTAGTAAAGGATTGATCAGGTGATGTCACTCAAACAGAAAACAATAGTCAGCAACAGTAGGTATGAGAAAAACTGACCCATTTATTATTAACCAATTGGTTACATACATTTTAACCTTCAACATAATATTTACAGTATTCTACAATTGAATAAATATAATATATATCGGAGATTTCAGATGCAGTCCGATAAAATCTGATATCAATCAGACCGATATCAATATCAGACCGGAACACCCCTAAATGAAACGGCTCTTCGTGAAACAACATTCTTCTTATACTTAAATGAGTTCTTTTGGTGCTTCTGTTGCATGTAAGAGAACATTTGTCTGGAAAAATGGATGGTTCCACATTTTGGTGAACTTTGACATGGAAAACTACATAAGCTTTGTCAATATCCTAAATACAGTGTATGTATGTAGCAAGCATTTAAAATGTGTTTCTTATTTAAGGATTAAAATTAGGTTGCAGTAGGGCTGGACAATGTATCGAGATTCACTATCTATTGAGTTTTCTATTTTGGCGATATAGAAAATTACAATATTGTCTATATCGATACATTTTATTTTATAGCTTATTTTGTATTAAAATACTAGTTTTAGGAGTTGTTGCTTTCACTACTTCTCAGAACAGCATGAAAAGTACAGTTTGATGGATTTCTGAGTGCGTCCTAACCCTGACCTTCATCTAAACAACTATAAAACTCACTCACACATGCTGTCCCTTAATAATAATAATAATAATAATAATAATAATAATAATAATAATAATAATAATAAAGCATAGGAAAAAACCATAAGTGGCACATATTGTGCAACTGTTTGTTAATAAATGTGGATGTGTCACATTTTGCATCAGCAAATTTAACCCAGAATTATATTTCTGGTAAGACTTTATTTGAATTAAAAAATATTTAGATCTATATTGTACATCACTATTTTGAGAAAAAATATCGAGATAAGAGTTTTGGTCCACATCACCTAGCATTATTGTTTTTTACCCTCGGCCGAAGGGTATTGTCAGCAGTTTGCCGTCTGTCTGTGTGTAAAGTAGGTCTTTTAATGCAATACCCACCGACCATTCTAACACCAAAACACTGGTACTAATGGGGGGATTCCAGGTGATGAAAAAAGTTTCGGTCAGTCGATTTTTGGTGAAAAAACTGCGTTTTTGAGGATTTTGATAAAAACTTTGTCGTGGACTGATTTTAAAGAAGGAAAGGAGGTGGACCATTGATACCTCGCTGTAAGGTGACATTCACTCAGGGCTCCTGATTAGGGCTAAAATTTTTCCCATCTGATCATTTTTGGCCAAAAAATTGCATTTTTTTTCAAAATATTCATGTTTTATGTAGGTGTAAATCTGAATTCATAACCCAGCAACAATTCATGCATCAAAACATTGGTACTAAAATGACATTTCTAGGAAATAAAAACGTTTTTCCAGTCGGACAATTTTTGGTGAAAAACAGCGTTTTTGAGGAGTTTGAAAAAAAACTTTGTCATGGACTTTGTTTTAAAGAAGGAAAGGAGGTGGACCATTGATGCCTCACTGTAAGGTCACATTCACTCAGGCTTTGTGTTTGTCACAGAAACTACTACGTAATAAAATTCTTTGCATAAACAGGTGAGTAATCATATTTAATAATGTTTTATTCCCCTACCGGTATTATAAATGTAATGGATGAACCATTTCCAACTATAAATTCACTGAAGTGCTTAGCTTGGTCACAATAAATCAATTTAAAAAAAATTTCGTGACAGTTAATATTTTGAGGATTTTTCAAATGTCAGGCCGAGGGTTTTCAAGTGAGGACATGTTATGTTTAATTTATTGTTATTTGATATTTAGTTGTTTATCATGTTTTTTTTTCTCCCCTCCTTCTGTTTTTTAACACATCTTTGTGTCTCCCTGAAGGTCTGCGAGTGGAGCAGGAGTTGGTGACCTCTTACCCTCAGGTGGTGGTGGTGCGGGTGCCCACTCCCTGGGTGCAGTCGGACAGTGACATCACTGTGTTGCGTCACCTGGAGAAGATGGGCTGTCGTCTCATCAACCGGCCTCAAGCCATTCTCAACTGTGTCAACAAGTTTTGGACCTTCCAGGAGCTGGCTGGTCACGGAGTGCCTCTGCCCGACACCTTCTCCTACGGTATGAAAACATCATTAGATATATCAGATATGTTAAAAAAATATGTTCACTTCTGGAACAAAGCATGAGCCTGTGACTGTTTGGGTATGCTGAATCCATTTTTAATGAGATCCACGCTGGCAAACCAACGGTTCCCACTCAAAATCAAGAAATCCAAGATGGCCACCATCCGTATTGCCAATTTGGATATGTTGTCATAACTTAGATATCTATATCAAAAGGTTGTTTTATCATTGTACAAGTTGGCATGTGCTACAAACGTGAACACATCATAAATCAGATTAATGCTAATGCATGCACCAGGATCAGAATGGATATAATCTTTCTTAGAAATAATTGAAAATAGATATATTAATTAATGTTTTGATGGATATTTAAATCACATCGTTCACCCTTTAAAAGGCATTTTTGTCAAACACAGTTGTGGCTCCAAAGAAATCATAGTTTCCATGTGTAAAGCGTTGTGGTGGCCATCTTATATCTTGCTCTGGATTAAATTTACAGTATTTCAAGCTATTTCATGACAAACCTTGTCCCCAAAAACCCGCATTTTGCCACATGTTTCTATGTCTAACAGAACCGAAGTTATGTTAAGATTGAAATTCTCAATACGAATGGCAGCCATCTTGGATTTTGCTTTGAGCACAATTTACGGAATTTTAAGTTTTAATATTGATTTCCTTGATCCTGAAAACCTATAATTTGCCACTGAGATAATATTTACATGTCAAATAGAACCAAAGTTATTACAAACTATCCAAATTGGCTATACAGATGGCGGCCATCTTGAATTTTTTTATTTTGAGTGGGAACTGTTGGTTTGCTAGTGTGGATCCCATTAAAAATGAATTCATCATACTCAAAAACCTCATGTACAAATGATGCGATGATCTAAAGGCGTGCATTGTAAATATTTCAGTAAAACATCTATAAAAAATTGCGATTTATTGTAAAATTAATTTTTTCTTCTTTTTTCACACCCCTACATCATAGACACTTACTACCTTTTGTTTGGATTTTATAGTATAACTAACTTCATTACACCAATTCTGTAAGGCCAGCGATCGATGGGCAGCCAAGAAAATCAATCAATTTTCCTGAACAGTCAGAGTTAAAGTGAAATCAAGCTTTTCTTTTTCCAATTGTCATTTTAAAGTAATTAAAGTCAACTCTTTCACACTTATGTCTCACACGCTCTGATATGCGAATGAAACTAGGGATGTCCGGATACAACTTTTTCACTTCCGATATGATACCGATAATGCAGTCTTGCGTATTGGCCGATACGATATTGATCCAATACGATATCGGCATGAATCATACATACTTTTATTACTTATGTTGTAGTGTGGAATGTTAGAAAAGGCTTGATCAAGCAATGTTACTCAAACAGAAAACAATAGTCATCAACAGTAAGAATGAGAAAAACTGACCCATTTATTATTAACCAATTGGTTACATACATTTTAACCTTCAACATAATATTTACAGTATTCTACAATTGAATAAATATAATATATATCGGAGGTTTTAGATGCAGTCCGATAAAATCTGATATCAATCAGACCGATATCAATATCAGATTTTGAGTGGGAACTGTTGGTTTGCTAGTGTGGATCCTATTAAAAATGGATTCAGCATACTCAAAAACCTCATGTACAAATGATGTGATGATCGAAAGGCGTGCATCATAAAAATTTCAGTAAAACATCTATAATTCAGCCTACCTTTTATTAATGAGACATTCAAATGCGATTAAGAAAAAGTATAGTTACATTGTACAGAAGCTGCGTTGAATCGACTGTCTACTGAACACCCAGAGCAGATGCATCAGTCCTGGTTTTTAACCATTTAATCTCATTAGTAGCATCACAGGATTTGATTGCAGCTGTGTATCACAGATTAATAAACGCTGAGTCATGACATTCACCTCCCTCCTCCAACTGCTCAGCCAGTCCTTTTTTTGATCTGGAAAACTTTCTACTTGGTCCATTTCTTTCTTCATTTACACGGTTTTTTCTTCATTTGTCTTGTGTACATTTTATAAAGCGCAACAAGCACAGCCTGCCACAGCAACACATATTTCTTCCTGTTTCTAAAAAAAAAAAAGACAACCACACTGCTGTGTTGTGTGTGAGCTGAGAGAGAGAGAGAACGAGAGAACGAGAGAGAGAGAGAGAGAACGAGAGAGAGAGAACGAGAGAGACAGAACGAGAGAAAGAAAGAAGAGGTTTGGGGGTGGGGGGTTTGGCCTACATTCCACCTCTAGTCTGCACAGTAGGCCAGGCAATGCACGCAGAGCAGCTGGAGAGCTTACATAACACCCTCCCCCCCTTTTACACAGCCCTCGTAACTCCCCCAGCAGATTTTTCAAAATAAAACGTGTCTAACTTCCTTCCTCTACTTCTTTGACATGGTTTCAACCACATTTCGTGCCTTCTCCTCCAATGTGTTAAACAATAGTGTTTTTGTAAAAATACTGTATTTCAATTTTTTTTAAACTTTCCCAAACCATTTACTAATTGTCTGACACTGAAAGCACACGCACATCTGTTGCTGAAAACTGCCCTTTTAAATCAACATCAGCTTTGGTCACATGCTTCACATTAATGTATCGTTCAGTGACTCCTCTGTTCTAGTCTCCTGAATGGAGCTGAGGAAGACACTCGGCTGTTTTTGAGTCGCCTCAGTTTCCATAGCAACATGCCACATTCCCTCTGCCCGCCCCGTCAGATTAGCTCTAATGTGTCAACCCTGCCACCGAAGCAAGGACAGTATTTAATGTATTATACGGTGTGTGTGTGTGTGTGTGCGTGCGTGTGCGTGCGTGCGTTTCCCAGGAGGCCACGACAACTTCCGAAAGATGATTGACGAGGCTGAACCCCTGGGCTACCCGGTGGTTGTGAAGAATGCACGTGGTCACAGAGGTAAGGCAGCCCTCGTGCTTTTATTGTTTTAACCTCGTCACACCTCCAAAGTGTCCCAGTCTCTAATTGGACTCTTTTACCGTCCTCACCCTCTTAACAAATTCATAGATGAAGTGTTAAATAATTAGGACTGCAGTGCCTGGACAGGAACAACCTTAATACTTTGTAGCACGTTTGGTTGGGGTGTGTGTGTGTGTGTGTGTGTGTGTGTGTGTGTGTGTGTGTGTGTGTGTGTGTGTGTGTGTGTGTGTGTGTGTGTGTGTGTGTGTGTGTGTGTGTGTGTGTGTGTGTGTGTGTGTGTGTGTGTGTGTGTGTGTGTGTGTGTGTGTGTGTGTGTGTGTGTGTGTGTGTCACCCCCTCATACTTCTGGTTTCCACAGTGGGTTTAGTTTCACCAGGGCTGGGATTAATTGCATTTTCATTTTCATTTGAGTCTTAAATCAGCTGTAAAATGCACTAAAAACAAATATCTATCATCTCATTTCTTTCCTATTTATTGGTTACGTTGTTAGGCTTCCTAAATGTGGTAAAGCTTGATATGAAACATATTTTAATAATTATTAACAATTATAAATTCAATTATCTGAACTCAATCACAATTTAATTACGATTATGACATTACGACAGCAACACATTTTTTAAAATGACAATTACATTTATAATTACGCCATAATTGTAATTTTTACCAAATACGTGATTACAATTATATACAATTATAATTGATTCCAACCCTAAGTCACAAAAAGGAAATTCCAGCCTTGCTAACCGTGCTGTGTACCCACTGACCTATCAGTTCTTCCTTGTCTCTTTGCAGGCTTAGAATGAGTCTAAAAAAGTCATCCTAATTTTCCACACTGCCGTCAGTGCACAGCTGTTTGTCACATTAACGACAGAACCCTGTTTTTTGGGAACAGTCTGTGGGTTGATTATTGGCTAAAGTCCAACAACATTTTAGTTTTGACCATAGATGTGAACAAATCTTAATTCCAAACACTTTCAGTGCTTTTAGGTGCATTTCTCATCAGTGTTTCTCACATGTCAGAGTCACAAGACCTTTTTGAGTGTCTACGACCATGTGTTGTGTTGTGTTCTGCTACCACTGTTTATCTTCACAAGTGCATAAAGCTATCCAAAGCATAGTTGTGTCACTGATGTGCACGGACAACACCAGCCTGCAGTCACATGGTGTCCCTCGGAACAAAGGTCAGAGGTCTGAACAATAAGGAGCATGGACTGAGTGGTGCTAATTAAAACAGGCATCTTCTATCCTCAGTGAGAAGCAGCTCAGGCTGCAAACAGCAATGTTCCGCCCCTTATGTAAGAGATGAATTACTGGAGATCAGCCAAAACACGTGCCTGTTGTCATCAAGAGCCTGTACTACAAAGATGGATATAGTATATCTGGGGTATCTCTCCATTAGTGGGCGTCACCAAACCCAGGGGTGTCAAACTAATTTTAGTTCAGGGGCCAAATACGGAGCAGTTTGATCTCAACATTATTATGCTCTAGTTCCTAGGTTAACAAAGTGGGGTACAGGTACCCCCAGGGGTACACTACTTGTCATAGGGGTTACGTGAATGAAAATTAAAAACACTGATAACATTGGAAATAAGAATATAAATAGAGCAGCTAATGCTAATGCTAGGTTAAAACTAATGATAAGTGAATGCTAATGCTAGGCTAATGTTAATGCTAGGCTAATGCTATTACTAGGTTAATGCTAATGCTAGGTTAATGCTATTGCTAAGCTAATGCTAGATTATTGCTGTGCTAGGCTAATTCAAGGTTAATGCTAAGTAATGCTGTTACTAGACTAATTATAACGTTAAGTTAAAGCTAATGCTAGGTCAATGTTAATGCTAGATTATTGCTATGCTAGGCTAATTCAAGGTTAATGCTAATGCTAGGTTAATGCTATTACTAGGCTAATGGTAATGTTAAGTAAAAGTTAAGGCTAGGTTAATGTTAAAGCTAGGCTAATGTTAATGCTAGCTAATGCTAAGCTAAGGCAGCACCTGCATTCTCACTAGTTATTATTATTTTGTATTATTTGTCAACAGGAGGTCAAATTCAGGGACATATTTCACTGTAGTTCTACATTGTATGTGACATTATGTTTATTAAGTGTTCAGGAGTTAGGGGGTACATGGCTTCAGGTTAAAGGTGTAAAGGGGTACGGGACTGGGAAAAGTTTGGGAAACACTGCTCAAGTTGACACTTCTACAGATACATAAAATACAAAATATGTAAGAAACTGACAATATCCAAGCATTAAGTGACATATATCAGTCACAACAGGATCCTCACTTTACATTTACTGGATTTTGGGAATTTCTATTTAATTAAGGGAAATATTATGTCGAAATTTGAGGGAAATTTAAGGATTTTGTAAGAATTTAGAGGTTTTTTCCAAACAGTTTAACATTAAAAATGAATGCAACTGTGCGATATAAGCACTGGTAAAACTGTGAGCCCCTGCAAATATTGTTGAGTTTCATTTACACAAAGATCATTGTTTTCTTTCCTCCAAAAGGGCCGGATTTGGCCCCCGAGCCATGAGTTTGATACGGGACCTAACCAATAATTGTAACCAGTAATCTAATTTTCCAGGAAACCTGATTGGTCAGGAGGCGGGACTTCTGTACTCGCTCAGATCTTATCCACTTCATAACCTGGTCCTGCCCAGGTTAGGTGTCCAGCCTAAGTTACCATGGTGATTTATCCCAGTAAGACGCTAGCCAGTGTTGTAGTACAGCACACATGGAATAAATCCAGGCAGTTATTGCGATAAGAAGAAATCCAGCTTCGTAGTACAGGCCCTAAATGCTAAAAGTTCTTCTGCCAGTGATCGTGACAGGAACTTTAAACACTCCTAAACATCATTTCCTCTTTCATCACTCGTCTCAGGTAAGGCTGTGTTCCTGGCACGGGACAAACATCACCTGCAGGACCTGTGTCACCTGATCCGCCACGAGACCCCCTACTTGTTTCAGGAGTACGTCAAAGAGTCACACGGCCGGGACGTCCGCGTGGTGCTGGTGGGGGGCCGTGTCATCGGCTCCATGCTGCGATGCTCCACCGACGGACGAATGCAGAGCAACTGCTCTCTGGGTAGGAAGGATTCACACGTTTCATTATTAAACACATGATGCTTATTGTTGCTAGTAGGGGTGTGCATTGCCATGAATCTGACGATACGATTCGTGACATTCACGATGTCACAATACAATATATCCCGACATGAAACAATATGATATACTGTACATTGCAATATCAATAATTACAATTTTCACCGTTATGAGTACAAAATGGTATGATATACAATGTATTTTAAAAAAAAATTAATTAAACTGTTTTGTAATTCATGATTTGGAATTCTTTGGATCGATACAATAATCACATGGTGAAATATCGCAGAATCCATTTTTTTCTCACACCCTGAGCAACTCATCACCAGTTTAGACATCATTACTGTTGGAAAACAAAGCTGCTCTTGTTCATTTAGTTTTTGTGACAACACAGTTCATAAAAGTTCACAAACTGTCTTTTGTCTCATTTGGGGGTTAAGTTGTTCAAGTAGTCGAAGAAAAGGTTCACAAACTGAAGAACAATTACTTTAGGAAATAATGTAAAAATAATAATATGCAGTGACGTGCAGTGACCACTAGGGCTGGGTAGGCACGTTGCAAATCGAGACCACCAATGACAATTTCATATGTTTCTGCTGTCAAGTGTTAATTCAATTCAAATCAATTTTATTTGTATAAAGCAATTTCCAACAAAGTCATTTCAATGCGCTTATCAAAATATAAAATTCATAATAAGAAAGAAAAAACCCAATAAGATCCACATGAACAAGTGTTTAGCCATCTAACAAAATCAACATCATAAACACCATTAAAGAAACAAAGAATTATTTAATATAGTCTCCATACTCTCCCAACAAGATATATCTCATGACACGGCAGCACATCCATTGTTTGTGTTGGAAACACAGAAACACAGAGAAAATGACAACTTAGAACAGCCTCAGTGAGGAGCATCCACAAAGCCAATCCTTCCTTTTGTACCATTCACTGTGAAAAGTATGAAACATGTTCTGACCTTACCTTTGCTGAAGCTCTGGTAGCTCAGGTGTTGGTCTCCATCTTTTAAAAGCTGTCGTTTTTCCTCAAAACAAAGTTTCTCTATCATCTCTAGCGCTGTCATCCTGACTGTAACGTTATCCCGCCCACTAGCTAGAGAACGTAGCAGCAGCGGTCACGTGATATCAATTCACTAATGTGCTGTGAACTGACGTATATCATTTAGCATAGCGCAGTTACGTGCCTTTACGCGTAAATGGATGTCATATTGGGGACCTGACTGCGCATGCGCAAACACGTAAAATCACGCAATGGGAACGGAGGCAGAAGAGCGACGTGCCATTGGAAGGGGGTGTGGCCTCCCTCTGCCTTACAGCGGAGCGGAAAAAAAAAGACTGTGCAGCTGTTCCAGGAAATAGTGCTGTTTAGTAATTTGGACTATGAAACGCACAAAATGCGGACACTTTCAAACTTATAGGTACTGTAGGCTATTGGAAATGGAAAAATAAATAATTTATAATTAAAAAAATAATAATAATAATTTATAATTAAATAATCAAAATATCAATTCACCCTTGGGTAGGCACTGCCTACCTTGCCTACCATGATGGCACGTCACTGATAATATGAGTCACTAAATGTTAATGTATACCTGTTTGTACTGGTTTTATTCCAGTCTGGCTTTTGTTTATCACTGAGCGCTGCAGCTTTGTTGCTGATGAGCCTAATTTTCATTGTCGTGAGCAGTTTTAGTGCAGCCGAGGCGCTAATGCACTACGACACATTTGGGACATCAGTCATCAGATTATTCTGCGTTTGAGCAACAGTTGCTGCTGACGTTGCTACTGACTCCTGGTAACGTTTGATTCTAACATTGGAATCCTGTTCTCATAAAGATCTAAGGCCAGGGTTGGGGTCAATTACATTTTTCAATTACAATTACATCTTCAATTACAACTCAATTATGATTATCCTCTTACAATTATATTTTTCCCCTGATAGTCAATTACAATTATATTCTCCATCACAAAATTTCCATTTTCCTAGTTTTGTGTTTAATTAATTTGTAATTGACAGTTTTTATAGAATTTTATTACTTCCAATTACAATTACAAAGTAAATTATCTGAATTCAATTACAATTCAATTCATGATACAACACCAACAGATTCTTTCAATTACGATTACAATTATGTCATAATTGTAATTAATTATCAATTATTCAATTGCAATTGTAATTGACCCAGGCATTTTAAGATTTTTTTTTTCCAGTACAGGTATTGCCAGTTTAATTCTTAACTCTCTTTCAAATGTAATTGAAACTGTTTAAGTGTTTATATTTACTATAACACAAGGAATGTATACAATGTAAAAATGTCATTCAATAATTTACGTCTATATAAAAATTTTAAATATCTATTTTTAAAAAGGAAAAATTTAAATAGCTGCTTTTGTTTATTTCCCATTGATTGTGTGTGGGTTAATTAGCTCTGTGTGTGTTTGAACCATTAGGTGGCGTGGGGATGATGTGTCCACTAAACGAGCAGGGTAAGCAGCTGGCTATCGAGGTGTCCAACATCCTGGGTATGGACGTGTGCGGCATCGACCTCCTGCAGCTCAACGACGGCTCCTTCGTCGTGTGCGAGGCCAACGCCAACGTGGGTTTTATCGCGTTCGACCAGGCGTGCGGCATGGACGTGGCGGGCATCGTGGCCGACTTTGCCCTGTCGATGCTGCCCAGCCGCCTTACCCGTAAGATGTCCCTCCTCTCCGTGGTGTCCAGCACCAGTGAGACCAGCAGCGAGCCCGAGGTGTGCGCCGTGCAGCCCTGCGGCGGCGGCGGTAGCGGCTCTCTGCCCGAGGCCGTGTGCAACATGAGCGTGGGCTCCACCTCCAGCGAGAGCGACCCGGAGTTGGCCGAGCCGTCCCAGTCGTCGCCCCGGCAATCCACGGCCCCCGCCCTCCCCGACCTCCCTGATCCGGTCTACAACTTCAACACCCTCCTGGCCAACGAGATCAAGCTATTGACTGAGTGAGGATGGAACCGCTTTACTGCTACACAAGCCAATACTACACACACACACACACACACACACCTGTACAGATGGCAGGAATCATCTATTTTAAATTGCATATCAGTCCAAAAACAAAGTGAGCATGATGATAAAATCTGAGCAGAGAAGAACACAGAGTTGATCTGAGGCTGCTCCCCTGACTCTTCTCTATCTGCACCAGACCCCCACCATCTACACACCATGTAACACTGCTGCATGATGGGAAAGAGAGGGGGGGTATAGCTCATGGGATAACCAGTTGACCTCCAGTAGTTGTATTTGCTCCTCTCAGATCAGATCTAGATGACAGAACAGATGCACCGTTTGAAATAGCATGTTTTATTAGAAAGATAGTTTTGTTTTTTATCACTGAACCTGTAATTCAGGTGTGTCAAACTCATTTTAGTTCAGGGGCCAAATTCAAAACAGTTTGATCGTTAGTGGGCCACAGATTTTTGGTGGAAAAAGAACAAATTTCACATTAATGTGCCTGGTTTGCGCTTCCACGTATAAATGATAAAATATGTGAGTACATCAGCCCCTGCAGGATCTTCACTTACATTTCCCCGATTTAGGGGAAAAATTGTGGAATAGTTTGAAGAAAATTAGAGTTCTTTCAACAATTTCAGTCATGTGACATAAGAAGCGGAAAACCCGAGCTCTACAAATAATTTGAACAGTATTTTTTGAGTGGGCCGAATTTGATGTTCTGAAGCAGGGGTGTCAAACTCATTTTAGTTCAGGGGCCAAATAAAATAAAATATGTGAGAATATCGGTTCCTGCAGGATCTTCACTTAAATTTTCCTGATTTTGGGGGAAATTTGTGGAATAATTTGAAGAAAATGTGCCAGAATTTGTAAAAATTGAGTTATTTCAACAATTTAAGATTAAAAATGACGAATAATAATAATAAAATGGATTATACAAGATTTTTTGTAATTAGATAGGCTGAGATATCTTAGTTGGTAATTTACAAAATGGTTCATGTTATCATTTTTACTTTCTCTAAAGGGCCGGATTTGATGCTCTAAAGGGCCGGATTTGGCCCCCGGGGCCTTGAGTTTGACACGTGCTGTAGTTTGGTGGATTGGCAGATACATTCTATATTTTCAACCTGCAGGTGAGGGGAATGCTTCATTATTATTAGTATTATTATTGGAGTTTTAGACTCCAAAGCAAAAACAAACCTAGAGATGCTCCTGTCAATGTTACAGTAGTGTGGAGACGTCTTTGAACAACTGGAAACTAGGGCTGGGCGATATGGACCAAAACTCATATCTCAATATTTTTGAAAATGGCGATATATGTGATATAAATCGTGATTATTTTAATTCAAATGAAAGACAATGCAGAGTTAAAGTTGCACACAGGCACATTTATCACTAAACAGCAGCACAACATGTACCTCTTTTGGCTTTTTCTCCACTAAGGGACAGCACGTGTGAGTGAGTTCTATAGTGTGGCTTGTTTGGATGAAGGTCTGGGTTAGAACGCACTCAGAAATCCATGAAACTGAACTTTTCGTGTTGTTCTGAAAAGTAGCAAAAGCATCAACTACTAAAACGAGTATTTTGATACAAAATAAGCTATTAAAAACATATACATATATCGATATGGGGTGATATGGTAATTTTCTACATCGCCAAAATTGAAAACTCGATATATCTTGAGTCTCAATATATCGCCCAGCCCTACTGGAAATGCTAACATTCGTGACAATATACAGTATATACGATGGGATTTTATCCTTGACCTGTTTGTGTTTGTTAGCTCAGCTAAAATTGTTTCTGCGCTAACTAAACTTAAGATAAAGACACGTTTTAAATCCACAATGATGTCATTTGCTGAAGCAATAGTGTGACTTCAGACTGAATTAGCGTACCGTTCATGCTAAGCTACACAGCGTGACTTTTAACACATTCTTCTGTCCTAAGTTCTACAATTACTAAGTATCGACTCATCCTTGGTTGTTACAGATCGCGAGGTTTTTTTTTATTCGTTGTCGTCTTTGTTAACCATTCCTAGTTTGTCTTTGATTAGCCTTACCAACCGCAGCACTTTATAATGGTAACAAAACAGATGCATTTCTTTCTTACTAAGTGACGGATTATTAAGAAAGATGAGAGAGCTGCTACGACTACACCAGAAAGCAGAAAATATACCTCAACACAGTGACTTCTCACTGCCACAGGATCCCATTCATTCCATTCAGTGTATATCAGCTGGATCCTCATGCTACGCTATGCTACGCTACGCGGGTAGGGGTGTTCTCTCCATTTGTGTAGGAGCTAAGAAAGCTAGTTGTATATTAATTATTCTGGATTCTTTTTAATCTTTTTATGTAAATAATATAGCGTCACAGCCTTGTTGGTACCTGGCTGGTGGAACAGCTGAAGTAACTGCCATAGTAACAACTGGGATTTCCAGAAAAGCGATTGTGAACAAATGAGTTTGTACAGAACAAGAAAATAAAATAAGCTTAATCAGGGTTGGGGTCAATTACATTTTTCAGTTACAATTATGTTTTCAATTACGACTACAGATAATGACCAGCATTTTTTGCCATTTACAATTAAATTACAATTATTTTTTGTCCTCGGAAAGTAAATTACAATTACATTCTCAATTACTAAAGTTCAATTAATCACAATTACGGAGCCTGAAATAAAGAACCTTATAAAAGTTAACCTTCCACTTGTGTTAGCTTTCTGTTAGCATCTCTA
This sequence comes from Gouania willdenowi, assembly GCF_900634775.1. NCBI lineage: Eukaryota > Metazoa > Chordata > Actinopteri > Blenniiformes > Gobiesocidae > Gouania > Gouania willdenowi. The sequence goes on along the minus strand of NC_041050.1, from coordinate 34,763,592 downwards.
ATGATAATGGGTCTGAAATCAGCTGTAAAATACACTAAAAACAAATATATATCATCTAATTTCTTTCCTATCTATTGATGACCTTGTTAGGCTTCCTAATCAATGGAAATATAGGTTTTAATATTTTGGTGTGGGGGTGTCTGAGCCTTTTTTGTGTCAGTATACACCTCGATTTATATTTTGTTTTAATGGTAAATTGTGGGAAAACTTGCAATGAAACCTATTTTAATAATGAACTACATATGTGTAGAAATGGACATAGAACTGTAACATGGTTCCACAGTTTTGTATTAAAATTATCATTAATAGAATTTTCATGGCAATTACAATTATCTAAACTCAGTTACAATTTAATTACGATTATGACAGCAACAGATTTTTAAAAATACAATTACAAGTATAATTAGGCTATAATTGTAATTAATGATCAATTATGCATTTACATTTATAATTGACCCCAACCCTGGCTGTAATTGGGTGACCACATTTCTCAATTTAGTTAGATGCAACTTTCATCTTCTAATATTTCTATAGGCAATAGTTGTTAACTTTTTGTTGCTTTCAACTCAAATGATACTATATTTTTTTAACATTGTAAAATAGAATGTTACTTTTTTTTTTTCCTTGATAAGAAAAGAAAACAAAATCCAGGGATCAACTTAGATCTTATTGTTCATAGTTTTTTTTGTTTTGCTTTTTTTAAATTGAACTCTACGTATCACACAGTAGTTCTTGGGATCACCGTGGTAACTGCCATTTTGAAGATACTTGCATCTCTGATCAAAAGCACAAACCTCCAGTTGTCTAACGTACAGTAGGTGTGTTTTATTCTCTTTTTTAACCCTTTCTGTTGAACACAACTCAGGGAAGCAGCCTGGATCCCAACCCTCAAACTCCTTTAGGTCACATATCTATAAATAAATACGGTACATAAGAGCAGACACACACACGCAAGCAGAGAAAACATCAAACATAATGAACAACAAAGAAAAAAAGGTTGTGAACTACACTATGAGATATTGTGGTGTACACCATGTTTAACATGCACTTTTTTTCCTTGCTTGTTTTAGACTGTTCCTCCTTTTTCTCCCTAATTTATGGATTTTTTTTTTTTTTTTTTTGAAGATCAACGTGGTTTGTGTGCACTAATATTGTTTGAATAAAGTGAAACCGCCGTGACGCTTGAGTTCTATTTTCCTGTTATGTGGACGGTAGCAGCTGATGCTGACCTAAGCAGAAAACAGGCAGCTTTCATTAGGGTCCTGTACTACGAAGCTGGATTTCATCTTATTGCGCTAACTCCCGGGATTTATTTGGTGTGTCCTGTACTACGACGCTGGCTAGCTTCTTACTGGGGCTAAATCACCATGGTAACTTAGGCTGAACACCTAACCTGGTCAGGTGGATCAGATCTGAGCAAGTACTTAAGTCCTGCCTCCTGATCAGTTCTCTTGGAAAACGAATGCGCAGATCAGACAGCTGCGTTTAGGAAAGAAATATTATTAATGGATGAATTCAATCCTTTTATTTGCAGATGACACAATTTAGGAAAGATATAGGTTTAACTAAAGCTGGCCGATATGGAGCAAAACATATTGCAATATTTTTTCTCAAAATGGCGATATACGATAGAAATCTTATTGATTCTTACCATTTACTACTTCAATTTTCTGATGCAAAATGCCACACAGGCTCATTTATTAACAAACAGCTGCACAATATGTGGCATTTTTGACTTTTTCTCCTCTAAGGGACAGCACGTGTGAGTGAGTTCTGTAATGTGACTTGTTTAGGGGAAGGTCTGGGTTAGGACGTACTCAGAAATCCATCTAACTGTGTTTTTAATGCTGTTCTGAAAAGTAGTGAAAGCAGCAACTCCTAAAACAAGTATTTTAATACAGAAATGTGTAGAAATATATATATATATAGGCAATATTGTAATTTTCTATGTCGCCAAAATAGAAAATTCTATATACAGTATCTTGAATCTCGATATATCGCTCATCCCTACTCTCACCCAGTGTGTGTGATAAATTGAGGAGTACTACCTTTATGCATGAACAGTGTTGACAGCTTCATGTCTGTGTTCTTTTCTTCCTGCTTTTTCTGTTTTTAATTGTTCATATTTTTAAAGAATTTTTTCTCAATTGTGACATGAATTGCTATACACGTTATCTCCGTGTTTGTGATTGGTCTGACGCTGCAATCTAAACCCCTGTCACAGGAGCGCGTACGTATTCTGGCTGAAAACAACTCAATTAAGTGAACATGTTTATATCCTGCTTCGTAGTACAGGGACTCTGACGGAGAATGCTTGGTTAGGTGAAGTTAACGGAGAGATATCCCGAATATGCTATATCCAGCTTTGTAGTACAGGCCCTTAAAGTCTGCTTTAAAGTGATCACAGTGGTTTCTACTGACAGATTAACATCATGAACACACTTTTAAATGTTTGTCCATCATTTTCATCATCATATAAGTATCTTAAGAAACTGTGAATTCTGCTCTCTTGGCATCCGAGGCATCTGGATATTCATTCATAATTTTGCCATAAATTCTCCCTGGGGTGAAACTCTCTCTGGTTGTTTATTTTCCAAGTATGTGTGTTGAACTTTTGTCATTTCCTTTCTGTGTACATATGGTATAAAGTCAAAGATCACCTTCCTGCAGTGAAATCATCACTTTTTGAAGGCTCTGACAAACTTCATAATGTCTTTACCATGTCTGCTTTTCTTTTCTTTTTCGAGAGTTGTTACCAGTTTTAGTTACAACGCATCCAACAAAAGTTAAACTGGGGAACAACGTGCACACAGAACAAAAAGGTGCCGTGCCTGGCCAGCCTGGAACAAATACAGTATGTAAGGACCTATGCATGAGTCAATGTGGAGACCAACAACAGCACAATTTAATATTTCCATGTCAAATGCTGCTAATGTACAACGGGATCAAAAACATTAAAAAAAAAAAAAAAAAAAAAGTCAAATTTAACTGGTTTAATGTTTTGCTGCCTCATTAAGAAAGGATCTGAATGCCAAAAACCAACATTTTGTTGTATAATTCTGATAAAACACTAGCAGGTGTGCTTTTAAAATAAAGAGGGTTTTGATATGAATATGAATAATTAATTGTTTTAGAAGTTGTATATAGTTTGTAAGATTTCATGGCAGCGTTGGGTTCAGAATGAATCCAAAGTCTGCAGCTCAGAGGTTTACAGTGAATTTTCCTCACAGGAAGAAAAACCCAAAACATTTAGTTCTGCTTTAGTGAAACAATCAGGCTTCAGTTGGATGTTTACAGCAGAGACATGAAAAGTAACTCCCACAGCGGGAAATACTGATCATTTGGTTTCCAAATGAGCGATGATGACCTTGACCATTCCTCTGTTTCATATCATTCTGACGGTGTTGCAAAGTGTGCCCCAACATTACTGTAACTAGTCTCAAAATGTGCAAAACTGTTGTAAATATATGTCCCTCTTTTTTTTTTTTTTTAGAGTAAAATAAAGACGAGACACGATTCCAAACCAGTGAACATGTGTTACCTCATCATTTACATCATGAAAACACCTGAGTTAACGTTCACACCAGGATTGGGGTCAATTACATTGTTCAATTACAATTATGACTGCAATTATCTATGTTCACTTACAACTCAATTACGATCACGGTGACTAACAATTTTTTCCAATCACAATTAAAATTACAATTATTTTCCCACCTGAAAGTGAATTACAATTTCTTAATTACTAAAGTTCACATTCAGTAATCACAATTACAGAGCCTTAAAAACAATGTAACTTTCCTTTTGTGTTAGCTTTCTGTTAGCATCTCTTATGCTAACAATATACAAAAAAGAAAAATCTATCGTCTTATTTGTTTACCTTGTTACAGGGTTGGGGTCAATTCCATTTTTCAATTACAATTATGTCTTCAATTACAACTCACTTGTGATTACAATTCAAATTAAAATGAGTGTTTTCCCCCTGAACGGCAATCACAATTACATTCTCAAAAACATAAAACGACACCTTATGTGTGTGTAAAGTTTGCATTTAGTTTAGATAGCTATGTTATTTATTACTTATTTTATATGTTAATTATTTAATAAAGTATTTCTTTACTGATCTGTCCTGGACTTCATTCATCATCATTCAGAGTCCTTCTTGCAAAGGGCCCCCAGGGGGTCTAGAATCGCCCCTGCTAACACACTCAAAACAATACATCTGGGTAACTAATGTAATTGTGACGTCCATATCAAATGAAGGGGGGAAAAAAATACATCACAATTGTAATTAATGATCAATTACATTATTGCAATTTTAATTGACCCCAACCCTTTTGTCTCTTCCTGTTATTCCATAACTATGAGGTCCAACAGATGGCATGATGATGCATCAAATCACTGCTCAGTGGGGGACGGAGTGCATGATGTGCCCTGGGACTGGTCTGAGCCAGGAGGCGGGACTTCCTGTCGATGCTGGACCAGCTGTATCAGGCTGTGGATGGACTCTGCCAGGCCATGGTTTGGTATCAGCTGGCTGGCCGTGGCCTGCAGGGCAGTGTTTCCAAATCCCAGAGCCTGGCACAGGAACGCACACAAAGCAGCTGTTGGACTGGGAAGCAAAGCCCACTTATATAATGATATGATATCAGTGGAATGGGATGGATTCACTCAGCCTACATTACACTGCTGTTACACAGGCCTGTAACCAATAGCTACTGTACCATCAACTGAAAACCTGGGAAGGAATAAAAGGGGTTGCTTCACATCAGGGTTGGGGTCAGTTATAAGTGTAATTGATAATTAATTACACTTATGATGTATGTGTAACTGAAAAATATGTTGCTGTTGTAACTGAATTGTAGCTGAGTTCAGGTAAATTACTTTGTAATTGTAATTGGCATGAAAATTATATAAAAACTGTCATTTACATTTAATTGAATGCAAATCAGGAACCATGTTATAGTTCTTTGGCTTATACATATGTATTTAAAAATATTAAAATATGTTTCATATGAAGTTTATCTGTCAGTTCTCTTAAGGATCAACATAGCATTTTAAAAAATATGAAATTAAATGGTATACAGACATAAAAAAGGCTCATACTGTACAGCCACACCAAAAATATTAAATCAAAAATTTGAATGGAAAATGAAGCCTAACATGGTATCCAAGAGATGAGAAACAAATGAAACTAGAACTGCAAGCAGTTATGAAAGGGGGGCCAAGTCTTCCCACGTGACTCAGCTCCAAGGTTTTGCAGAGTCCATGGAAGTACGTCATGACGGATGACGGGCTTGGGGTGAGCGTCAGGACACAGGCCTACTGCCATTTGCAGTGAACAGGTGGATATGAAGACATTTTTTGGTCACTGACAGCCTGTGACGTGTCAGCCGGCAGATTTTGACAGCCGGCTGACACGTCACACGCTGTCAGTGAGACGTTTCTGAGGAAGGCGAGAGACATCGCCGAAACTGTCAAGCAAAGGTAAAGAGCAACATCTACTCTTACACTTAATGTTTTTCTTCTTGCAATGCATTATGTTTCTAGAATGACAACTTTCACAGTAAACAATAACAAAATAGACAACTTCAATGCCTTGTATTTACATGTCAAAGAGGAGTCAGATGAGTTTGACTGAGTTTTTCCTTTATTTAAGGATAATATGACGCTCATGATTCACACTTTTTAAATCTATTATGGTTCTGTGAATACATGGAGTCCCTGAGGGCTCTGTCCAATGTCACAGCTAATTCTTCACTTTGTCACATTAGGGAGGGGACAAACCGGACACATTTGAGTTCCATTTTTTATTTTCTATTTTTTAATGTTTGCTGCTTTATATCAAACAACAAGTGTCAGGCTCACTCGACCACAAAAACCAACATGAAATGACGGTGGTCTTTTTGTACAGTACTTCACCATGTTTTACTTGTTTGTTTGTCTGTTGGAAGGATTACATCAAAAGATATTTTTGCAAAGTTTTAAACAAAGGTCGACCTTACACTATGGAAGATTCCATTAAGTTTTCGAGGGGATCCGGATCAATATAATCACAGCAACTTGTTTTTGAATAATATATTATGGTTTAATTTATTCAGACAAATGTTACTTTGATCTACTGACATGTTTCGACTGTCAACTGCAAGTCCTCTTCAGAGGCGTCTGCTGATCGCTTTGATGTTTTCTTGGCTTCCACGCAATAAATACAGCAAGTTTCTTTTGTCTTCTTTTTGAATAATATGTTAGTTTAATTTATTCAGACAACTGTTACTTTGATCTTCTGACTGTCAACTGCAAGTCGCTTCAGAGGCATCTGCTGATCACTTGGATAATATGTTATGGTTTCATTTATTCAGACATGTTTTGTTCAGGAAATTTACTATAAATAAAGAAAGACAAAAAATAACTTGCTGTGATTATTAGGCGGAAGTCATTTAAACGCCAAAGCGATCAGCAGACACCTCTGAAGAAGTCTGGCAATTGACAGTCGGAACATGTCAGGAGATGAAAGTAAATTTCAAAAGTTAATACCTCGGGTTGTAAATGACCAAAATGGGCATGTCCATACATTTTGACCTACTGTATCATTTACTAATGGCACATTTTGGTGCTTTTGTTGTTGTTTTTTACTCTACACCTTCACCTAGAAACTGGAAATCAAGACGGAAGTCACCTATTACCACTAAATCCCACCTTATCTGCTCCGGCAATTATAGCTAATCCCCTGTTGAGACCAAAGTGGGAATTTGTGTCACAGTGTCACACTGCACCTATGATGCCTAATCCTAAAGCCGGCTCACCTTTTGGTCGTCTTCACCCAGGAAAGCCAGCATGGCCAGGCAGTGGGCCACCACTGCTGTCTGAGCCGGATTCGTTCTGGAATCTTTCCTCTCAAACTCCAGCATAGACATCAACATCTTCTCCTGCTCAACTCGTTGAGCTTTGTCTAACAGAAAAATAAAAGGAAGCAAAGGGAGTTAAGCTTTTTTCTATAAAACACAGTCGTCTTTGTTTATATTCACACAGTATTCAGGACAGGGTTGGGGGTCAATTACATGTTACAATTACATCTTCAATTTACCATGCTCAATTACGACTCAATTATGATTATGGTGACCAACATTTTTTCCAATAAAAATACCATTAAAAATATGATTTTCCTTCTGAATGTCAAACACAATTACATTATCAATTACTAAAGTTCCATTACAATTAATCACAATTACTGAAACCCCATAAAACGTATCCTTCCCCTTGTGTTAGCATCACTTATGATAGTGTTTCTCAAATGGGGGTACACAATGGCAATATAGGGGGTACATAAGAGTGAGATAGACAGAAAAAATTACAAAACAAAAGCATGAAAAATATGGGGATTTTAAAATGTGTATTTTTTGGTAAAAAATAGATATTTCTAACAATGATGTTGAATAGAACATGAACCTGGTCCACCAGGTTAGAGATGGCAGGAAACGATAAAAACTGTAGAAATTTATCTATTCAGGAGGCACTAAATACTGTTTCTTTCCACTTATTTACAAATTTAGATTCTTAAAACGTTATCACTCATTGATTCCATCATTATGCTCTATAGTAGTTTTTTCAAATAGTATTCTGAGCAAAATGCTGTGGCTGGACATGGGGGTGTTCTTTAATTCAGAAATAAGAGAATGGGGGTACCTGAACCAAACAAGTTTGAAAATCACTGTCTAATGGAAACGGGTCAGTTTTGACCCATGTCTTAAATCAGCTGTAAAATACACTAAAAAAGTATTATCTATCATCTAATTTGTTTCTCGTTTCCTGGTTACCTTGTTAGGCTTCCTTATCCATGAAAATATTGGTTTTAATATTTTTGGTGTGGTCGTCTGAACCTTTTTTATAGTCAGACTCAAAATACCCCTCAATTTAAATTTTTTGTTTTATGAAAAATATTTTAATAATTAATCACTACATATGTACAGTATAAGCCATAGAACTGTAACATGGTACCCTAGGTTTGTGTTTAATTAAATTGTAAGACAGTTTTTATAGAATTTTCATGCTAATTACAATTACAAAGTCAATTATGTGAACTCTTATGATCACAACAGCAATAGACTGTTTTTCAATTATGATTACTGTACATTTATAATTACATCATATTTTGTAATTAATTATCATATACACAATTACAATTATAATTGACCCCAAGTCCCTGATATCAGGGCAATGAAATATTAATCTGGTGTATAAGGATTTGTTCTTTTTGTTTATGGCGCTATAGAGCGTACATGAAAAAGCAGGGGAAACGCTAACTGGCTTAGTGTCATATGTAGAGCAGTATCAGTGATGGAAGAAGGTGATACGGATGCTGAGCAGCCAGAGATGTGTCAGCAGTGGTCTCCACTCTGCACTAAGCATGCTCCTGTAAATCTGGGCTTTAGCTTTTGGATTGCACAGCAAGACAGCTCAGCTAAATATAGCCCCGCTGACCTTATTTTTTCAGAGATACACCGATGGAGCCCTAATCTGGACTCTTCAGTTCAAAGCGTGACGTGTGATGTCATCGACTAACTCCACAATTATTAAACAAACCTGCTCCAAACAGTTGGTTTTACACGAAGTTCTGATTAACCCTATATTTATCCTCAAATATTAACACATTTTACCCTTGGGGTTAATCTGACCTCAGGGATATTTACCTCCAGAAAATGATTGTCAGAACATTGTTGACCAAGATTTTATGTCAGGTACTTTGTTTATTTGTTGAATACATAGATAACCCCTTGATAACGAAAGTTTGACCTGTTCTCTAGTGCCACCATCAGGCCAAACTTTTAAATTAGAATTTATTTATCTTGAATAATTTTCATCCAAATCTTCTCAATGTTAATGACAACATTAATGACCACAAGAGTATGAACCCCATAGGTTGTGGTGGTGGTATGACCTTTCCACAACCTATGTTGATAAACATTGAATGTGGTCAAATTGACCCCCAAGAATAATAGGAGGGTTAAATGTTGAAAAACTCACCATAGGATGAATCTGAAACTGTGTCTGGATTTTGGATTTGAGTCTGAAGGAGTCTGTGCCACACCTGTGCCACCTATAATAGGAGTAAAACAATGAAAATTAAAAACATATCCTAAACAATTCAAGCTAATTTGGTCAAAACATGATTGTTGGTGAAGTTTTATAATTAGCACACCTCAGAGTACATGGAACGGACCACGGCGGTGTTGCCCTGTTTGTCAAACACATCAGCCAGAAGAAAAAGACCAGTGCAGGTACATGTGCTGTCCAGTCCGTACTCCTCACTGGAATGATAGACCTGAAAACGCTACAGACATTAGCTTAATAACCTATGTCTATAATACATTCACATCTTTAGATTTGGAGAGATTTTTATGGCATCATTAGTTTAAAAAAAGCCACAGGTGTGAAAACAACACACATTAAACACATTAAATCTGTAGTTAGCAAGCGGGAAGGCGCTCCCTAACTATATGCGGCCCTCGGCCTAATTTTGGGCGGTCCCCCAAAGTGAATGCATAAAATTACTCAAAAAATACACAAAATGAAATATACACCAAAAAACAAACACAAATAATCCCCCCCCCCCCAAAAAAAAAAAAAAAAAAAAAAAAAAAAAAAAATTTGGAAAATATTACACTTAATGACCACAAAAACACACTAAAGAACAAAAATAGACAGAATGACACACAAAGCCACCACAAAAAAAAAAAAAACACAAAATGACAACAAAATATACAAAAATGTCAGAAAAACACACAAAAACAATGAAAACACAAAAAACACCAATGAAAACATACAAAAAACAAAAAACCTACACAAATGACTGAAAAACCAAACAAAACAACAAAAATAAAAGAAAAACACACTAAGGTATTTATTCTGACCTGTATTAATGGTCAAATTAATCATTTCTCTAAATGTTGCCATGAATATTGATAATATGGCCCTCGGATCTGATACAATCACATATTTTTGGCCTGACTGTGGTAACGGTTGCCCACCTCTGCAATAGACGGTCGCTGCTACTTTAACACCAACATCAGAGCCTTATGCTCAATATCTGTCTATTCTTTCCATTTGTGCATCCAAAGTTGTAGCAAAGATGACCCACCCAACACTGCCTCTGATTGGCTCTGGCCTGGAGAATGTTGACCAATTAAAAAGAAGAGGACTAGCAGCGACCGTCTTTTGGTTAACTACGGGTTTTATGCGAGTGGTTGTTTTTCGCAAAAAGGTCAATGTGTGGTTGAAGAGCACATGGCGCAGACATGACACAGACATCATTTGCAAAGTAATGCAGAGCTGCATCCAGGTGTCCGCTCAAAGCATGGAGGTGTCCCAGGTTCCTGCACAGCTGCTGGTGGACTCCATGACCACAGTCTGGATTCTCTGATACCACCAACTCAGCCTGGGACAGGAACTCTCTCACTAAACTCAGATTGCCCAAGCCTGAAAATTAATATTAGCCTATTAGATATCTCAAATCTATGTTTGCAAATCAGTGTAGGAGGAGGAATGTTTTTCTGCACGTGTGTCTGACCCATGTTAGCCTCAGCCAGGAGCAGGTAGACAGGAACCAGCTCCATGGTGTTGGGACCATAGACTTCTTTGGAGTAGCGTAGACACAAATGGGCAGCTGGCAGAGCTTCAAGGTGTTTCCTCTCAGAAAGCTTAATCTGAACCTCACACTTGCAGATTTCAATCAGCTCTTGCTGAAAAACACACAAAATAGTTTCCTCTCTCAGTCATTAAGGTCATACTTTACATTTACTTTATGGACAAAAGGTGTCAAACTGAGATTAGATGGAAACTCCAGTGCAGGGGTTCTCAGCTGGTCTCACCCTGGGACCCACATTTTGCCACGGTCATTAAATCGCAACCCAATTCAACCAACCTAATTTAGTTTTTCAAAAATAGCTGTTGAAAACACACGTATATAATCTTTTTAAAAACATAAATCAATATATTTTCCTGTGCATTTCACAGCATGCCTGTCAAAAGAAAAGTTTCTTTCAAAATAAAAGACAAGTCCAACATGAGAGACATTAAGTATTTATTTTTGACCAGCTGTCCACGACCCACCCAGTACAGGTCCGTGACCCACTTTTGTGTCCCGACCTACCAGTTGAGAATCACTGCTCTAGTGTTTCTCATTGTTTATTCCAGTTGTAGTGATTCAAAAACTAACATTAAATTGTTCAGAGAAAAGCCATTGCTTACTATGGATGTCTCCATACCATACAACCTCCTCACTTCTGATATGATGATATCGCATTTTTGGTTATTGTCCGATATTGATCCGAAACATTATAAGCAGGAATCATATACAAGCTTTTATTATTTATTTTTTAGTGTGTAGTGTTAAAAAAGGCTTGATCAAGTGATATTACTCAAACAGCAACAGTAGGTATGAAAAAAGCAACCTATTTATTATTATTTATTTACCAATGGATTACACACATTTCAACCTTAAACATAAAAACAGTGATTATATCAGAGATTTAAGATGCAGGCTGATATAATCCAATATTAATTTTTTTGCTGATATCAGACATGATCGTTATCTATTACATGTCTAATACAACTAAAGATCACAGAAATTAGATGAATACACACACACACTTATTTATTTATGTTTTCATTTGTTAGTTCATTTATTCATTATTTATTTTGGACACCCATTAGCTGTACCCAGGAGCACAACTATATAGTCTTCCTGGGTTCCAGGCTAAAAACAAACATATTTACAGGCTTATCATCAATACATTTAAATTTATAAGAAACCAACACAGTCTGTGCAACCCAGGGGCGGGTCAAGGAAATCTAAGCTCGGGGGCACTGCAGGGGCACAGACTCGGATTATGGTGGCACACTGAATTTTAAATAATAAAACAACCCCTTAAAATCTCAGTTAATAGTGTTCACCCTAAATGTTATAATTATTTGCAACATGAACATTTCCCTTATATGTTGAAGCAACAAAACGTATTAAACATTTGAAGAAAAAAAAATGCATGTGATTATAATGCAATTTTTTGACAAATATATATATATATATATATATATATATATATATATATATATATATATATTATTTAAGGTTGTAGATGTATCACTGTTTCAACGGAAAAATAAAATACAAGCAACAATTAAATTTGTCTTTTGGGGTGGCCAATCACATTTTAGGGGTGGCGCGTGCCACCCTGGGCCACCCTTTTGGCCCCGCCCATGGTGCAACCTATCACATGTAGGAAAGAAAATCTAAAAGATACCTCACTCAAAACTGAAAAAATGTAATATCCATTGAACTTTAAAACAACTTGTCATAATAAAATACATTTCATTTATAAAACATTGATACAAAAGTTGAGACAAAAATACAACCAAAGTCTATGTGCCTAGTGTCCAACAAATATGACGTGTCGAGGTGTTTTTTTAAAAATATGATATGACCTTAACTTTCAGGTACTTCAAAATGACTGAAATACAATGTCTTTATTTCATATTTTACGCAAATTGTCATGGGGGTACGTGAATGAAAATTAAAAACACAGTGACAACATTGAAAACAGGAATGTAAATAGAGCAGCTAATGGCTAATGTTAGGTTAATGCTTATGCTAGGCAAATGCTACTGCAAGGCTAATGCTAGGTTAAAGCTAATGCTAGATTAAAGCTAATGCTAGGTTAAAGCTATTGCTAGGCTAATGCTAAGTCAATGCTAATGTTAGGTTAATGCTATTGATAGGCTAATGCTATTGCTATGCTAAAGTTATTGCTAGGCTAATGCTAGTATAAAGCTAATGCTAAATCAATGCTAATGTTAGGCTAATGCTAGGTTAAAGCTAATGCTAAGTCAATGCTAAAATAATGCTAATGCTAGATTATTGCTATTGCTAGGTTAATGCTAATGCTAGACTAATGGTAATGATAAGTTAACATTAATGCTAAGCGATGCAGGCCAGCACCTGCATCCTCACTTGCATTTTCTTCAGGAAATGCAAATATTCTAGTTATTATTATATGTATTATTTCTCAACAGGATAGGTAAACTTCAGGGACAAATATAACATTATGTTTATTAAGTGTTCAGGAGTAGGGGGTACATGGCTTCAGGTCAAAGGTATAAAGGGGTACGGGACTGTTTAAAGTTTGGAACCCACTGTTTTATACTATTCATACAAAACATCAATGTCCTTTAGATACTTACTTTTTTGAGTTTCATTTCAGCTTGGCTTAGCTTCTGCAGGCCAAAGGCTGTTTTGGCATGGAGGGGAACAAGGAACTGGCAAATTCTCTGGTGAATCCCAACCCAGTCCGTCTGTTGGTGCTTTACACCACTGAAAGAAGAAAATGAATATCTACCATTTAATGAAGTACACTCAGGTTGAAGCTATAGGAATATTGTCTATTATAGGGAAACTTCCCCATGCAGAATCGTGTGTTTTAAACAGGATCGAACTGACTTCATAATGTCTTTTTTTAAAAGGGTACAATTTAGTGCACAGGGGCCGATCAAATTGTACACCATTACATAACTGGTCTGTAATTTTGTTCATCTGGCACTTCTGAGAAGAAAAAAAATAAAATTGCTTTGGTTTTCCATCACTCTCAGTTTGCAGCGCACAAGTAGTCTTCACTTTACATTACGTGCAGAAGCAAAGGGTAGGCAGACAGCTGGCTGAGTGGGGTTCACATAAAGACTCATGAGGTGCCAAAATGTAAAAACTCGTCACTTTTTCATAGCCAACATATTTTAAACATTTAGCTCATTATTTCATTTGAAACACAAATTCATGTAAAACAGCATGTTCTATTATCGTTGTTAAAAATGTGGACACATGAGTGTAAATCTAAATGATAAATCTAAATCTACATGTTAAATCTAAATGTTAAATTGGCCGCCAAGTGTAAAGCTTTAGAAATTATGCAAAGTGGGCAGGTCAGTGCCTGTCAATAACAGAAATTCACGTAAAACAGCATGTTCTATATCATTGTTAAAAATTTGTACACATGAAAAATAAATCTTGAATCTAAATGTAAATCTTGAATCTAAATGTAAATCTTGAATCTAAATGTAAATCTTGAATCTAAATGTAAATCTAATGATTGAATCTAAATCTAAATGTTTAATCTAAATGTTAAATCGGTTGCCAAGTGTGAAGCTAAATGTTTAGAAATTATGCAAAGTTGGCAGGTCAATCACGAGGCCCCGCCCACACCACCGACTGCAGCTCAGTGAGTTTGGAGAGGGGACGAGCGAGACATTGCGGGATTGCCCAAACTGACAAGCTCGTAGATTTAACATTTTGATGACATGTGTACACTTTTTCGCCAATGATATAGAACATGCTGTTGTAAATTAATTTGTCTCAAATGAATGAAAAATTAGCCAAATGTTCCAAATATGTCGGCTATGACCAAGTTTTTTTTTTTACGTTTGGCACCACATTAACACTTACCTGTGCTATAATATTACACCCACAAAACTCGTTTTTTATTCTCGAGAGAGAAACTATTCATTTATGAACCCTCACTCCAATATTGCCCACATACTGTATCACTTGTTTTGTGATATGACTGACTGTGTTTAGTCTACAAATGTTCATGAAATTCAAAACATGAGCGTCATCTTATTTTTTTTCAGAAAAGAGGAAAAAAAGTCAAGGCTGAAGGAAAGGAAACTGGCTCAAAGTGGCTGAAATCCTCCCTTGTTTTCTGAGGCTCATCATTTTTCCATAAATCCTCACAGAGAAGAGGAGGGATGTCACTATAAACAGCAGAGCTTTGTGCAGGAAAACTAGTCATTTCAACATTATTGTGCCATAGTTTGCAGCACTTCTATGTATACATAAGATACAAAATATGTAGGAAAACCTACCATCACCAAGCAATAAGTGACAGATATCAGTCCCAATAGGATCTTCACTTTAAAATTCCTACATTTTGTGACCAGCTTCTATTCATTTAAGGAAAATATGTCCTAATTTAAGAAAAATTGAAGGATTTTGTAAAGATTTTGAGTTTTTATATTAGTTAAACATTAAAAATGACTGCAATCATGCGACATGTAAGCACTGGGAAAAACTGTGTGCCCGTTCAAATGTTGTAGAGTTTCATTTACACAATGATTCATGGTTTCCCTGTTATTTTTACTTACTCATCTGGCCGTGGGCCAAACTGGAAGCTCCAAAGAGCCATATTTGACCCCCGGGCCATGAGTTTGACACATGTGCATCAAACACACACATAAAAAAAAAACTAATTACGCATCAAAAGCGTGAACCAAACTATCTGCCTCTGGTAATGCAAATCCCAGCAGGTCCTTCAGACAAAGCCAGCAGGCCACAGCCATCATTCACGCCCTTTATAAACCAGGGGTTGAAAAACATGGCGAACGCTGCCCCCTTGCGTCAAATTATCGAATACAGCTTCACTCACTCGACATATAAATACTCTTACTACTTTAATAAATGAACGTAGCCTGTGTATATTAAGACTAAATACGTTTGTAAGTCATTTTGTTTCCAAAAACATGCAGGAAGTTAAGTCACACTCACCAGTAATAAGTGACTTGGCACTGATTGCATTGCAGGTGCGCAGGACGTTGGCAAAGTTCACACAACTTTTTATTTCCTTTTGAAAAGGTAAGAGGAAATATTTCCTTCAGTTCCTGAGCTTCCATTTTCAAATTAGAAATCTCGTAGTAAGAAATTTCTTAGCTTTTTTTTTTTGTGCTTCTCGAAACGAAAGAGTTTCACGAGGGAAAACACTTCCGGATTGTAGTTTGCGGTCCCCATGGCAACAGACACAAACACAAAAAACCGTGCACATTTATATTTAACATTCTTACTCTCTACAAACCCTAATTTAACTTTAACTTCAATGCCATTGATTGATAGTATTATATTTGGCACAACTTGAATAATATTAAAAAATAATATAAATGCAATTGGATACAAATAAATGCAATCGAATAAAAATGGTAAATATTCAAATTGAAATTTCAATAAATTATTTGAAGCAAATTGATGTAACACAAACTAAAGGCGGGAAGATATATCATGTAACAGCATATCATAATTAGGGATGTCCCGTTACACATTTTTCATTTCCGATATGATACCGATATTTCAGCCTTGCGTATTGGCCGGTATCAATATTGATCCGATACGATATCAGCATGAATCACACATACTTTTATTCCTTTTTTTTTTTTTTTTTACTAAAGAAATAATAATTACTACTACTTTATTATAACTATTAAAAAGCTTAAACATAATATCTACAGTATTCTACAATTGAATAAAATAAATAAAAAATTAATTCCAAAAAAAAAATAAAAAATCGGAAATTTGAATCCGATATCCGATATTTCTTTTCAGGCTGATATCGGACCGATATCCGATATCGATATCAACTCAAGACACCCTAATTGTAATATGGAAATGTCACAAGATGAATCGTTGAGGGTACGCTAATATTAAGTGACTTGGCACTGATTCCATTGCAGGTGTACTGGTCATTTTAATTTTTTTAAACCAATTACTAGACTTTTCAGGTGACCCCATTTTAATTCCAGGTGACCCCACATTGGGGTCACAACCCCAAAGTTGACATACACAGACATCGTAAAAATAGAAATAAAGTAAAATAAATAAATAAAAGTTGATTATGGGGAGAAACAGTCATTTTCAATACTGTAACAAAACAAAAAAATTGCAATATATCATGATACTTTTCCCCACCCTTACTAATTGATGTAGATTTTAGGTCAAAGTATTTAACATGTGGTTCAGGAAAAGCCTTTAGTGAGAGTGCCCTTATATTCCAGTCATTACAGTTCAACAGTCTCATCGTGAAGTGAACCTATAAATACACAACACCACACTAATTTTACAAATGTTTGCTGTATTGTTGTTAAAATATATATTTCAATAATTAGTAGTAGGGCACATTAACTAATAAATTGAAATGTCTGGTAATATTGCTATAAATAGGTCATCCAATAAATGTGATTCTTGGGAAATAAGAGTTTTATTGCTAAATAAGCTTGCTTTTGTGCCATTCTCATCCAAAAACACCCACAGTAGCTTCAAAAATTTAAAAATGTCATGCTGTTAATGTAACATTTGTTTCCCTTATTACATTTTTTTAATTATTTAGTTAATATGGAATACAAAAGCAATACACTCACCTTCAGCAACTACATTTTATTGTAGTGCAGCAAAATAATGGGAGAAAGAGACATGCCAAAATTGTAAAGATTACAATTCATTTAAATGACTGTATCGTTGACCTTTTTGTTCATTACAGTATATTTGAGATTATAACAACACAATAAACTATTTCATAACAAATAAGTAGCTTTAAGTCATAGAAATCATCCTAAAATAGTTAAGTGTAAGTATTTCTACACAATGCAGTAGCCAAATATACAACGTAGGCATACATACATACATGGTACATCATACAGGTCAGTGAGCATCTAACAGGTGTAATGTTTTAATAGAAACTCAGTGAAATGATCTCTTTTTCCACTGCTGGCAGGAGAATGGATGCTTCTTTTGTTCACTCTCTCTTACGCAGGTGAACGTATATGATCCCACTGAACAGTAGCAGTGGAACACAAACCCAGGCCAGAATGAAGCAGTAACCAAAGTGTCCTGAAGTCAGATCTTTGGAGTCAGGGAGGATTTCCCTGTTGCGCAATGTGTAAATCAAAGCTGCACAAAAAGATGTCAGACCTGGAGCAAAAAAAAAAAAAAAAAAAGATTTGTCTACACGCATTTATTATAAAAGTTACAATCATGTTTGCCAAAATAGTGGTTTTGCTCTAACCAGGCCCCAACCAGTCTTCCAGCTCAGATTTGCCCTTTAATGCCATTGATTGATAATATTATATTGAAGTGAATTGAAATGAAAAAAAAAGAATAAAATTGAATAAAAATTAATGTAAGTGGATAAAAATGGAATAAACATTTAATAAAATAATCAAAATGGAAACACATTGAATTGAAATTGAAAAAAAATAACTGGATATCTGAATATAATTGATCTGAATCAAATCGACACCCCACAAACACAAACTAACTTATATATCATGTAACAACCAGAAGTGTAAAGAGTACTGATATACATAAAATACTCAAGTACAAGTAAAAAGTAGCTCAATTAAATAGTATTCAAAGTAAAACTTAGTTACTTTCACCCCCTACATTTATTTTTTGCCACGGTTCCCTTGCATACAGTAAACATCTCATGTATACACTTAAAATGTACAATTATTTAAAAATAATAACACAAAAAAATTCAATTCAAAATTAAAAAAAAATCATTAGTCTCTAAGCATAGCTACATTTAAGAATTCTAAAACTGAGAAAATAACTGGCATTCAATGCTGTTTTGGCGCCGTGCATAACGTTTAATCTGGTTGGTTGTCAACCATCGTATCATAATATCAAAATGTCACAAGATGAATTATCGAGGGCACTGCAGGGTATGTCATACTGCAAGAATGTTCAGAGTTAAAGTTGGTCCTTTCTCCAAAAAAATCTCATATTATATCATTATCGCGAGTCAATTATGGTGCGTTTCCACTGGCGGTAACGGCTCTACTTTCTTCTTGCGCGTTTCCACTGGGAAAGAGTACCTCCTCCATGGTACCTGGTGCTGCTTTATCGCCTTGGTTGAGGTTCCAAAAGAAAGCAGCCCTGGTCTGAAAATGTGAGGCAGGCACAAAGCAGACACTGATTGGTTTTGAGAATCATTACAGCGTAGAGTCGTCCACTCACGCACAGAGAGGAAGCATTTGGCCGCCATTGATTTTTGTTGGCGATCTTGTTAGGATGGCAACGAAAACGTGCAATCTGTGGAGTCTGGCACTTTCACGTGTCAGGTTGGTGTTCAGTGGAAACTCCAGAAAAACAGTATCGGGTCCCGAAAGCGAGGGGTTGTAGAGCCGATACCGCCAATGGAAACGCGTTATTAGCGTCTACTGTATTGTATCAAGGGCACAGAATGCATTCATAAACTCTACCTGCAAAGACTTGACACAGCCCTGTGAAGTAGAAGAGTCCACCTTTAGACATGGTAAACAGTTGACCCAGGAACACCAAGAAGGAGACTGAGGAGAAGACCACTGCAAGGACCATCAGAACCTGAACCGCCTGGAGCCACTCTGCGAGAATCAAATAGGAATTTTGCATTATTATAGCTTCATTTTAGCTTTAGGATGAGTCAAACAAGGAGTGCAGAAAACCACAGTGAAATGACTTCCTGCTGACTGACCAGTTTCTTTGGAGGATGAACACAGCCAAGATCCTGTGGCATTATCAAACCTGCAGTTGTACCACAGGTCTGAGTTTTCCATTCCATCCCACACCCACCATGACTTTAAAAAAATACAAAAGTGACACACAGAAGAAGTAAATGTGTTTCATGAACTGGACTAAACCCATATGTTAACCCTCAATGAGCCGTACCTTCTCCATGGTGGCAATAAACAGCATAGCCAGTGTGATGAGATGCAGCAGGGTGACAAACATCAGCAGGTACGGCATTTTCAATTTCCTGCTAAAAACAAGCAAAAGTATATTTCTTCTGTGGCTGTGTATAACATTTCAGCCACAGTTTTCAATTTAAAGTGTTGGTATTTTCACAGCAGTGCAGGGCAACAACCCTGTTTTTCTTTCAAATGTAGAGTGGAAAATGTGAGAGATCCAACAGAGTAGCCTCTGTGTTGCATAAGTCCACGCTTCAAAACACGCTGTAATGAGTTATTTCTGAAACGTCTCTAACTGCGTTGCCTGCGTGTTGCCATCACATGTTTGACATTTATAAATGCAAGTAGATGATGCAGGGTTTGGATAAAATAGCTTTTGACAAATAAAGTGTTTTTTAAAGCTGGTATCAAACAATTGTTCTCAACCATCAAAACAATACATTTCTATCTATCCACCCAAGTTCTTTCAGATCCACTTGCTCCTTCTTTCAGGTCTGCTGGTGCCTATCTCCAGCTCTCGTTGGGGTTCAGGCGGGGGTACACCCTGGGCTGGGCGCCATCCTACGCAGGGAAACTCACACTATTACTCCTACAGGCAATTTAGAGATTCCAATCAAGCTAACTTCTTCTGGAAGAAAGCATGGAAATTTGTACATGGAGGTTTTTGAGTATGCTGAATCCCTTTTTAATGGTTCCCACTCAAAATCAAGAAATCCAAGATGGCTACCAACTTGCCAATTTGGGTATTTTGTCATAACTTCGATTCTATTTGACATACAAGCATGATCTCAGTGTCGAATTATAGGTTTTCAGGGTCAAAGAATTCAATAATATATCCTAAAATACCATACAATTTCAATCTTACCATAACGTTGGTTCTGTTACAGGTAGAAACATGATCTTTGTGGCAAAATGTAGGTTTTTGGTGACAAGGACTGTCATGAAATAACCTAAAATACTGTAAATTGCATCCAGAGCAAGATATAAGACGGCCCCCACAAAACTCTTTACACATGGAAAAGGGTGAAATTGCGATTTCTTTCCAGCCACAAACGTGGCTTTTAAAGGGTGAACAATTGAATTTAAATCCCCACCAGAACATGAATTAATATATATTTATTTTCATTTATTTCTCAGGAAGATTATATCCATTGTGATCCTGGTGCATGGATACATAAGTATTCATCTGATGATGTGTTTATTTTGGAGCCCATTGCCAACATCAATCCATCCATTTCCTGACCCGCTTGATTCTGTTTTCTGGGTCGCGGGGGTCTGCTGGTGCCTATCCTTGCCAACATTTACAATGATTAAACTCAAACTTTTCTCATCTCATTAGTATTTAAATGAATGCAACATGCCAGTATGGATCTCATTAAAAATGGATTCAGCATACTCAAAAACCCTCATGCTTTTTTCCAGAAGGGAACATCTTAGCCTAATATTGCTACATATCTGCTGGGCTAAACAGTCATGTTTTTGGATTGTGGGAGAAAGCCGGGGTAACCGAAGAAAGCCCACGGAAGCATGGGGAGAACATGCAAACTCCACATAGAAAGGACTCAAGTGTCCCCTCCAGGGCGTGAATCTAGGACCTTCTTGCTGTGAGGCGTATGCACTAGCCACTACACCACCATGCCCCCGCTTTGAGCTATATTTAAATCAAGATAAAAGGACATTAAATTGATGTTAAGAGAGAAAGGAAGGAGATGGAATCTGACTGTAAAGATCTTTATCTGTAAAATAGTATCTAGAGGACTACTTGGGCGGTGGTTGAGTCACAATTACACTCAAATTAAGTCATTACACCAGAGCTGATTCACTATACTGTAGTGCAGAGAACAGTAGAAATACATTATGAGACGGCCTATTTTGTTTCAAACGCATACAAAGTCATATATGATGAGAAACAACAATGTGAAACATGTTGTGGTTATGGTCAAACTGGGTCAAAGAAAGCCTAAAGAACTGCGCTACAATACAAGCAAACACCCTTTAAAGGCTGAAAAAAGACACAATGGAAAAAATACATACAATATAGTTAAAATAGCACTTTTGTCAGCAAGAATGTATCGAGATTAAAAATAAATTGAGGAGAAACTTACTGTGTGTATCTCTTGCTTCTTGAATCCGACCTGAGACTCCTCTCCTGTTGGTGGTCCAACACTTTTCTAGCATTGCTCCACCTCCTCAATGTTTTTACTCCCTCCAGAGTTGCCAAAAAGACCTGCCCATTTCCTCTGTTCAGAACAGAGCTCCCTTCAGCCAGTCTAACCCAGGGAAGAAGAAAAAAAAAATCCCAAATGAGACCCACCTGTGGGCAGCGAGGCCACATTAAACCACATAAGACGATTTCTTCTGTAAACACTCTCCTTGATGTTCTCTCTGGTACCACGTTATTACGATCAGAGCCCATTCATTTAAGTTACAGACAGAAAGGAGAAATAAACACACAGTTGCAACATTGCTCACATTTCTCCACTGTAATGTAATGAGCAGTGATGGGTAGGGTAGTACTGCATCAGCTTTAGAACTGGGGTCACCAACCTTTCTGAAACTGTGAGCCACTTCATATGTACTGAATAATCCAAAGAGCTACTGGTATGAAAAGCACTTCCTAAATACCTAATGTTCACGGTTTCACTTTAAATAATGGGTAAGATAATAAGGATGGCTAACAGTAACTTAAAAAGGTAGGAAATGTTTAAGTTTCAACATGCAACACTTTATTTCTCCTAATTAATGCAATTGTTTCATTTTCATTACATTTCATAGAAAATTATCATCTTCCTATTTTCCTAGCTACTAAAAAACACGTTTTAACTAATTGTATAACATAATATTATTGTAAAATGTAACAGACAGGTCATATTTTTTGGAAATCCACCTTGAGTTTTGACAAATATATCTTATATAAAACATACCACAACCCATACACCCAATCGGCAACACTTAAAAATGTTTGGCACAAAAAAAATGAAAGATGGTTAATTTAATACTAAAACTTGATCAGGTGCAGCAGTATGTAACTCTACTAAGTACTAACTACATATGTCTTGAAAGTAAATCAGATTTTAGATGGAGTTCAGGTCACCTCACATGGTCCATGTGGGCTACCGTGTTGGTGACCCCTGCATTAGAAGGTCTTTAGCTGGGTATGTTGTTTAAAACGTGATGCTAGTGAAAGCAATGGCTAACCTTGTGTTTGTTATTTAAGAATAACTTAATTTCAAGTTTAAAGTAAGACAAACTGCCTAAAAGAAACCAGCTTGACTTTTATTGGACTGAAAGTGCACACAGACAGTAGACGTCACATGAAAGACGCTTGTTAAAAAAAACATACTGACACACAAGTGCACGAAACTCGATTCTTGTTAAAATCTTCATTAGAAGATTAACAAACACACAGCAACTAAAAGCTCTCATAAACTACAACAGAACATCTATTTTACACAAACCAAAGTGCTTCACATAAATTTGCTCATGTGGTTGACAAAAGTTAAAAATGATAAAAAGGTTTAGGGACTAATGTACACATAAATCATTTAATAAAAACAATTAAAAAGATGATCCAATAAGAAAGAGTCCTAATTGAAAACAAAGCAAAGAAGGGGACTGTTTTTAAAATATAAAACATAAATTTAGCATAAAAAAATTTAAGAACCCTAAAAATTATAAATATCATAAAAGCCAGATTGAATAAATAGGTTTTTAGCTTGCGTTTAAAAATTGTGATACTCTCAGCTCATCTCAAAATTTGAAAAACAATCTATATTACTAAACAAGTCATTCAATAATAGGCAAATTACATCAAACAGGGGTAGGGGTGTCCCAATATACAATTTTTTTCATTTTTATTCTAAATATTCAGTACTTCAGCAAGTACCACACTGTGTTATTGTGCCTATTGTCTTTTATTTAGAATGTACATGTTTTATTACTACATAATGTAATAATTAAAAATAAGTTTAGAGAAAAATAAAAAATAAAATAAAATACGGACAACATCCTGTTTCTATTGAAATGTTATTCTCATGAATATTTATATATTCTCTCAATGTTATGACTACAAACTCATTAAATTACGATTTCATTAAAATACGACATTATTCTCATAAAGAACAAGTTTATTCTCGAAATGTTACGACTTTAAAAAGTAGCTAAACCCCAAACCCACTTTTTTTCCCCTGCTGAGTACATATGTATTTGAATATTAAGTAGTGCTGATAATTGTTCCTTGTCCAACTTTTAACATTTTAGTAAAAGTATTTGAATTTTCCATATTTAGTTGTAAAACACCAGAGTGACTGCCCTCTATGGGTTGAACACTGGCTATTACAATTTACAATTGAATCACAAGCGCAATGAATTACAATCTTTTATTTTTATTTTTTTACTGTTGCCCTAATATACAGTCGTGTAATTGAGTTGCAATTGATAATGGATAATTGAAGACGTAATTGTAATTGAAAAATGTAATTAATCCCAACCCTGGTTGCAGTCCAGTGTTGGTTGCTTCCTCTCATTACCCCTCCCCCCCCCTGCCTATTATGATGAATGGTATGGTCCGTTGCCCAGGCGACACTAGAAGCCAGTTTTCTCTGCCACGCCTGACTGCTGCTCTACCGACGCTGATTCTCTTTATTAGGAGGTGAGCTGCTTGCTTTGTCACTTTTATGGCACTGTAGTGCTGAATATTAACCCGTTGTGTAAACGTATGAGGTATAAAACGGGATGAGATTGTTAATTTGTTGCGAGCCTGACACTGACGCTATGGCTGCTGTTAGCCAGCTAGCGCTAGTTAGCTCATGTGAAGAGGAGTGAAAGCATCACTAACTTTAGCTTGTGTTTCGTTCTGTAACAAATACTGTATGAAGAATCCTCTACATGGTCATATTAAATTTGTTTTTTGTTTTTTTAAACTTTGTAAAACTGATCAGTGATTAGTTTAGTAGGCTACACAAAACATAAAAAGTTACCATAACTTAAAGATGAACAGACATTTTCTAAAGAAAGGTTAGCCAAACCATATTTTACTTTATTGAAAACACGATTATTCTAATGTATATAATTCATGTTTTATTTGGGGTTTTTTTCCCCCCTCCCTCTATATACTTCCTATTTTTAATCTTCTTTTAATAGCTTTTTTGAAATGTATTATTATACTTATCTTGTGTAACTATTCATGAATATACAAAATTGTGTAATTTTTGCTTACTGTGAAGTTTTTCATAGCTTGACGTGATGTTACACAGTTAGACCAGAGTTTTTCCAACCTTGGGGTCGTGTACCCATGTGGGGTCGCCTGGAAATAATATATTGAATATTGAATATATTGAATATATTGTTTAATATAATAAAATTTGATATTATCTGATGTTTTTTTGTTAACTGCAAAATAGATAAATAAAAATACATAAGATTCAAATTAAATTTTTCAAATTATACTTATTTGTATTTATCTATTTTGCACAATTAAAAAAAAGAAAAACAACAACACATAATGTCACAGAAATAGATATGCAGCGCAGGAACAGTCCGAAAGCTCAAAGAGTTGAAATAGTTACTATTTCTTTTCAAATTAAAAACGCAATCTTAAACAACTGTATTCTGTTCTTTCACTCTCTCAAATATAATTGTATTTCAAATACAATTTAGTATAAAAATATCTGACACATTTTAGAGAGAAAAATGTCCCTGGGGTCGCCAGAAATTTGATTTAAAAAATGGGATCACGACCTGAAAAAGGTTGGGAACCATGTGTTAGACACTGTCTCATCCTGTCAGATCACAGTTGTTTCCTCTTGTCTTGTAACCACATCTCCTGTCATGTCCTCACAGCATTGTTCTGAAGAGAGTTATCATCTATAGAGGAGCTCAAGGACACAAGACGTTGTCACGGATGGATAACAACAACAACAACAACAACAACAACAATGACAACAGTTATGGTAATCAAGAGGTCTGATTCAACATCAAAACAGAGTTATACTCTGTTGGACATCATACTGGAAAGAATGCTCCCAGGATCATCAAAGTCTCTGCTGAGGATTAAGAACATCTGACACAAATGCAGCTGATGTGTGACGATGGATCATGAAGAGGTAACACATTACCACAGGTGTAAAAATTACTGATGTATTCTACTCAACTAGAAGTACTGTTACCTGATAGAAATTGTACTCAAGTACAAGTTCAAGTATGTCAGACATAAAATACTCAAGTACAAGTTTGGTGTTGTAAATTAGCACACGTGCTAACACACTCAAAACAATACATCTGGATTATCAATGTAATTGTGATGTCCATCTCTATCAAATAAAGGGAATCAACAAAAAAGTTAAAAGTAGCTCAATTGAATAGTTCTCAAAGTAAAAGTTACCATTTACCCCCCCCCCCCCACACACACACACGTTTTATTGCATACAGTAAACATCTCATGTATAAACTTAAAAAGGAAGAGACCAAATCTTGCACATTTTGAACTTCATTTATTTTCAACAAAGGCATCTGTATAAAATAAAAGGTTTGTCAAAATGTACAATTCTTTTTTTTTTTTAAATAAAACAACACCAACCTACTGTAATAAAAATAAAAAAAAGAATCACAAAAAATAATCATTTACTCAGTACGTACTGTAGCAATGTCATAAATAATTACTCTACTTCTAAAACGTACTTAAGTGCAAGTCAAATTACTGATTTAGAAATATACTCAAAAAAAGGTACAAGTAACCATAAAAGCAACTCAATTACAGTAACGTCAATACATGTAATCCATTACTTTCACCGCTGCATATTGCACAGTTCCTGGTTGTTTTCAGCCATTAGCTCCCATCTGTTCTCTTTCTGTCTTTTCAGATAATCTCATTACCATCACTAGAGGCTTCTTAACATCTTATCAGCACAGTATTAATGTTAATATTCTATTGTATAGTGAAGTTGTTGCCTTGTTCATATTATTTTCTCAAGTCTAAGAGCAGTTGGTGAGTTGTTTGAGTTCAAAAAGCATATCATATGCCATTTGATCCCAAGCCTGTAACAATAGAGCTGCGTGTTGCAGCAGCAGCAGCGACAACTCAGAGCTGTCTGAAAGCTGCACGGGTCCTACTCAGGTTACATTCAAGACAAAGTACAGTGTTGAGTTCAGCAACAGGTGTTTGTGTTGTCAGATGCTGGATGAGCTGATCATGAGGACTGTCGCACTAACATTGAAGTCAAACAACGTCCAGGATTGTTTTACTTCATCTATGTCAGTGTTTTTTTTTTTTTTTTTAACCTTTTTGGACCCAAGGTACATCTTTTATTTAATGAAAAGTCCCATGGCAATCCACCAATGAAAAATGTTACAAAATGAAACTTTGGAGCCTATATCAACAATATACAGTCTAGGGTTGGGCAAAAAATAAATAAATAAAAAAATCGATTTATCGAATTTGTCGATAAAAACTATTTTTATAATTATTATTATTTTTTTTTTAAATTTCCCACCACAGTTATTTTTTACTTTTTCACATTCCGTCCTTGTGGGTTACCGTAGCGTGAGGTGAGCCAGCTCCCTCTTTGTTTACATGTGTTTATCCTTTGAGTAGGCTATATGTGTGCCACAGGCATGTTTTTTATTCACACTATGCTGGGATCTAAGGGAAGAGTTTTTTTTTTTAATGCAATGTTATATGTTATAAAATATGTAGTTATCTGATTTCTTAATCAGAAAATTTAAGCTACTGTGAAGTTGCTGTTGCACTTTTGCTTAAACCTGGTTTAAAGCTTGAAATAGTCGAATGACAGAGCCTGATTTACTTTTTATTTTGGGATTATTTTATGCTTTTTAACTCTTGAGGACAATCACAGCAATAAAGTTGCACTTTTGACAATATATCTGATGTCTGCAGTCATTCTGAAGTGCATTGAAAAAAAATAAATCGAAAATCAAATCGAAACTCAAATTTTTCTTTAAAAAATCAGATTTTCTTTTTAGGCAGAATCACCCAGCCCTATAGTCATTCATATCAAAGTGACTTAAATACCAATCAAACAAAAAATATTTTATCATCTTTTATATTTTGAATATTTGATACATGTCGTGGGAGGGATAAAAAAGTTAAGAAAAGAAAAAAAAACAGATCATTAAATATGATTAGAACAACAATTGAACTTTTCTTCATGTTCATCGGTCACACATACTTTATTTACCTGTTTGTCAAACATTTGTTTGTCTTCTGTCTGTGAAGATGTGGAAAGAACTGGACAACATGTCCAGGCGCCTTGAGGACGATGGCGTGTCAGCCCAGGCTAGTGTTGAGGAGAGGCAGTTCCACCTGTGGAAGCAGCTGCTCACCAGCGAGGAGAAGCTCCAGTCCGCCACGCAGGAGCTGCAGACGCTACGGCTTCAGCAGGCCGACGAGATGAAGGAGGTGAAAAATGCTGTTTCAGTAGAACAACTGTTGCAACAGGTGCTGCCAACTAGCAAAACTCATTCCTGGAATACACCAACCTTCATTTGAAATGAGCACGGTTTGAATTCAGACGCTCCTTTACAGATGACATTTGTTCTGGGATTATTTTATTTTATTTTTAATTTGTCCTTCAGGTGGAGAGTTATGTCGCACATATCCGGGGATTGTTGGAGGAGCGTGAGTGTTTGACTGCAGAGTACGAACGAGACAATGAACACTTGCGGCACGAGATTCAGCAGATTCGACACCAGCAAGGTAAAGTATAGCATTTTTTAATAATATGCTAAGATTTAATTTGTTCAGACAACTTTTTATATATATATATATCTATATTTTTCTTAAAAAAGGTTTTTGGGACGGATTTTGCAGGTATCCCGAAATAGTAACAGATGAAAAAGATAAAGGAAAAAAAAATAAATACAAGAAAAAAATAAGACCAAAAAATAAATAAATAAATTAAAAATCAAGACAAAATTAGATTAATAATAATAAGATAACCTTATGATTTAAAAAACTGTTCTACAATTATGTTTTTTTTTTTCTTCTTCCCCCACTGGATCTGTTTTGTTTTTTTGTTTTTTTTCAGTTGCCCTAATCCGTTTCCGTACGATCCAGATTAAACTCAATAGGATAATAAATGAACTAACCCGACATAACTGGGTCAGATTTCATATAGATCAGTCTATTACTAACCATGATTTGAATTTTTTTACATATTTCCAATGATGAGTGAGGGATTTTTCATTTTTTTAACTGATCCAGAATCCTTATATTCATCCGTATCCACCCAAATTTTAATGGACTCTTCCATGGCGTATCTTTGGTTGAAATTTTGTCAAAATGAAGTACTTCTGGCATCAGGTAATCCTGCTAACAGACAAACAAATGAATAAATAAAAAATTACCTCCTTGGTAGAGGTCATAAAAATTCCAACTTGAGGAAAGTCAGGAATATGGTTTTTGGGCGTAAGTTTATACAAGTGTCCAATCAGGCCCCACAAGGGTAGAGATGCAATGAGAAAACGTGACTGAAAGGACACAATTATATGAGCTAATTATACAGTTGTAAAGTATAGTATTGGTGTCATACAATGTTGTATTGTGTCTACAAAAATGTTTCCTGGTGATGGTAAACTCATTTCTAAGCAGACTATTAGATTATTTCTCTTTTCTTCCAGAGAGTCAGAGCAAGGAGCTGGCAGAAATGTTGGCCCAGGAAGAGCTGGGGGAGATGGGCCTAAACAGCCCCAGTGAACAGGTGGCTTACCTCTTAGTGGAACGGGCCACGCTGCTGGAAAGGTTGGAGGCAGCAGAAAGAAGACTGGAACTCTATAATCTAACTGGCAGTTTACAAGATGCTCAACCTCAGGTGAAAGCCCAACTTTTTCATTCTATATGCACTGCAATGATCTGTCAAGGACATCAAATAAAGATACACGTTTGATTTAGCAACACACATGCAAACGTACATGAGACCAGTTTCTAGCCTTTTTGGTGCCCTAACCGAAATTAGATTTTTTAAGCCCCACAGAGGCAACTTTTATCACATCAAGGCAACTTTTATTACAGCAAGGCAACTTTTATCACATCGAGACATCTTTTATTACAGCGATGCAACTTTTACTACATCGAGGCAACTTTTACCACATCGAGGCAACTTTTACCACATCGAGACAACTTTTACCACATCGAGACAACTTTTATTACAGCGATGCAACTTTTACCTCATCGAGGCAACTTTTATTACAGCGATGCAACTTTTACCACATCAAGGCAACTTTTACCACATCGAGGCAACTTTTACCACATCGAGGCAACTTTTACCACATCGAGAAAACTTTTATTACAGTGATGCAACTTTTACCACATCTAGGCAACTTTTACCTCATCGAGGCAACTTTTATTACAGCGATGCAACTTTTACCACATCAAGGCAACTTTTACCACATCGAGGCAATTTTTACCACATCGAGGCAACTTTTATCACATTGAGACAACTTTTATTACAGCGATGCAACCTTTACCACATCAAGGCAACTTTTATTAAATCGAGGCAACTTTTATTACAGCGATGCAACTTTTATCACAGAGGCAACTTTTATTCCAGTGAGGAAACTTTTATCACAGCACGACAACTTTTATCACAGTAGCAACTTTTTTTTTTAACAGTGAGGCAACTTTTATTACATCGAGGCAACTTTTATTAGAGGCAACTCCATGAACGACATTTTTATACTGTTTCATTTAGAAGTATGCATTTTAAATATATTTTTGATGATCAATAAAATAACATTTATTGATTTGAAAATTCAATAACATTTATTTAGATTCAATTATTTGTTGCAAGATTGACACTTTACAATCCAAAACCAATCTCTTTTTTTAAAAACTAAAAATTTTTACTGATAAATTTGATAGAAATTCAGATTTATTTTTGCGATTTCAGTTGCAAAAAATTAGAATTTTTTTTGTGTCTTCAGGCTTTAGGGGTATTGTATTAGGGGCAAACACCTATGGCCAGAAACGGCCCTGCATGAGACTAACTCAGTCTTTGTGAATTGTGGACAGGATCTTGTTGACCCCCACCTGATGGGGGAGCATCTGAAACAGGAGAGGGAGGACACCCTGAAGACTGTAGATGTCGTTTCAAAGGTGAGGGAGCTCTTTATTTAGTCCTGACTCAGGTTCAGGTTTAAGTATTTAGTCCAGGAACAGTCAGTCATTCACTGATTATTGGTTCTTGTTGTGCACACACTGGTTCTTCCTCTTAGCAGGGGTCATCACAGAGTCCATGGAAGAAGCTGTTTGGTCTTCGCAGGTCTGGTCAATGCAAACGCAACATTACTCCTGTAGGTTTACCACGTTGGGCTAATACTAACTAGCTAAGAGACTAATTCTAAACCACTGGTTCAGAGCTGTGCTGTGGCCGCTCCTGACTGATGATGTGCCTGGAATGTCTGCATGAGCCGAGATACAGATGCAGCACGAGGGACATAACTTTTATCTGGACGTGTAAGCATGACAGGGTTGGGGTCAACTACATTTTTCCATTACAATTACATCTTCAATTATTCATGTTCAATTGCAACTCAATTATGATTACGGTGATTGACATTTTTTTCCAATTATAATTGAAATTACAATTATTATTCTCCCCTTGTAAGACAATTATGTTCTCAATTACTAAAGTTCAATTACAGTTAATCACAATTATTGAGCCTTTAATAAATAAGCCCATAAAACGTAACCGTCCTCTTGTGTTAGCTCTCTGTTAGCATCTCTTATGATAACGGATCCTAAATCAGCTGTAAAATACACTAATCAATGAAAATATAGGTTTTGTTGTGGGCATCTGAGCCTTTTTTGTGAAGAAAAAAAAAAAAAAACAACAGAAGGCAAAGCACAGAATACCCAAAAGACACCTGAAAAATAGTGCAATGAGATAAAATATGATGATACAATAATAGAGGCTATATATAAATAGAACTATAAATAGAAAAATAATATAAAAATTTTAAAGATTATGGAGATATATTCTTATTCCATAAGAATACTGTATATATCTATAAGAATATAGATATATACATATTTAGGCTTCCTAATCATTGAAAATTTGTGTGTCTGAGCCCTTTTTTTTGCAGTATAAGTCTAGATTCCAATTAGTGGGAAAACTTGATATGATACATAATTTTAGAATTATTAACTACATACAGGTATCTGCCATAGAACTGTTACATGATTCCCCAGTTTTTCATTTAATTGAATTGTAATTGACAGATTTTAATTTCCACATGTTCATGCCAATTACTAATACAAAGTCAACTATTGAACGCTATTACAATTTAACTATGATTAAAACAGCAAGTTTCTTCACATACAATTATAATCGACCCCAACCCTGAAGCATGATAATGGTTTTATTTGGAAAGTTCACAACTGCAGGGAACGACACTGTGACCTTGAATGCATGCAATAGCTTTTTAATATAAGCGTAATAAACAGCTTTAAGAAATAAAAGAACACTAACCACACAGTGAATAACTAAAGGAGATTCGTTTTGTAATTCCACTCCATTTCCAGGCCTGCAGAAAACATCAGTCTTTACCACAAAGTGCACGTCGTCTCCTACAGCTGCATGCCGGTCTCTGCATCTCCAGACTAACTACCAATCATGTCCCTGG
Organism: Gouania willdenowi; assembly: GCF_900634775.1. Lineage (NCBI taxonomy): Eukaryota > Metazoa > Chordata > Actinopteri > Blenniiformes > Gobiesocidae > Gouania > Gouania willdenowi. The sequence continues at coordinate 34,731,426 of NC_041050.1, read as the reverse complement.
TTGTTCTCCTCCCACTCAGACCATTCATGCCTTGGTATGTTTTTCTCCTTACCTCAGGCCCAGAGCGAGCACATTTCCAGAGAGCAAAACGAGCGCCAGCGGCTGGAACGGGATCTGGAGGAGGCGTCTAGGAGGCTGTCGTTGGCTCATCAGGAAATCCGCAGACTCACCAATGAGCTAGATGCTGCCAAAAACAACAATAACATAGAACCTAGCGGTATGTCATTTATTTTTCACATATATTTAAGTATAGATATGTGTAATGGGAGTGTGTCTAGATTTTGGGTGACATTTCTGCAAATTATTTACATTTTTGTTCAGCAAAATGCATCTTTATATTTGGTATCATTTTAAAATCTAAAGTACAAAATCACCTGACTTTGAAAAAAAAAAAAAAAAGCGTATTTCTGCTTTTGGAAGATTAATAAAACATGTTTACTTTCTCAGGGTCTGATTTAGATGGAGCCGTCCAAGAAGTCGAGAACTTGAAGAAAGAAGTGGATCAACTAAAACGCTGCGGTGAGACAGAAAGTCTTTTTTAAAATAAAAAAAAGTAAAATCAACTTTATAATATACAACGGTGTATTAGAGCCACTTGAAAATAAACACAAAATCTGGGCACTATGGGATTAAGGTCGTAATATTTTGAGAATAAAGTTGTAATTTTACGAGAATAAAGTCCTATCTTAATAAAATTGGAATTATATGAGATTAAAGTCAGAATATTTCTAGATTAAAGTTGTAATTTTATGAGCATAAAAATTAAATGCATGTTGTGTTACGGTCACTTGTGCATTATGGAGAATGTGGAGCATTTAGTGTAGGAGTGTCAAACACATTTTAGTTCAGGGGCCAAATACAGAGCACTTTGATCTCTAATTTCAACATTATTGTGCCCTAGGTTGCACTTCTACATATACATTAAATACTACTGTAAATATGTACGAAACCGACAATATCCAAGCAATGAGTGACATACTGTATATCAGTCCCAACAGGATCTTGACTTAAAATTTTCTAGATTTTGTGACCAATTTCTATTTGATTGAGGGAAATATAATGTAATCATTTGTGGAAAATTGAAGGATTTTGAATTTTTTCAACAGTTTAACACTAAAAATTACATGCGATATAGGCACCAATCATTTACACAATGATTCATGTTTTCTATGTAATTTCTACTTTCTCTTGCGGGCCGAAATGGATGCTCTAAAGGGCCGGATTTGGCCCCCGGGCCATGAGTATGATTTAGTGAGATTAGACTTCTCTTTAGGTTTCACAAATGACAAAATATTGAGCTTTTTGGCTCATCATCACCACATTGTTATCAGTTTAAGCACTTTAAAGACACTTTGTAGACGTTTGCGTGTGTTCTGACAAAATCTCGTCTCATAAAATGATGATACTATTCAACATAGTTTTGTCAGATAGTAACATGATAAATATTAACATATTCGTAGTTTCAGAAAAGATTTTTCTTTCTATCAAATATGTTTATTTATTATTCATTTCTGTGGTTTGTTTGGTTTTCTTGACAGATCTGCTGAGTTTACAGCGAGCCAAGGAACAAAATGACCACCTAGAAGCTGAGAACAGAACTTTAAAGCAGAAAATACACATTGTGGAGTTGGAGAAGAAAACTCTAGAGGACCAGGTTGGCTTTTAATAATCTCATTTATTCCTACAATTTACCCTGAAGTTACCACAGCAACTCATATTGCGCTTTCTCAGTTGACAGTAATTGAAGCAGCCAAAGCCGATGAAAGGAGTATTAGCGGTGAACTACAGAACCCGCCTTTAGAAAAAGATCCGGTTCATAAACGGTACACTTTAAAAAAAAATTATCATTTGTCTGTGGCCTATTCCTCCTCTTCACACTTTGATTCATTCAGATGTGACGAGGCGGTGGAGGACGTGCTGGTGCAGGTGAGAGAGCTGCAACGACAGCTCCAAAAGCTCCGTAACCAGCAGGAGGAGCTGGAGGAGAGGAACGAGGAGCTGGAGGCTCTGCTGGGGGAGGCTCAGAATGCCAGCAAGGAAGAGAGGCATCGCCACGAAGGAGAACTGGAGGGACTGCATCGGAAAGTAAGGAGCACAGCTGCTACAGTACTCACGTTTTAGCAAGAAATCACATCATCCCATGAAAACTATAGTTCAACCTTCCTTTTTTATTCTTTATGATCAGATTAAAAGTTTAGATGCTGAGCTGAAGAAGCAGGATGCTCAAGAAAAAACATTAAATAATGGAGAGGAGGTGAAATCCACCGAGGCGTTTTTACAGATGGTATGAGACTCCTCACAAAATCCATATATTCAATTCACACTGATGTGGAAACACAGAAAGAACACAAACCTGATGATTATTTATAACAATGTATTTAATATTATTGAGTTTCATAAGCAATGGCAGATTCATCTGTTCTTCTTGTAATTGGTAGAAACCAGGGTTGGGGTCAATTACATTTTTCAATTACAATTACATCTTTAAGTATCCATGTTCCATTACAACTGAATTATGATTATGGTGACCAACATTTTTTCCAGTTACAATTATAATTACAAATCTTATTTTTCCCTGGGAGTCAAATACAAATATGTTCTTAATTACTAAAGTTAACTTACAATGAATCACAATTACTGAGCCTGAAATAAATAACCTTATAAAACATGATCTTCCTCTTACTTTAGCTTTCTGTTAGCATCTCTTATGATAATGGGTCAGTTTTGATCCATGTCTTAAATCAGCTGTAATATTATATACACTAAAATAAATCATCTAATTTGTTTCACATCTTTTCGTTACCTTGTTAGGCTTCCTTGTTCATGAAAATAATATTGGTATTCATATTTTTGTTGTGGGTGATATACCCCTTGATTTCATTTTTTTTAATAAAATAATCCTCAAGAGAACTGACTGGTATAAAAGTTGCTACGAAACATATTTTAATTATTAACTAATTATGTGTAAGCCATAGAACTGTAACATGGTTCCACAGGTTTGCGATTGATCAGTTTTTTATAGAATTTTCAATAACAATTAAAATCTGTTTACAACAGCAACATTTCATTATGATTACAATTATAATTGTAATTAATTATTAATTAAACAATGACAATTACAATTGACCCCAACCCTTGTAGAAACTCCTGTAGTAACCAACCTTACACTAAACCTCATTATGTGATCAGACTTTTATTATAAATATCACATCTATGTAAACAGTTTTTGTTTGTATTTGGCTGCATTGATTGCACTGTTTGTAATAACACGTCTATTAATTTAGTGCCGTCTTCTTTTTGTTGTTGTGTGTGAAGCACCTTAGGGAGAGTAGCCAGGAGAGGCTGGCCTTATTGGAGGCTCGTCTAACAGAAGAGAAAAATTGGAGAAAGCAGCTTGAGATGGACCTCAGTGCTGCTCAGGCCGCCCTCAAGAAAGACAAGGAGGTAAACACATCTGGGTACATGTGCAAAACACAGCTGTTGGGTATCAACGTAAAAATGTTGAGATCATTTTTAACTCTTGTGTTCCCTCCCACCAAAGGCTTTGCAGATCGGTGAACGAGAGCTGAAGAAGTTACGACTAGAGATCAACAGCCTTTACACGGAATGCCAACAGGGAAAAACACTGATCAAGAGCCTCACTCAAGTCAAGGGGGAAAAAGCAGTTCTTGAGGAAAAGGTTTGTTGTTCCAGACATGGGCCACTGGTGCAGCCCCAAAGAAAAATTACTCCAAAATGACAGCAAAAACACACAAAAATTGAGAGAAAATACAAAATGACAACATAAATACACAAAAATAACACCAAGAATGCACAAAACAACTCAAAACACACAGAAAGACTGCAAAAACACATAATGATAATAAAATATACAAAAAACCCATAAAATTAAGAGAAATATATAAAAAATGACAACATAAATACACAAGAATAACAAAAAAAACACAAAAAATACTCCAAAAACAGATAATGAAGATAAAAACATACAAAACAACATAAAAAAATTGACATTAAAAGGAAAAAATATACAAAGTGACAACATAAATACACAAAAATAACACCAAAAACACACAGAAAGACTGCTAAAACACATAATGATGATAAAAACATTAAAAAAAAACATAATAATTAAGAGAAAAATATAAAAAAATGACAACATAAATACACAAAAATAACAACAACAAAAAAACACAAAAAGTACTCCAAAAACAGATAATGAAGATAAAAACATACAAAACAACATGAAAAAAAACGAAGAAATTAACAGGAAAAATATACAAAATGACTCCAAAAACACACAAACCCCTTTGTTGTTTGTTCCCTGTGTTAATGCACAGATTGGTTTTAATTCTAAATTACATAAATGTTGATAATATGGCCCTCGGATCTGACAATCCCATTTCTGTGACCTCCACTGTGATAAAAGTGACCCATTTCTGAGATGATCATTATTCTGTATTTATGAGTCAAATGGTTATTGATGCTGCTGTAAAAACATATTGCTGTGGTTTTCTGGCATCCTTAACAGGTGGCTCAAATGGAGCGAGCTCACAGCAGACTGCAGAGTGAACTACAACGGCACAAAGAGAGCAAACAGACCCAGGAGAACCTAAAGGAGAACAGACCTCAAGTGGATCATTTGCAGGAAAAGGCAGACCGGCTGACTGCTGAGCTCAGCACTCTGCAGACAGAAAACAACACACTGAGGTTGTTTCCTGCTTTATAATGCTTAACGTAACAGTTCTATTTTGCTTGGACCAATGAAGAGTGTTTCAGTTTCTTATTAAAGCTATTTGGTGCACGGATATTTCACAGGGAGGAAAGGAACAGTGAGCGACTGCAGACTGCCGATCTCCACGCTAAGCTAAGTGCTAGTGTTCAGGAGAAGCTGGCGGCTGAAGGGGAGGCGGAGAGGCTGGAGCTGGAGATACAGAACCTTCAAAAGCAGCTCAAGTGGCATCAGGATGCACTCGATGGCAGCAAGAAGCAGGAAGTGCATTTAAATCTTACTGAAGCCAGGCTTGGCACAGTTCAGAAAACCAAGAAAGAGAGCTTGGATGAGGTGACAGTACACATACTTTTGGATACCTTCTCATGATTATAGCTCGGCAGATATGTAGCAATATTAGGCTAAGACATTCAATTCTGGAAGAAAGCATGACAATTTGTACATGGTGGTTTTTGACTATGGTGAATCATTACGCTGGCAACCCAAACCCACTCAAAATCATGAAATCCAAGATGACCGCCATCCGTATTGCCAATTTGGATATTTTGTCATAACTTTGGTTCTATTTGATATAGAAACATAATCTCAGTGGTGAATTATAGCTTTTCGGGGTCAAGGAATTAAATAATATATCTTAAAATACTGTTAATTGTCCTGGGAGCAAGATCCAAGATGGCCGCCATCCGTATTGCAAATTTTAATCGTACCAGAACTTGGGTTTCGTTAGACATAGAAACAAGTGGCAAAATGTAGGTTTTTGATGACAAGGATTGTTATGAAATAGCTTAAAATACTGTCATTTGCATCCAGAGCATGATATAAGACGGCCAACACATCACTTTACACATGGAAAATGTGAATTTGCTGAACGATTTGATTTAAATCCCCATCAAAACATGAATTAATATATCTATTTTCACTTATTTCTCAGGTAGATTATAACCATTGTGATCCCGGTGCTGGCATGTATAAGCATTAAACTGATGATGTGTTCATTTTACAGCACTTGTCAACATGTACAATGATTAAACTCAAACTTTTGATGTCGATGACAAAATACAGTATCCACTGTACAGATGGTGGCCATTTTGGATTTCTTGATTTTGAGTGGGAACCATTGGTTTTCCAGTGTGGATCCCATTAAAAATGGATTCAGCATACTCAAAAACTTCCAAAAATGTACATCTTTTTGACATATCTGCTGGACTATCAGTCAAACTGAATAAAACAGGGAATTTACTCTGCTAGAATCATGACCATGTTTGTTTTTGTGTCCACAGCTTTTATGTTTGAAGGAAGAGCTGAATTATCTGCAGACTAAGCTGACCGAGGAGCAGAAACATGCGGCGCAGCATCAAATGGTTCTTCAGGCTCAGGTCAATGAAGCCCAGGCACGAGTTAAGGTACAAATGACATTATTCTTCAGAAGACTCATTGAAGTGGATCACTGGATGTTTTTATATCTAGATTGAAAGAGTAACTGTGATGATGTGAGCAGAGTGTTGTTGAGTAGTAACATAAACACCCCAACACTGACCTTGTGTTCCCATGGTCAGTCTCAGGACTCAGTCCTGCGTCAGAAGGGAGAGGAGGCGAAGCAGATGAAGCAGGATCTGCAGAGAGCTCAGAATCTGTTCACGTCAGCAGAGAAAGAGCTGCGTTATGAGAAGGAGAAAAACCTGGACCTGAAGAGACACAACACGCTGCTGGACCAGGAGAAACTAAAGGTGGGTGTTTACCTACCGTAGTAGTGCCTCGATGCTGGAAGACTCACTACACTGCAGTTATCACATTTATTCCAGACTTCTTTTAATCTTAGTGCAGGTTGGTTCAACCTTGGGGTTGTGACCCCATGTGGGGTTGCCTGAAATGTCTAGTAATTATAAAATTAAAATAAATAAATAGTGAAAATAATATTTTTACATTTCTGCTTTAAATTAAATAAAATAAATAATACATTGAATAAATATTAATAATACTAACAATTTAATTTTACATTTAAAAATTTTATTTTATTTATCATTTTTATTTATCTTTATTTTGCACAATTAATAATAGATATAAAATAGATATACAGAGCAGGAAGAGTCAGAAAGCTTAAATATTTTCTTTTCCATATTTAAAAACCACACAAACTGTATTTTATACTTTCACGTTCTCAAATATAAATCTAGTTCAAATAAAATGCAGGATGAAAATAACTGAGCTGGTGCTTATTATGACTTTGTGCACTGATACTGGCTACTCTTTATTTGTAACACGGTTGTATAACTAACATGATCAGAGAACTCATTTTAGAGAAAAAAAGTCATTGGGGTCGCTGGAAATTAGTGATTTAAAAATGGGGTCACGACAAGAAAAAGGATGGCAACCACTGTCCTAGTGTGTAGTTTATTTAAACATACTAGTGACACTGCCCAAACAAACAAAAGCTGTTAAACATTGCTTCATTGTTATCATGTGACTTGGTTTGACTATTATAAGAATGTGTTCCCTAATGTCTCTTGAAATGTTTCCAACTTTTATCATCTTTCCAATTCCTCTGGTGTTCCTCATGGCTCAGTGCTTGGACCATTTTGTTTGATATTCTACACAAATAAAATTATTATTATTTTAATACTGTTGTTTTAATGAAGAAGTGTGTCATTTTTTTTAATAATGGAGCATTGACCCCTAAACCAGTTACTTACCATTGTTAAAACTAGTAACGTGTTGGTTGGTCTTTGATGATCAGCATCAAAATAACGTGTGGTCTTTCTCCTCAGCTCAGTGCAGAACTGAAGCAAATCCAAACCAAACTGGTCCATGTGGAGCAGAAGTTTCAGACACAAGTGACTGAGATTGAACGTCAGCAGCAGAAAATCAGGGAGCTGGAGCTGGAGCTGGCTCGCACCTCCACCAACCACAGCGCCACCACCAGCCTTCAAGAAGACCTGCAGGCAGAGAGGGCTCGGCTCATCGCTGCTGACGAGAAGGTCAGTGCTACAAAAAGTCAAACTCTAATTTATTTTCAATTTGGCCTATTTTGTTACAAAGGTCTGAATTTTAATTTTAATTTTAATTTTAATTTAATTTAATTTAATTTAATTTAATTTAATTTAATTTAATTTAAATCAAGACCTCATTTAGAAAGGTGACCTAGCCAATAGGTCAGCAGCACTTTATATGTATTGCCTACAAATGATGAAATAAAAAATGATCAATATTGTGAGTAATGCAAATTTTTCACAACAAAAAAGGTCAACAGTAAATAACTTTTTAACTCAAACCAAGGAGGCAATATTTTCACCGACATTTATTTAATTGAATCTTTGACTGTTAGCAGGATTATGTCAAAAGTACCCACAAGATTTTAGCCTAATATAGACCTTTAGTCATGGAACATTTTTGGAGGGGATCTGGATCAATACACTGATTCTGGATCAGTTTGACAAAAACAACAATAAAAAACTATCTCTTATCAATGACAAAATTCCATATTTTGGTTCGGAATTGACAGATCTTTATGAAATGTGACTTCGTTTTGTTGGTTTGGTTTCTGAATTATCCCACAGAGTTTTATTTGGATCAGATCCATTTTTTTTAAAAATGTGGGTGTACATACATTTGGAGCTACTGTATCTTTATTAATGGGAATATACATTTCTTCCAAGCCTTAAAGTGTGAATGATCATGGTATCATGATCCAGATCAATGATCTAGATAACTGTGAATATCTGGCAAAGAAGATATTTGCAGCTCGGAGAAGGTTTGCGCTCTTTTAGTGCTCTTGTTTTTTTTTTTTATATTAAAAATTGGGAACCAAAGATACAGTACTGATTGATATGCAAACAATCATGTCAGATTAAGGATTAGGAACACAGCAACTATTTAAAGAAGCTTTGCTGTCTGATATTGTCAGTCTGGTTTTCCAATGAAGACTATTCTGACTAAATGCAATTGATTTTAAACCAGGGGTCCTCAACTGGTCTCACCCTGGGACCCACTTTTTTTCAACCAACCAAATTTAGTTTTTCCAAAAATAGTTGTTGGAAACACACATACTCTATGTAATTTTTTTAAAAACATAAAATCTGTATATTTTCCTGTGCAACATGCATTTCACATTATGCCTGTCAAAAGAAAAGTTTCTTTCAAAATAAAAGACAAGTCCAACATGAGAGTAGTATTTTTTTTTTTTGACCAGCTGTCCACGACCCATCAGTACAGGTCCACGACCCACTTTTGGGTCCCGACCCACGTGTTGAGAATCGCTGATTTAAACATTTGTTATTAAAAAAGAAGAAAAAAAAAAACCATAAAATGATCTTCTGAAGACTAAATTAAATCAGATCAAATTGAATACAAATTATTTTTTGTTTTTGAGGCCAAGGCAAATTTCTTGAACCTGTTTTTGTATTAAGTCATCTCCTTTTTGTGCTGAAAGGTGGTGGAGCTGCAGCAGCAGCTTAAGAGCGCTCAGCACCATCTCCGTTTGGAGGAAGCTCGGGCCTGTGAGAGCAGCCGCTTGGAGAGGGACAGCAGGGATCTGTCAGACACGCTGTCAGCTCTGAGGGCCCAGCAACAAGAGGAGCACATCACCAGGTCACACAGCCCTCACTGCAATGGACCAGATGGAATCACTGTCCTCTCTCTCGTGTTGTATTAAACACCAGTCATTCTTTTTGGGTTTTTTTTCAGGAAACTGTTGGAGCAGCGTGAGGAGGAGCTGCAGCAGCAGGTGCGCTCTCTCAGGCTAAAGGAGACGTCTCTGAACAGGACCAACACAGAGCTCAGCCACCGCGTCCAGCAGCTGGACACCCGGCTCTCCATCCTGGAGGCTGAGCTTAGCAAAGCCAGAGAGGAGGTGAGCACTGCAGTACAATATTTACATTTACAAGGTGACGGTAAAAGCATTGATGATATTCCCAGTGTTGACGGGTATTGCAGAAGTCAATGAGTAGCAGGTTGTTTTATAGTCTGATGGCTACTGGTGCGAAGAAGCAACTGAATGGTTCAGTCCTGACTCCTGCTCCTGAATTGGTTGATCCGCTAAATTAGTGGTTCACAAATTATTTCTGCTGCACCTGCCCCAGAATGAAGAATGAAAAACTCTCAGAGCCTCCATTCTGTTGGTTGTTCAAATTGTCAATATTGGCTTAAAAGTGGCAGAACAAAGTACAAACAATTACCAGTAGTTTAAACTGGAAAATAATGGACTTGACAAATTGTGTATGTGGTTAAATTGGCAAAAATAAGCATGAAATAAGGTTGAAAAAAGGTTAAAAGTGACAACATATGTGACATTAGGTAGTAAAAGTGGTGAAAAGGGTTTATAAGTGCTGAAAATGTCTTTGAAAGTGGAAAACAATTGCAGAAAAGACATTGAAATTTGATGGAGAAGTGTCAGAAATGGGAGTAATGTAGCAAAAAGGAAAAAGAAAAAGTGACGATAATAACTTAAAATATGGCAGGTTTGGTGTAGTTGCAGAAAAAGGGTAAAAATAAGCAAAAATGGACTGCAATTGTTCAGAAAAATATTCTTGAAGGCATCTCACGATCCCAAAGGGGGTCCTGACCCCAAGGTTGAGAACTTCTGTGACTGCTTTACAGAACAAAGACCATTAGTGAATTGCTTCTACTCTCATCTTTCCTGGACCATCCTACCCAGCTGTTGCCATGTCAGTCCCTGTCTGGAATCTAAGGTTTGTTTTAATTATCAAACGTGTGCGTGTGCGTGTGTTTGTCTGTGTCTGTGTGTGTGTGTGTGTGTTTAATAGGCCAAAGAAAACCAAAAGTCAAGTCTTCGTCTCCAGGAGGAGCTCATAACCAGTCAGCAGGAGTGTGAGAGACTGCAGGGGGACGTGCAGCAAATTCTTCTTCAGCTTGATGCCAATATCAGGTAGAAATACACACAGACTGAAAATAAAGTATTAAACAAGCCTCAGCTTTCATTTAAGCATAAACAGAAACACATTCAGAACAGATCACAACAGATTATTTAAACGAAATCAAATGAATTTAAAAAAATCCCACATTATTACTGATAACACTTTTTTGGTTTTTCTTTCACATGATATGTATTGCCTAAAGCGTGCGGACTGAGGCCAATATAAACGTCATATTTCCATGTCTCTCTCTCTGTTGTGAAGTTGTTCTCAGTGCACACAGGGGGGCAGACGTCACCTGCTCAGTAGCTGATCCTCTTCCACAGAGCGTTTAATAGCAATTCTTTAATTCCAGGTTTCACACTGCCAAAAAGTTTTGCTCCACCTCAGATGTGAGGATGCTGATTTTCATCTTGGAAAAGCTTCTTTCCTTGTTTGACCTCAGTGGGCGGGGCCTCCAAAAACAGGAGGGCGTAACAAGTTATGACGATCAAATTCAGCCGCCAGATTCATCAACACCCGATCATTTATAGCTGGAATTGGTCAGATATGAATGTTTCATAAATCACACGTTTTCCTTCCGATTTCATGCAATTTTGATGAATGAGGGTCATTAAGTGTAGACACCTTGGAGTTCTGATTGACTCAGATCTGACATTCAGCAGTCAGATTAAATCAAGTACAAAAACAGCCTTCTACTGTATCTGCAGAACATTTCCTGAGTGAAATGTTTCATTACTCTGAAAGATCAGAAGAAGCTGCTCCAATGCTTTTATCTCCAGCAGCCTGGACTATTGTAAGGGTCTTCTGGACATAATTTTCTATTAAGCCAATGCTTTTTCTTCCAGGAAGTACAATGAGAAACACAGCCAGCACAAGACCAAGCTGCGTCAGGCCAAACAGGTGTTCCTTAAAGTGACGGCGCAGCGTGACTGCACCATCCAAAAACTGGAGAATGACCTGGTGCTGGCCTCCAGTCTTTCCCACAAGGTTACACCCACGTGATTTATTTTATATTACGTTGTTTTAATGCACTGTCAACAACCCAGAGTTTTACTGTTGTTTCGCTGTTTGCTTCACACTGACCGTCAGGAGAAGGAACAGATCCACACAGTCGTAGAGGAAAATGAGAAGCTTCTGGAGGAGAAAAGAGAACTGTTACGAAAGATAAGCGAGGCTGAGGAAATGGGAAGCAAAGGCATGAGAACGGCGTCAACAGTGCAGCACAGGTAACTGATTAAATCACAGGTAACTGATTAAATCACAGGTATCTGATTAAATCACTGTTTGGGTTCAGTCCTGTTGCTCCTTACCAGTAAGAGGACGGTTGCCTGTTTATTTTGTTGTATGATAGGAATAGCACTGCCACATATGTAGCAATATTAGGCTAAGATGTTCACTTCTGGAAGAAAGCATGAAAATCTGCACCTGGATGTTTTTCAGTATGCTGAATCCATTTTTAATGTGATCCACGCTGCCAAACCAACGGTTCCCACTCAAAATCAAGATATCCAAGATGGCCACCATCCGTATTGCCAAATTGTATATTTTGTCATAACTTTGATTCTATTTGACATAGAAGCATGATCTCAGTGGCAAATTATAGGTTTTCAGGTTCAAGGAATTCAATAATACATCTTAAAATATGGTAAATTGTGCTGGGAACAAGATCCAAGATGGCCACCATCCGTATTGAGTATTTCAATCTTACCATAACTTTGGTTCTGTTAGACAGAGAAACATGTAGCAAAATGTAGGTTTTTGGAGACAAGGTTTGTCAAGAAATAGCCTAATATACTTGCAAGATATAAGACATTTACAATGATTAAACTCAAATTTTAATGTAGATATCTGAGTTATGAATTGCCAATACAGATGGTGGCCATCTTGGATTTCTTGATTTTCAGTGGGAATCGTTGGTTTTCCAGTGTGGATCCCATTAAAAATGGATTCAGCATACTCAAAAACCCCCATGTACAAATGTTCATGCTTTCTTCCAGTAGTGAACACCTTTTTGACATATCTGCCGTAGGCCTGGGCAATATATCGAGAGTCAAGATATATCGAGATTTCTGTTTTGGCTGATTTCTGTTTCTGTTAAAAGATTTCAATATCACCTAAAACAATATATCTTTATTTTATAGCTTATTTTTTTAAACTAAAATATTAATTTTAGGAGTCACTGATTTCACTGCTCCTCTGAAAAGCACAGTTAGATGGATTATTGAATGTGTCCTAACCTAGGTTTACCCCTAGACAAGCTACAATACAGAACTTACTCACATGTGCTGTCCCTTATAGGAGAAAAAGCCAAAAGTGGCACATATATTGCAGCTGCTTGTTAATAAATGTGCCTGTCTGGCATTTTGCACAAATTTAACTCAGAATTGTCTTTCTGGTAGGACTTGATTAATTTAAAAATATTGAGATTTATATCGCATATCGTCATTTTGAGAAAAAAATATTGCAATATTAATTTTTGTCCACATTGCTCAGCCCTAATCTGCCGGGGTATTCCTCTTTTCAAGGGTGAATGTTTTAGAAGTGGAAAACAGACAACTGCAAGAACGAACAATGATGCTCTCCAACCAAGTCAGTTCTTTGGAGCGCGCCCTGAGGAACATCCAATCACTGTACAGCCTGGAGGTATGAGAAAAGATGCAAATTAATGGTTAAAATGGATAGTTTTATCTAAAAATGATGATGTAGCATTAAATGGTTTCTGCTTTATTTGCTCTATTTAAAAAAAAAATGATTTAAATGCTCATAGAGTGCCAAAAAACCCTTGACCTCTGAGGGTCTCACTGACAGCCTCCTGCCTCCATCATCACTAAGGTACCACTGCTTTTTGGAGAATCCACTGCCAAAAATGATGCATTTATAAACTTGTGATGAGAACATTTTGTGTTTTCTCCCATCAACAGTCTGACAACCAGTTCCTGCGACGTCCTGGAAATCCTGGACGCCATCTGTCGAGCTAAGGTGGGCGAGCGCGCAGCGGCCGATGGCACACGCTCCACTTTCTGCACACATCCCCCTTCAGAGCAAGGATACCTGAACCTCACCTCCACCTCCACATCGGCTTCTCCAGCTTCCTCCAAAGTTACTGGGGAAAACTGTGGTAACGACGAACAGGTTTAAATGATCAACAGTTAGTCAAGGTTGGGGTCAATTACATTTTTCAGTTACAATTACGTTTTCTATTACTAAAGTTCAATTACAATTAAATTATGATTACAGTGACCAGAATTTTTTCCAATTACAATTAAATTACAGACATTTTTCATCCCCAGAAAGTCAATTACAATTACATTCTCAATAACTAAAGTTCAATTACAATTAATCACAATTACTGAGCCTGAAATAAATAACCTAATGAAAGTTAACCTTCCTCTTGTGTTAGCTTTCTGTTAGCATCTCTTATGATAACGAGTCTTAAATCAGCTGTTAAGTACACTAAAGAGGAATATCTATCATGTAATTTATTTCCTATCTATTGGTTGTTAGAGTAGAGTACAGTAGAGTAGAGTAGAGTAGAGTAGAGTAACTTTATTGATCCTGCAGTGGGGAAAGAAGGCAAAACAAAGAATACCCAAAAAAAGACACCCGAATAATAGTGCAAAACGAAGGAGATGCATAACAACAATACAATATTAAAGGCTATATACAAATATAAATAGAAAAATTATTTAAAAAGTAAAAAGAATATAGATATATATTTTTATGCTATAAGAACATAGATATATACATATTTACAGATGGAAACATGAATCATTTTTTTTAATTACAATTATAATTATGCCATAATTGTAATTAGTTATCAATTACACGATTACAATTATAATTGACCCCAACCCTGGTGAAAGTATTATACGTGTAGCTAATCCTTCCGACATCTTTAGCAGCTGAAATCTGAACAAAGCTAATAATCCTGTTATTTACTGCAACAATGTACGAGAGCTTCCAACTGCAGTGCTGCTCAGGTTAATGTTTGTGTTGCATTAGAACACGTGTCAAACTCATGGCCCGGGGGCCAAATCCGGCCCTTTGGAGCATCCAATTCGGTCCTCGGGAGAAAGTAAAAATGACAGGGAAAATATGACTCATTGTGTAAATGAAGCTCAACAATGTTTGCAGAGGCTCAAACAGTTTTCCCAGTGCTTATATCGCATGATTGCTGTCTTTTTTTTTTTAAACATTAAACTGTTGAAAAACTAGGTGGCTTAGTGGTTAGCACGTCCGCCTCACAGCAAGAAGGTCCTGGGTTCAAGCCCTGGGGTGGACTTGGGTCCTTTCTGTGTGGAGTTTGCATGTTCTCCCCGTGCTGTGTGGGTTTCCTCCGGGTACTCCGGCTTCCTCCCACAATCCAAAAACATGACTGTAAGGTTGATTGGAGTCTCTAAATTGCCCATAGGAGTGAATGAGAGAGTGAATGGTTGTCTGTGTCTGTGTAACCCTGTGATGGACTGGCGCCCTGTCCAGGGTGTACCCCCGCCCAGCGCCATATGAGAGCCGGAGATTGGCACCGGCAGACCCCCGCGACCCTGATAAATGGGAATAAGCGGGTATGAAAATGGATGGATGGATCCTTTAATTTTCCTCAAATTATGACACAATAATTCCCTTAATTAAAAAGAAATTGGTCACACAATCTAGGAAATGTTAAGTAAAGATCCTATTGGGTCTGATATTTATCACTTATTTCTTGGATATGGTTGATTTCTTACACATTTTATATTTTATGTATACGTACAAGTGCAAACTTGGGCACAATAACATTGAAATTACTCGTTTTACCGCATATAATCTGTGGCCCTCTTGAGATCAAACTGCTTCGTATTTGGTCCCCGAACTAAAATGAGTTTGACACCCCTGTATTTACAAGTTTGTATTTTACTTCCACTCAGGAAGGGAGCGAGAACACATTGCCTGCGCTAATGTCAATCAGATAATTTCCATCGCACGTTTAAAGAGAAAAAAGATGTTATTGCTGGAAACGTGATACGAATTCCTATTGATCACCTTGTGTTACCATTTAGTTTCTATCTATGGGATGTTTGAACAAGGCCTTTCTTAACTAAGCACTTTATCACATGTTCAATGTATGTTTACATTTTGAAAAGGTAAGATATTAAGGGTTTGGGTTTTTCTAAAAAGGGAAAGTTTAGATGCACAAAATGTAAGTTGTGTTGTACATTTATGGTTTTACCGTGTCAAAACGTACTGTTGTTGTGTATCAGACTGATTATATTTTGTACCTGTTGTTCTGATATGTTTAATAGGAAGACTGATTGATACGCAGATAGGAAAAGTCCCGTTAGTTTCTTTGTGCCAGGTATTCATGCATCCATTAACACCTCCCTGGTATTAAAATGTTTTTCTAAAATAATTATGTTAATAATAACCAAAGTCGTGTTCTTTTTGGTCAGTAGTTACAACTTTGTCTTGAAAAATGTAAGAACAGAATGTTAAGGTTTACTTTATTCAGATAACTTTTTTCAGGAAATTTACTTTGATCTGACATTTTTCAACTGTCAGCTGTCAGTCATACTCCCAGGCATCTGCTGATCTCTTTGATGTGTCCTTATAAGTTATAAGACAAATTTTTCCAGGAACTTTACTTTGATCTCCTGACATTTTTCTACTGTCAACTGGCATTCTTACTCAGAGGCATCTGCTGATTGCTTTGATGTGTCCTTTTGAGTTACGAGATAACTTTTTTAAGGAAATTTACTTTGATCTCCTGACATTTTTTCAACTGTCAACTGTCAGTCTTGCTCAGAGGTCTCCGCCGATTGCTTTTATATCTCCTTAAGAGTTATAAGACAACTTTTTCCAGGAACTTTACTTTGATCTCCTTACATTTTTGCCTGTCAACTGTCATTCTTACTCAGAGGCATCTGCTGATTGCTTTGATGTGTCCTTTTGAGTTACGAGATAACTTTTTTAAGGAAATTTACTTTGATCTCCTGACATTTTTTCAACTGTCAACTGTCAGTCTTACTCAGAGGCATCTGCTGATCACTTTGATGTGTCTTTATGAATTATGTGATAACCTTTTTCAGGAAATTTACTTTGATCTCCTGACATTTTTCGACTGTCAACTGTCATTCTTACTCAGAGGTGTCTGCTGATCGCTTTGATGTCTCTTTGTGAGTTATGAGACAACTTTTTCTTTCAGGAAATTTACTTTGATCTTTGAACAGAAAGAAAGAACTCATAAGGACACATCAAAGTGATCAGCGGACGCCTCTGAGAAAGACTGACAGTTGAGTCGAAAAATGTCAGATCAAATTAAATTACCTGAAAAAAAGTTGTCTGAATAAATGAAACCTTAACATAATATTAAAAAAGAAGACAAAAAGAACTTGCTGGAATAAGAACAGGTTTAATTATGGTAGTTTCCAACTCGATGCAACAGCCTCATTTTTAGCTTTGGTGGAAAAACCGCTCCAGTGTTGTTTTTTATTTAAGTGTAGCTTTGGATTGGGGTTAAAAAGAAGAAAAATATCATGCACGCACACGTTTGGCCGTGCACATTTTTCTTTTCCTCTCATGTATTTGAGCTACAAATACCAGTTATTAATATAAACGTCTAGTAGTATTGTACATGCATCACCTATTTCACTGTTATAGATGTGCCTGAAACGATCGTGAACAACACACACTAACGCCTTGTTTGGAATGAGATGTGATCAATAACTAATCACTTCTGATTTTTTTTTACATTATCTTTCTGTCAAATACATTATATTGAGCACATTTTCAGATTTTTCATATTAGTAATTCAAATTTTCTTCTTTTTAAAGAAATAATGAAAACAATTAGATGAGCATAGATGCACACAGAAAAAACCAAGATGGAACAAATAAAACTAAAAAGAACAATAACCGGTAACTATAAAATGAATATGTCAATGTTTACCTTTATGGATAACGAACAAGAGGTGAACAGATCCAGTTAAATTCTCACTCTCTTTTTTTAAGATTAAGAGTATTTTTCATTTAATTCTTCCAAAATGTCAGAGTTTCTTGGCTATAGGAAAGGAGGTGCTGCTGAGGGCTGTTTATTAGTAATGTAAACTTTCTCTGTTGCGGCCCTCATTGAAGGATGAAACCTTTTCAGCGGAGTGCGTGGGTACATGTTTCCAATTTGCAGAAACCTAAAAAAATTACTTCTTGAAAAAGGTCAAATTTTCTTGAAATTGGGCAAGTGAGGAAAATGAGCCATTTAGGTAGAGATCGTCTATGGTATAGATAAACAACTCCCTCCATTGCTGAAAGTCTTTATTAAGTTTAGATGGTAGATTAGGATTTTCAATGGAAGAGGATTAGGGCCACTGGAAAAAAAAACAGATCTAGTAGTGGAAGAAAATAATAATTCCAATTGTCGAACACGTTTTTAAATGTTTTTTTTTTTTTTTTGACCTTAACTTTTTTTTCCCAGTTTTTTATTTTTTTTTTTTTTTTTTTTTTTTTTTTGCGTTTTCTACAGGAATGGGAAAAAAAAAATTAAGACCAAAAAAATCTACACTAAAAAAAAAAAAAAAAAAAAAAAAAAGATAACCATGTGATTTTAAAGTGTTCTAAAATTGTGATGATTTTTTTTATTCTTCCACTACTGGATCTGTTTTTTTTTTTTAGTGGCTGTTTTTTTTCCCAGTGGCCCTAATCCTCTTCTGTAGGTAAGCCATGCAGGCCATTAATAAACCATAAGTTTACACATTCACTGTATGCACATTTTCCAAGGTTCATCCCAAACAGAAGCCTAGCACCTAAACTCTAAAGCAGGTGTCAAACTCAAGGCCTGGGGGTCAAATCTGTCCCTTTAAAATTCCCAATTTGGCCCGCATAAGGAACTGAAAATAAAAGTGAAAACCTGACTCAATTCAGTTGTACATATCTAAATTCCTCCAAATACACAACTTCAGTTTTCCCACACCTATATCACATGATGACAGCCATTTTTTAATCTCAAATTGTTGAAAGTACTCTCAATTTTTTCCAAAATCCTGCAATTTTCCTCAAGATTTCCACAAATTATATAAAAATCTGTCACAAATCCAGTAAATTTAAGAGTAGATCCAGGGACTGATGCTAGTTACTTATTGTTTGGATATTGTTGGTGTCTTAAATACTTTAAATACTATTATACGTGAGCACATGAATCATATAAGTGCTCGTTTTACCGCTTATAATCTGTGGCCCACTTGAGATTAAACTGATCTGTATTTGGCCCCCGAACTAAAAATGAGTTTGACACCCCTGCTCTGAAGTTGACATTGTTGTGTTCCAGTTACAGCCAGTAGGCGGTGCTACAACCTCAATAATCCAGTGTAAGTAGTTTAAAAAAGAGGTAAAACACTGCAGGTACTGAAAAATATATTAAGGGTTGTTGAAGGAATATCATTTGTTTTACTGCATTAATCCTGCCAACCAACAAGATTTCTATGTGCATTTTATAAGACAATATTTTAATAAATACATTGTAAAGAAAATGTTCCTTGTTTTTTTTGCTCATACTTTATAAAAAAAAAAAAAACAAAAAAAGTAAAAACCACATCATTTAAACAGTCTGTTTATTAAACAAGGTAGAGATACAAAGCTTTTTTTTTTTTTCCTCACTCCTTTTTTCAACATTGATAACCTTAGTTTAACTTCTCAGTCTTGGCTGTGCATATTGGTCTAGAAACTTTATATGAAACCACAATGCAAGACAGGAAAAAAGTGTCAAATCTACGCAATATTTATTTTTTTTTTTTTCCATAGAGAACATGGGGTTAAACAGTTATACAGATTACAGCTCAAGAATAATCCATGCGTAAGGGAAAAAGAAATCCGACTGAATACTGCAGAACACAATACAGAGTCATGGAAATGGATGATAAAACAGTTAAGGCTTACATGTAAAATAGCTGATATAAAAAAAGAAGGTGAATATTAATAACGTACAAGTAGACTAAAAATAATTACAGTGAGCTCATACAGAAAACGTACAAAAATGCAAACGGAGCATGATTATGAAAAACTTAAAGATAGGTATTATAAATGAGTAACGTGTTTTACAGTACAGCAACATGTACATTATTCCCATTAACTCAGGAGAGCGTATGCTATAGAGGCAGGGTCTGTTGTTGGCGTAATAGTCTGTTTTTTTCAGGCCAGTGGGCTTGAGTATTAAGTTTTTATTTTATTTTTTATTTTTTTTTGTTTGAAAACATACTATATACTGTATATGTATTTTACAATTATTCTCAGTTCCACTGCAAACGCAAAGTCCGGCTTTAGCACCGTTTCCCCCCCACCTCCGAAGTGCCCTGAAGATGCAGGGTAGCCTTGAAGTACCATTCCAAGTAAATGGTTACAGTAAAAAATACAACAAACAATACTGTGAACAAAGAAATACTAAAGAGAGGAAAACAAATGGAAAATCTGTCTCTGCATAAATTCAAAATACAGACTTTTTCTGTATCCGACTCATATACTGCAGTTTATTCACCAGGTTAAGCTTCATAAAGAAAATCATATTATAGCCTGGCAGATATGTAGCAATATTAGGTTAAGATGTTCAATTCTGGATGTATGGAAATTTGAGTATGCTGAATTCATTTTCAATGCTAGAAAATGCTGGCAAATCAATGGTTCCCACTCAAAACCAAGAAATCCAAGATGGCCACAATCCGTATTGCCAATTTGGATTTTGTCATAACTTTGGTTCTATTTCACATAAAAACATGTCATTGGCGAATTATAGGTTTTCAGGGTCAAGGGATTCAATAATATATCTTAAAATGCCATAAATTGTGGTCAGAGCAAGATCCAAGATGGCCGCCATTCGTATTGCGAATTTCAATCTCACCATATCTTTGGGTCTGTTAGACGTAGAAACATGACAAAATGTAGGTTTTTTTGGGGACAAGGATTGTCATGAAATAGCCTAAAATACAGTTTTAAAGGCTAAATGATTTGATTTAAATCCCCATCAAAACATGAATTAAAATATCTATTTTCATTTATTTATATCCAAATTTGCAATAAATAATAATAATAATAATAATTTAAAAAATGTGCATGTGTAGCATTTTTTTTAATATGAGTTTTGGTCAATATCGCCCAGCCCTACTCTAAGCACAATTTATGGTATTTCAAGATATAATAATGAATTCCTTGACTCTGAAAACCTATATTTGCCACTGAGATCATACTTCTATGTGAAATAGAACCAAAGTTATGACAGAATATCCAAATTGGCAATACGGAAGGTGGCCATCTTGGATTTCTTGGTTTTGAGTAGAAACCATTGGTCTACCAGCGTGAATCCCATTAAAAATTGATTAATTGTACAAAAAAAAAACCCATTTGCTATCTTTTATGCTTTCCTCCAGAAGTGAACATCTTTTGGACATATCTGCCAGGCTAATATAGTTGCTGTACAAAGGCTTCACATTTTGGTCCAATGATTCGGTTAAAAATCCATCACGTGGGTAGAAAAAAAATGTCACTGGAGTTGAAATATTTTAAAAGAGGTTTAAAAATGAAGCAGAAACCAGCTGGTAGTGACATGTGCAACTGTTTTCAACTCCAATACAGAGGAGAAAAAAAATGAATATCATTCAAAGCTTGACTGAACAACTTAAAAAACAGAAGAAGTAGAAGAAGAAGAAAAGCTTACACAAGAACACAACTTCCTTTCTCATAAAACCTCAGCGAGGTTTGGGAATGGCACTAACTACTGGAATGAAGAAAAAAAAGAAGCTGCAACAAAACAGTGTTGCTTTGACCACGTTTAATGGTCATAAAGGTGCCGTGAAGGTCGAATGTGGAGGGAAAGATTTTCGATTAATATAACAAACAAAGCAAACATTCATCTTTCTTCCCTTCCATGTTGTACTTCTGCTTTTGCCGCCAGAAATCGACTACTTCTGAATACAATCATTATACGTTTCAATTGTCAACTGTCGATTGTACTTAAATTTCAAGGACCCTGTACTATTTGCACAAAAAAAAAAAATATGAGTGAGAAACAAAGAATGTAACAGAAACGACTGGTGTCTGTATGCAGTCTGTACTCTATAGCTGCCACAAATAACGCCTGCAGACATTTCCCATCCAACAAGATTGAGACAAATTGAGCCAAAAACCACGAGGCCTAAAAAGTGCTTTAAGATTATTTTTGGATGTCTCCAGAATAAACTCCTCCCCCAATTTTTTTTTTTTTTTTTTTTTAATCAACCCACTTTTTTCTTACTACTGTATTAGGGCAAAATATCATCTGGCACATTTTGGAAAACCCATTTCATGGAAGGTGAAAAGAATTATTTAAAACAAAAAAAAAATAACACTAACTAAATGTTTCTAAAGGCCGACGCATCCAACTAGCTCAGCAGATATGTAGCAATATTAGGCTACGATGTTCACTTCTGGACGAAAGCATGAAAATTGGTACATGAGTGTTTTTGAGTATGTTTTTAATGGGATCCATGTTGGCAAACCAATGGTTTCCACTCAAAATCAAGAAATCCAAGATGGCCACCATCAGTATTGCTAATTTGGATATTTTGTCATAACTTTGATTCTATTTGACATAGAACAAGGTTCCTGCAGATCCTTAAAAAGCCTTAAAAGGCAATAAATTCATGAATGTAAAATAAAAGACTTAAGTGTCATTAAAATGTCTTAAATCAATGTTTCAAAAGTCTTATATTTAAACAAATAGGTATGATTTTATGATTGCAATTAGTCTCACATTTCAAAATAAATGGTGACATTCTTTCGGTACATTTCGTTTGCCTGTCCAAATATTTTTATTGTTTTATAGATTTCAGGCTATTTTTGTAGTCATCTTGTGTGTTTTTGGAGTGATTGTGATTATTTTGTGTGTTTACTTTAGAAGGCCACCGATTGCACGTCTGCAATAGACACTAGTAAAAAAATAACCTAACTCTATGTAATTGATGTGGTGTTTTTTTCTCCACCAATTCTGTTTACTGTGAAGTTGGTCTTAAATTTAATTTAAAATGGCAATAAAAAGTCTTGAATTTAATTTAAACTCTAGGAACCCTGTAGAAGCATGATGTCAATGGCAAATTATAGGTTTTCAGGGTCAAGGAATTCAATAATACATCTTAAAATACTGTAAATTGTGCTCAGAGCAAGATCCAAGATGGCTGCCATCCGTATTGCAAATTTTAATTTTATCTAGGCCTGGGCGATAAAACGATAACAATACAGTATATATCACGATAGAGATGTAATCAATAAAGTAGCTGTGCACATTAGCAGATTCATGTTTCACCACCTGAAATGATGACCCATGAAGCCATGCTGAGTGGTTTTATACCAACATATTACTGTTGGTTTCATGTCAGAGATGTTAGTTCTACCCCAAGTTGTGCACAGATTTATTATTTACAAAATGCGTTGCACATTTTGTTTAATCAATCATTTATTTATTGTTTAATTTGTTTATTTAATCGATTTTATTCAGTTTTTTCCCCATAATTCTGTTGACCTCTTTTTAAATGTTAAAAATGAAAGTATTTCAATTCCGCCTTATTTCTTCTGATCCTTATTTTGAAAGGGTTAAAAAAACCTAATTAATAATTATCGATATCAACTGATATGAAACACTTTTTCCAGGCACATCACCCAGACCTAATCTTACCATAACTTTAGTTCTGTTAAACAAAGAAACATGTGGTAAAGTGTAGGTTTTTGGTGACAAGGATTGTCTTGAAATAGCTTAAAATACTGTAAATACCATCGAGGGCCAAATATAAGACGGACCCCACAAACGCTTTACACATGGAAAATGGTAAAATTTCATTGTAGCCACAAAGATGCCTTTGATAGAGCGAACGATTTGATTTAAAACGTGAATTAATATATTTTCATTTATTTCTCAGGAAGATTTTATCCATTGTGATCCTGGTGCATGCATAAGCAATAATCTGATGATGTGTTTATTTTGCATCACTTGCCAACATGTACAATGATAAAACTAACTTTTGATGTAGATATCTGAGTTATGACAAAATACGGATGGTGGCCATCTTGGATTTCTTGATTTTGAGGGGGAACCATTGGTTTGCCAGTGTTGATCCCATTAAAATAGATTCAGCAAACTGACGCTCATTTTCACGCTTTCTTCCTGAAGTGAACATGTTTTTGACATATCTGCTGGGCTAAACAGTTTACATGACGCTTACAAAAGTGCTTCCTGAATCTGACGCAAGACATTCTCTGCCGCTCCTGCACATCCAGCTGTACTGTTTACATTCACAAAATAATGCTGTGCTCCCTTTTTTGTTGTTGTTGTTGTTTTCTTTTTCTTGGACAGATGGGCCTGAATGGAGGTGGTCGGATTTAACACTGAATGCTTGTGTCAGCCGTCGTAATGCTAAAGTAAGCCTTATGTAGATGGCGATGTGGGTGCAGGGCCCCGATGCGCTCTGAACCTTGGTTTGAAAAACGTCCAGGAGCTCAGATGAGGGAGATGCGTATGGGGATGCTGGGGGACTCGGTCCTCTGCGGGGACTGGTGGCTCACTAGGTGCTCCACCACCGTGTGTTTGGACATGTGCTTCATAAGGTAGGTTTCCTTAAAAAGAGACACAACAAAACACAACACGTGAAATCAAATAATAATGTGAAACTAACTGGGAACGCAAATCACAACAAAACAACGTGAATACAGGGCTCTGATTTACAGTGATTGCAAAAAACGGACAAAAAAGTGAAATTCACTTCCTGAAACCGAAATGGCAATATTGATATAGAGCCGCACGATTATGGCCAAAATTATAATCACGATTTTTTTTTGATCAATTTAGCAATCACGGTTATAATTATTTATTTGAACAAAATCAAACGAAAGTTGTAATTTGACACTGATTAAACCCTCATGTGCATGTTTTCAAACAATATCACGCAATTTTTCACCATAAACGGGTGAAATAAAAGACTTGAGGAAAATATGATGAAATATGATGGAGTTCGCCTTCTGAAATATAAAAAGCTACATGACACAAACTGAACCCTCACTGACATATTTAAGAACAATATCACACATTTACAGGCAACTGTCGGTGGTCTAATGTGTAGCAACTTTAGCAAACGGACAGATGACAAATCTTTCAACACGTGCATTCGGTGCAAATATGAAATTATACCAATTGCTAACTCAATTGCCTGACTTAGGCATCATTTCTGGAAGTTTAAAAGCCAGTAATGACATTAGGGGAAGCCGATGAAACAGAAAAACAAACAAACATGGAAATGGGTGAACCCTGAGACAGAATTTGGGAAACTTTGAAAAGGGAAAGTGCACTCACTGAGGTGTAGGCCCGGCCACACATGCTACAGCAGTACGCTTTAGCGTTTTTGATGGCATGCGCTGACAGGTGGATCTGCAGTGATGCAGAGTCCGAGTAGGCACGGTAGCAGTTGGGGCATTTATACGGCTTGTCCTTATTGTGCTGCCTCTGGTGAGACTGTGGGAGAACAAACAGACTCAACAACAACAGCAGTGGGTGTCTGGAGGACATTTCTAATACACTGCACCATGCTATTTGTAAACAGGGATGATACATAACCAAACATGATTTTGTGATGTGGATAAAAACCAAAGAATGTGATGCTGTACAGCTTGTGTCAAACTCATGGCCCGGGGGCCAAATCCTGTCCTTTGGAGCATCCATTTTGGCCCGCAGGAGGAAGTAAAAATTAGAGAGAAACATGAATCATTGTGTAACATTACTGGTGTTTATATCGCATAATTGTAGCCATATTAGTGTTAAACTGTTGAAAAACTCAAAATTCTTACAAAATCCTTAAATTTTCCTCAAGTTGTGACATAATATTTCCCTTAATTAAATAGAAATTGGTCACAAAATCAAGGAAATTTAAAGTGAAGATCCTGTTGGGACTGATATTCATCACTTATTGCTAGAACATTGTCGATTTCTTACATATTTATTATTTTATGTATACATGGAAGTGCAAACTAGGGCACAATAATGTTGAAATTACTAATTTTCTTGCATAAAATCTGTCGCCCACTTGAGAACAAACTGCTCCGTATTTGGCCCCTGAACTAAAATGAGTTTGACACCCCTGCTGCACAACATTCGCCTCCAACTGGTCAACTTAATGCGTGATTGGTGCAGAAGTACATGAGAAAAATCCCCATTATTTATATTCTTATTTACAAGTCAAAAGAAAGGACACAGACTGTTTGATCTGAACTAGTAGTTGTGTTTTTTGGCCAGTTAATGGTTTCCACTGACCTGAAGGTTAGACAGCTGGGTAAAAGCTTTTTCACATCCGGGGTGAGCACATTTATACGGCCGGTCACCAGTGTGGATTCTGCAAGAAACACATTGAATAAGGCAGTTCATTATGGTGATCGCTTTGATTGACATATTAGGTTGTTTTTTTCAATGGATATTTTTCAGGAGAAAACCTTAAAGAAAGAAAAGAAGAAGAAAAAGTTAAAATGTGTCATTTAAAAAGAAATCATTAAGTTGATTATACATCACTTTGGTAATCCTGCAGTATGTAACTGTGTGTACTTTGTGTGTATAGGGCGACCGTGGCTCAATTGGTAGTGGGTCGTCTTCTGATCGAGAGGTTGGGGGTTCGATCCCAGTACCTGACTATGGGTCGAAGTGTCCTTGGGCAAGACAGTGAACCCTAAGTTGCTCCCAGTGGGCGACTAGCGCCTTGCATATGGCAGTTCTGGTGTGTGAATGATTGGGTGAATGAGCTGATATGTAAAGCGCTTTGAGACTGCTTCAGTGTGGGGATAAAGCGCTATATAAAATCAAGTCCATTTACTTTATGCAACACTATTCTTTGCTGTTTTTTTTTATCATGTTAATGTTTAAACAACAAAATATTTGCAGTACACAAAATACCACTAAGAGCAAAAATACACATTTGAGTGACAAGATATTTTTATACTGCATTTTATTTGAACTACATTTATCTCTCTCTATAAAAGCAAGGAAGTTCTGCGTGCGTGCGTGTGCGTGCATGAGATAGAACCCACACGGCAACCAGGAGGACAGGTGGCGGGTCTCTCACACGCACGCACGCACACACACACATCTCAGAACACGCCCTCACCTCACATAAGGTACTTGTAAAAAAATTAAATCATATGGGCACTGTACCAGTTTCAGAAATGTTAAGTATAGAATACAATTGTTTGATATTTATTGTGTGTGATGTGTTAATTTGAAAAAAGCAATAATAAAAAACAATTACAGATATAATTTGAATCCGCTACCAATTACTAGACATTTCAGGTGACCCCATTTTAATTCCAGACAACTCTAAGTTTTAAAAACTCTGCAATAGACACCTTAAATGTAAATGTTATGGGAGCTAAGACGTGCTAGCTGTATGGGTTTTTTGTGTTTACTGGCCTGGTGTGCTGCTGCAGGTGTGATAGCTGGCGGAAGGAGTTCTCGCAGTAGGAGCAGTGGTAGGGTTTGATGCCCAGGTGGATGCGCAGGTGCTGTGCCAGGTACGAGGCGTTGGCGAAGGTCTTAGAGCAGTGAGGACACTTGTGAGGTTTGGCCTCTGTGTGGGACTTGGAATGGATCTGCATCTCTGACTTAGTGAGGAAGGTGAGCGGGCACACTTTGCATCTACAGAAAGAAACGGAAACAAGACAAAACAAGAATAATATAATGTAATGTAATAATTATTATTCCTAATGTAAATGCTCTTTATTAAGGTGGCCAACTTTTATCAGGGTAGGGGGTCAAAAAATGTTTGTGTTTGATCAAAGGGCAACATTATCAGCATATATTAGCATTCAGAATAATTACCAATCTAAACATTAATACAGGAAATAACAAAATTAATTTAGTCATTTAGTCGTTTTTCCATCATTCATTGTATGTTTTTTTTGTGTGTGTATTTTTTCAGTAAAATGTGAGTCATTTTTGTGTATTTGTTTGTAGTACTGTGGGTTTGCTGAGGTTTTTCTGGTCTTTATGTGTACTTTTGTTCATTTCTGTTATCGTATTGTTCAGTTTTGTAGTAGCTTAGTGTGTTTTTGTTTCCGTCATTCTGTGTATGCTTTTTATCGTGTCCATTTCTGTGGTCCTTTTGTGTATTTTTCCAGTAAAATGTATGTCTTTTGTACTAATCTTGTGTATTTGTGTTGTTGTTTTGTTTGTTTGTAGTACTGTGGGTTTGCCAATATGTTTTATGGTGTTTTTCTTGCCTTTTTATCTACTTTTGTTGTCATTTTTTGCAATACTGTATTGTATGTTTTTTGAGTCTTTTTGTGTATTTCTGTTGTAGTTGTGTTCAATTTCGGAGTATTTTCTGTTTTCCCTGTCTTTTACTGTATTTTTTGGTCATGTTGTAATTTTTTAAAATATATTTTAGTGTATTCTTGCTGTGGTTTTGTGCGTTTACTTTGCATTTACGACATTTAATCAAACGAAAAAAACATTTGGCACTTTCATTCCCAGATATCAGCATTCATTTTTAATAGCATAAAATGGCGTTAAAAAACACAAAATGTAAAAAATGGTTAAAAAGCCAAATTCTGTAGCTGTGTTTCAAGTTACATTTGGAAATGCGCAAAATCTAAATAGCGCAAAAAAAACTGCGCTTTCATGATGAGATTTTTCAGTAGTTTCGATATTGAAATAAAATGCAAAAGCACCATTTTCCACAATTACACGTCACATGACGTGACGTACATGGTCACATGACAACTTCTCTCTGAGAAAACATGGCACGATACGTGTAAACAGAAGAGGAGACCGATACATTCATGAGCATTATACTATAAGAGTGTTATAAGGAGGTTTGGAGCGTCCATCTTCATACAGCGAAGTCTCGCGGGATGAGATTTCACGAGAGTTACGAGGCTCTAATGGAAACACGTTCAAAGCGCAATTATACTTTGTCGAAACTTTCGAAATATTGCTTATAATTTGTGAAAAACTGTAATAGAAACCCATTCTGTGCCTGTTGCGTCAGTCTCACCTGTAGGTTTTTCCTTCTTTGGGTGCAACAGTCACACAGCCTTGGTCAGCTAGGATGGGGTAGGGCACCACCAGCAAAGGGCCGGTCGTGTTTTCAGCTTTGATCTTCTTCCTTCCGCGAGGCGCCTTCGGTGGAGGGCCCAGTAACCCTGCCAGGCCCCCTGCCTTCATGTGGTCCATGCCGGGACCGCTGGCCAGACCCGAGATGATGTTCACCGATGGGGCGCCGCCTAGTCGGCTTTGGCTGCTGGAGGTGGGAGTGGTGGGGGTCAGAGCCTCTGAGGTGCCGTGGCTGTCGGGTCGAGATGAGGGAGCCAATCCTGAGGGGTGTTAGGAAATCACAAATGACTCCAAATACCTGGAAAATTGGTACGTCTATGGACTATGAGCTACTGTTACATGCTAGAAATGCCTCATCACTGTCCATTTTAAAACTACCCATTTTTATTCCTTGGCTTTAACCCAGTATGACACTCTGCTCTTGTTTTAGTGTTCTGTTGTTCTTTATAATTAAATCAGTTTTGATGCTTTTTTTACTCTGTTTTTTTTTTATTCTTTTGCTGTTTTATCTATAACTGTATCTTGTGTACAGGACATTGTGCCATCCGTGGCTGACTTAAAGGGCTGTATACAGTACATGTTTGATCAAGTTTGTTCTCCTCTATTACAAATACAGAGTTACCAGTATTAGTAACAAGTTGTGCCAGCTCAGATATTTGTATACTGCACACATTTATATTTGAAAAAGTTAAAGTATAGAATACAGTTGTTTAAAATTGTGTGTTGTTTTGTTTTGTAAATAATAATACAATTATTATTATACATTTTATTTAAAAGCCACCCAAGGACACCTTACAATAAAAACAGAACAATAAAAACAGTGCAATATATTACAAAACAGAATAATACTAAAACATTTTTAATATCAATAACTACACATTTCAGGGCACCCAATTTAAACTTCAGGCCACCCCAGGTTTGAAAAACACTGTATTAGAATAAAGAGCATTTTCTAGTATTTCATTTTCTGATCATTATTAGCTAAACAGAAAGTTTTTTTCCCCCACATTATAATTAACTGATTGATTAATGTCTTTATTTCAAACATGTAAAATGAGAAAAGAACACCAGTTTGGAAAACAAAAAATGAAATATTATGAATTACAACAGCAGAAATGATCCACCAACACTTACATGTATGAAAAGGAGTAGGAAGAAGTGTGAACTTATTTAATCCTACGCCTTTAATCACTAGCAATTTAGCTTTTCTAAGTACAACTAATAATGACTTGTAAAGGAAGATAAAACATAAACAGATCATTAAATGGTGATAATGGAGCTACTGTATATTCTAGTTGATGTCTACAGATTGAAGGTGTTTAACGTACCTGAGCGATGGTTGATCCGGCTGGCTTGCTCACTGAGCTGCCTCATGTGCCAGTCTTCCCACAATCCTTTGGCCTTCACTGCTGACTTGTCGTCCATGTTTGCATCTGGTATCCAGAAGGAAAGGACCTTTTCTTCATTAAAGGATGACATTTAACAGATAGCATTTTTAAAAGCATCATGTCTGTGTTTCAAATGTGCGTATGCCGGGAAACGCTCATAAATGTGTTGAATACTACAGATTTATACAGGAATGTAGCCATGTTTGCATGTTTAACTTTATTCATCACTTTCAATCTTGATGTTTCTTTAAAAGAATCCTCCACTGTTTTTTACAAATGTGGCCTAAAACCTTTGAAATGTCCTTATTAGAAGATCTATGCCTAAAAAAACTGTATTCCACCATCTTGGAATCACATGATTGACGATGTCACACCCCCCCATTTGCCTGTAAACATTCCATTGTCTCCTACTGGAGTGAAACAATCAGCCTGCTTTTAAGATTATGTAGCAGCTTTTTCAGTCAAAATGGCTATTTGTGCACCTTTTGGTTGCTCTAAATAATCAGGAACAGTTAAAGATGTCGATGTAAACCTCTTGTTTACGGAAAGAGGATACAAACAGTTCCAACTCTGTGGTTTGGCAGTCGACAATGAAGCAGAGAAGAAGAGCTCAGTGCGCTGACATACTCCGGTGGCTGAAGTTAGCAAGTAATAATAGTAATAATGGCTTGGATTTATATAGCCCCTCCCACTTGTGAGTGTGCACACCTGATTTACACCTTTTAATGACACTGACCTGTCGCTGTGGGTGAGCTGGGGTCCATGGCAGTGGGAATAGTTCTTTACCCTCAATTGGGATTGAACTTTGTAGTGAAAAACGTTTTCCATGTTTGGATGAATAGTTGCTAAGCACCTCAAAACAACCACAGGCTTCGTATAAACTTCTGTGACTTCGACAATTCATTCAACATTAATAAGGAAACTTAGACTTAAACATTGTTTAGCATGAAAACTTAAGTTGGATGCATTTTTGGTTCATTTATTTGTAAAGTTTGGCAAATTGTTGATTGTTCAACAGGCAATTTAACTTTTCCTGATTATTTAAAGCAACCAAAAGCAGCACAAATTGTCATTTTGACCAGAAAAGCTGCTAAATAATCTAAAAAGCAGGCTGAATCCTTCACTCCAATAGAAAACAATAGAATGTTTTCAGGTAAATGGGGGTGTGCGATGCCTTCAATCATGTGATTTCAAGATGGCGGAAAAGTTAATAAAACAAATATAAGGCAAAATAAGGACATTTCAAATGTTTTAGGCCATATTTGTGAAAACAGTGGAGGATCCCTTGAATGCAACAATCTTGTTCCCATTAAACCTAACAACTGCATCCCTCCTCATAACTGAACGTTTAATATCAGCTTTTTGTCTGGATGAAGGTACCTGGTCCAGAGCTGGAGGCGGGCCGGGCGTGCAGGGCGATGTCCGGTTGTCCTGAGCCCTGGGGCTGAGGGTGGTGACCTGGCACCTGCTGGGGCTGAGACTTTGGCACAGGCATGCCATGCTGAGCGCCACCATCCGGGGACGAGGTGGGCACCAGTAAAGGCTGCTGGGAGGGGGCGGAGGTAGGAGGCAGGTGCAAGGGTCGGATCTTCTCGGCCATCAGCTGTTCCTTGATCTTGTTAATGAGGACCAGGTTATCCAGCTGAAAGGGTTAACGGTTCACGCTCAACAGAAAACAGCCACCATGTGTGAACGTGTTTCAGGTCATCAAAAGATGCATCAAAAAACAACCCCACTTAGCAGCACATGGCTTTTTCTCCTGTGAACTAAGATAATTCTGAGCAGCTGAAGAGACGTTCACACATGGAAATAAACGGCAGCACAATGTGGAAATATCCCGTTAATGGCATGTCAGTGTTGGACTTACCTGGCCTGGCATGGATGGTGGCGGCGGCCAGAAATACGGGTTGTTAAATCGAGGCTCCGCCATCCTGTCATCAAACACATGCATCTCAGTCACTATCAAGCAGAGGTGGAAGTAATGGATTACAAGTAGTAACGTCTAGGGCTGTCACTTTAACTCGTTAATTGTGATTAATTAATTACAGGAAAAAATAACGCGCTGAAAAATTACTTGCGTTAATGGCTTGGTTTTTTTTTTACACCCCAAACAGCGCGGAACCTTTCTAATTGCACGCGTTTTCCGGTATACCCATATTACTGATGCACCAGCTACAATGGTAGAACCCGAGGAGAAGTCTTTGTGAGCATTAATTTTAGTTAAAAAAAAAAAAAACACTGGATGGAAAACTAAAGTCCAGTTGTGTGCAAATTGTGCAAGAAAGAGTTTGTGGATCAGCGATGGTCTTCCTCCTCCAGCGGAACTCTTCCACTTCAATGCTAATTATGTAGCAGCTAGCATGGACAGCGGTACTACGGACACTATACTAGACCGAGTGGCCAGTCCACACTGGACAAGATGACAGAGTTCAGAGCCAAAATGAACAAATCCATGAGTGACAAATGAACAAAATCAGTGGATAAATGATTGTAGTGGACAGTCGACCACTCTCAGTGGTAGATAAAGTGGGCGGGGCTACTATTACTAGAAATGATTACTTGATGTTATTACAGTACTTTATTTTGTGATGAACAATTTTATTTTTGATGTGCTAGTTTACAGCACTGTGATTGATGGGTCTGTTTTATTTATTTTATGTTATCTGAAGGAGAGAAAAAGCAACAAGTTCAGTGTTCATTAACTGTATTGCTCAGAAAATTGTTCTTACTGTTTATGATGTGCTAACTTATAACACTATATATGGACCTGATGTTTTATTTCATTTCTATTTCATATTATTTGGAGATTGACTAAAGTACACGTCAATATTTCCCCTGATGGTCTAAAGGTGTCAGCAGCTCTTGGGTCTAGTCTCACATACAGAGGAATAGAAATGGTTCAAGTCTGTTAAAAACAATAAAAAGCCACTTTGTTATACATAAATGTTTTGATCCGTCACAATAATGTAATTTAAATGAGATTAAAAAAGAGATTAATTAGATTAATTAAACACAGAGCATATGTCTATTGACAGCACTGGTAACGTTACTATAATTGAGTAGCTTTTATGGGTATTTGTACTTTAAGTAAAAATCTAAATCAGTAGTTTTACTTGTCCTTAAGCATGTCTTAAAAGAAGTAAAGTAATTCATTACATTTCTACACCCAACTGTTACTGAGTAAATTATTATTTCTTGTTTTAAAATTAATAAAAACATTGTGAAACTACAAAAAAATGAAATAACCAGACAACAATCAAATGAATCACATCATAGCCAACCAATCAGATTAAACGTAATGCACTGCACATTGAATGGAGGTTATTTTCTCAGTTTTAGAGTTCATAAATGTAGCTATACTTTGTATTTAAACAATTATAATAATCATTTTATACAGATGCCTTTGTGTAAAATAAATTAAGTTCCAATTGTACAAGATTTGGTCTCTTCCTTTTTAAGTTTATACATGAGATGTTGCAAAGGAACCGTGGCAAGATTTATTACAAAAAGTAATTTAGGGGGTGAAAATAACTAGTAACTTTTACTTTGAGTACTATTTTACCTTTTAATTGTACTTGAGTATTTTATTACTTACTTGTACTTGTACTAGAGAACAATTTCAGTCAAGTAACAGCACTTCTACTTGATTAAACTACATCAGTACTCTTTCGACCTCTGCTCCCAACGTCACACCTGATTTTTCTAGTCCAAAGCCCCACACCTAGAATATGAGAGATGGTCACAAAAAGGCCTGCGCAATGTATCGAGGGTCCAGATGTATCGCAATTTCTGTTTTGCCGATTTATAAAATTAATATATTGCCTATATCACGTGTCAAACTCATGGCCCGGGGGCCAAATCCTGCCCTTTGGAGCATCCAATTTGGCCCACAGGAGAAAGTAAAATTGATGGAGAAAACATGAATCATTGTGTAAAGGAAACTCAACAATATTTGCAGGGGCTCAAAGTTTTCCCGGTGTTTATATCGCATGATTGCAGTCATTTTTAATGATAAAACAGTTGAAAAAACTAAAAATCCTTACAAAATCCTTCAATTTTCCTCAAAATATGACATATTTCCTTTGATTAAATAGAAATTGGTCACAAAATCTATGAAATTTAATGTGAAGATCCTGTTGGGACTGATATATGTCACTTATTGCTCGTATATGGTCGGTTTCTTACATATTTTATATTTTATGTATACCTAGAAGTGCAAACTATGGCACAATAATGTTGAAATTACTCGTTTTCTTGCATAAAATCTGTGGCCCACTTGAAAACAAAGTGCTCCGTATTTGGCCCCTGAATTAAAGTGAGTTTGACACCCCTGGCCTATATGGATCTATTTTTATTTTATAGCTTTTTTTTTTTGTCATTTTAGGAGTTGCTGCTTTTGCTTCTTCACAGAACAGCATAAAAAGGTCAGTTAAATGGATTTCTGAGTGCATCCTAACCCAGACCTTCCTCTAAACAAGACACACTACAGAACTCACTCACACGTGCTGTCTCTTATAGGAGAAAAAGGCGAAAGTCTCAGCATCTTGTGACATTATTGACCAGTTATTACACTTTGGGTTTAAGGACTGAATACAAGTGCACACATTACAGTAGAAAAAAAAACAAAAAATGTAAATAACAATACAAATGTGTACAAATACAATACAGATACATACAAGAATCAAAAAGCTGTCTGGTTAATGTGAGGAGTAATCATATCATGTAATAAAATAAAAAAGGTTTTCTAAAAGCATAATTTAAAGGGAGAATATTAGCACATCAAACTACCTTTAACTCAGCCTTTCAAGGACCTTTAGGATCAGCTAGCCATCACCATGGTAACTGTTCAAACTCCTTCCATCCTTGTCTCATGTACTTGTTCACAGACAGACAGAACAAACCTATACACTGTGTGTTTTACACATTGTTCCCATAAATCAGTCACAATGAAATACTAAAGAAATAAGCCGGTGAGAATGACTTTGTTTGAAGTCTAAAAGACTAAAACGTGTCATGTTGCATTCAGGCTCCATACTCAGGAGTGTGTAAATAAATAAATGCCACTCCTCTCTGACAGCTTTAGAAAACATGTGGATGTGAGCTTCAGAAACACATGTTCACCTGTAAAACTGGAGCTAAATGTGGGTTCTACTAGCAGGCTTTTCTCTTCCTGTGGTCTCAATCTCTCAAACTAACCGAGTAGTGCTTTTACATTTACACACAAGCACGCTAAAACTTTCTATTTAGTGACTTTTTTGTTCATGTTAGTGGTGTGGGAACAGTCTAGACCCGGGACTGAAGCACTAACGCCGGACCCGAGCCTCCCTGCGCTGCTCAGACATTCCCAGACAGTTTTCCTCAAACATTTCCAGACAAAAGAGAAACAAAAATGGCAGCCTTATTTTTATAAGGCGGGACGCCATATTCTGCAGACCCCAAATTTTCTGTCTCGGTGTGAGTGTGTCTGTGGCGGGGCTGTAGCTACACACTGACGGACACACAAAGGTGTGTTTACCGTGTCAAAGCAACGGATGATTGTTTACGGCCAAATGCAGGTTTGAATAGCCCGGCCTCCCATGCTTAAAAAAAAAAAAAAAAAAAAAAAAAACCTGACACTTCCTACAACAAGCATGCCGTGCTAAAGGAGCAGGAAAACGGCTCGGCACGGCTCGGCTCTGCGGTCCTAACCACCGTGTGTGGTGCGTTCAGGTCACAGTCAGACACAGGGCCATCTTTCTTTTTTTTTTTTTTTTTAAACCAAATTCCCCCTCATATGGCTGCATTCACACACACACACACACACACACACGGACTGTAACTTCTGGACGGGGAAAAAAAATACACGTCGTGCACCATGCGTGTGCGTGTGTGTGTGTGTGAGGACAGGGAAAATACAAAAGAGACATGCACAAATACCTTGTGTCCTGAACGCAGTCAGACTGTAGCGCTTTAATATAAAAGCTTGATGTTCTTTCTGCCTCCAGCAGTCGGACCACCGCTTCCGGGTCGCTTTGTTCACTTCTGGGTACTACTACTACTACTGCTGCTGCTGCTGGTGGTGGTGGTGGTGCTACTTTTACTGCTACCACTGCTATTACTGCTGCTGCTGCTGCTAAGGCTCACTTCACTCACAGAAAAGGAAGAAATGCTGCTACTAATGGACTTTCACTAGACGATCTGCTTTATTCACGATAATCACACACTGTTTGTGACTGTAGATGTAACAGTGAATCACATCTGATGCTGTAAAAAGAAAAGAGGTGCTGCCATTAGAGTAAAGAGAAGAAAAAAAAAGCTTTACAAGGATGATGGAACACGGGAAATCTAAACAGGACTGGGCAACAACAACATTTTAGGCAACGCAAATGTAATTGTATGGTGAACAATATTCTTGCGAATAAATAAAGACAACAAAAATGTTCCCTGACGTAATAACACTTACTGAAAGGGCCTGTACTACGAAGCTGGATAAGTATATCCGGTGTAGTGTAAAATAATCCTACGCGTGACATTTTCCCATGGGCGCATGCACACTAATAGCGTAGTAAATATTACTCATACATCTTGGTTAAGCTAGCTATGCTCTCCTTATTTACATTGCTGTTAGCATGCATTGGAGAGGTTTATTTTCTGATTTACGTTATTATTTCTCTTGCTAATTACTTATGTTGATTGTTGCCACCCACGGTCATTATACTGTATTTGCTTTATGTGTGCTTTTGCTTGTGAGTTTAGTGCTTTTATGATGCTTTGTGTGTGTTATTACTTATGCAGCTTTATTCATGTGTGTGTTAAATTACTAAAATGTTATGTACTGCTGCATTAGGTTTACAGAACCACGTTCTTCCAAGTAAAGCCTTTATAAATCCTGATCTGCCTCCGTGACTCTCACCGGAGTCACACTCCCATAGTGTCACCGGCTCTATTTCACACACCCTGTAAAGGCCCCAAACCTCTCTGTCACATGTATACATACAATATTGGCGGTTGCTATCTGTACGGTTGCCGTATCAATATACCAACATTCTATCCAGACGCAGCGCCCCTATTTGGCCAGTTTAGGTCACGTGATAGGTCAGTCATTGGCCAGTTTAGGATCTGGTGACTAAGACTAAACCTTACCCTAAACCTAAAAATTGTTGCGATATTGGGTTACAACCTAACCCTAAGATGCTAAGTACTTGTACTAGCACCGGGGGTTGTACGTACGGCAACGGTATAAATAGACACTTTCAACACTATTTTGCTACCTTAAAATTTCATACTGTGATAAACCCTAACCCTAATCGTAAGCCTAACCTTAAAAATTAAAGGAAAGATTCTTACTTTTTTTGAACATGAGGGACTCGCATGTGCAGTTCACCAGTTACGCATGCCCATTGTCGACCGTAGGAAAATTTCACGGTAGGGTTATTTTACGCTACACCGGGATATCTCTCCGTTAGCAGGCTTCACCTAACCAAACATTCTCTGTCAGAGAACACCTGTACTACGAAGCAAGTTATCAACACATTCACTTAAAGCTGCAGTATGTAGAATCCTGAGATTGTATAGAAACAACCACTCTCCCCTCTCCCCTCCCTGTTTCGAATCCTATCGTCCCTCACTAGTATCCTCATAAACGCGCACAACCGTGGAACTCTTGGTGACTTATTTCTTAATTGAGACTAGTGACAAATCTTGGGGTTTTATCTTGTGGGGGTCCTACAACTCCAAAATAGGCATACATCAAAAACAAGGTTTGTGTAGCTTTGTGCTTTCAAACTAACCAAATGTATTTCAAACAGAACCAATAAATAAGAAATAATTTCATGGTAATTTTGAGTGTACTATGATGCCCTGACAAGTGTGTTAGCTGAGCTCGAGCTGCTTGGTCGAGGTCTGCGCTCTCTGAGTGCTTTTCTAGTTTAAAATGCTTTTTATACCTGTCTTTATCCATGTTGGCTCTGATCATTCTGATCGTTTGTAAAAGGAGACAGGGAAAGCAGAATTATTTAATTTTTCTTTCTTCATATTGCTTCTCCTTCTATCGTCCCATGGCTTCACCTGTCGACTGTGACGTCAGCCTGGTGTTGTGTAACTGAGCGGCTGAGTCAACTCTGCATAGCCACAGACTGTCTCTGGGCGCAGATTAAGCTGCGCCCAGACAGTGTCCACTGAGTTGCATTGAAGAGTTACTGCGAATGTACAGTACAACTTTTAACGAGAGGCAATGGGTAAAGATTAGTGCATCCCAAAGCGTAAACACGTCACCAATCAGACACAGATGAAGGAAACAACTTTACTCATCATCATTATCTATATAATATTTATTCTGATGATCTAAATGCAGGTATAAATGTGTTTTGTAGTATTATTAATTTATTATAATTTTTCTTGTGTCTTAAACTAACGTGGTGGTTGTTGGGGCAGCGCCCTATAGCGCCCTCTATTGGCCAGCCGCCACTGATCCCAGATATACTTATCCAGCTTTGTAGCATATGTGTATTTTACTTGTACACATGACATGCACCTTATCAACAGACTAATTAGCACATTAGCACTGAGTATGTACTTAATGTAGGCCTATCCCATGTGTCATATGTTGTTGCCCACATTTTTGTAGACCCTTGAGAAGACTTTAATGTGTTTTTTTTTTTTTTTTATTAAAATCTGTATTTTGTCCAGTAGCCAGGGACTAGCATTAGCTACACAGTTTGATTCAATCTCTACTCCTTACCAAAAGTCTGATCTATTTTTGGTGTCGGTAGTCTTTATGAAGTAGAGGAGGTTAATTTGCATAAAAGTCTCCAATATGCCAAATATATCCACAGTGTACCTGTCACATCCCACCTCACACATATCACTACAAATAAAATCCATCCCCTTTATCAGGTCCCTTAATCATCTCTCTGTATGTCAAACTTTGTAAATCACACTTAGATCATGGAGATTTAGTTCAGTTGTTTTTTTTTTTTTGAGAAATGACTAGGTACAGGAACCTAGTATTCACTGACCTGACTATCGCTCTAAATCTGTGTGTGTGGGTTTCACGCTCTCAATGCATTTCCTGTTTCCCTCTTCACTTCTCTGAATAATCCAATGAACCAACAGTCCTGATAGATCGACACTCACACATCACCTCAAACACGCGCATGAACAACCTCTCTGGAGTTTGTAGGTCAGGTTTAAAAGAACGTATCAATTGGGAATCAAAATGTCTCATCCTGTTGGCGAACTTACTGAGATCTGCTCCTATTGATAACTACATAATCTGGCTTTTGATGACTTGACAGCATTAGTCATTGAAGATTAGTTTTCATCTCTGTAGTCACTCCTGCTGACCAGGCATGGACAATGTCTTGGTAAGTAATACAATTATCTCCATGTTTAAAATAAGATGGATGCTTTTGTTTATCTTTCTCTTTTCTGTGTGTTTTCATTCATGATT
The DNA here is from genome assembly GCF_900634775.1 of Gouania willdenowi. Lineage (NCBI taxonomy): Eukaryota > Metazoa > Chordata > Actinopteri > Blenniiformes > Gobiesocidae > Gouania > Gouania willdenowi. The sequence continues at coordinate 34,691,940 of NC_041050.1, read as the reverse complement.
AATGTAAACAGCATTTTAAATTGAAAATGTACATTTTTCAGAAGTATTCTCAAATACTTTCACATTTCAGCATTCTGTCATGAAGGTGTTTAATTAACAACCATTAAAAAAGTAAAAGTGCAGTGAGATTAAAGTTTTTTTTATTATCGTATCATTTTGATATGAACAGCTGAACCAATCATTAAAGCATTCAATCATTACAGAGTATTTTGCACTTTTTTAATCAACCAAAGAAAAGAATGCAAAATTAATTTCTGTATTTTTTGAAATGTGGTTTGGCATTCTCTAGTCCTGACCAATCGGTTAACCTCCTTTTATCTTTGGGGGTCAATTTTCACCCCATTTAATGTTTATCATTTAACACACTATTCTCAGGAAATGAAAGAAGTGTAACATTAAAGGTAAAGAATACCTACTACAAAGATGTAGGTGGATCAAACTGGCACCTTTTTACTTTGGCATATTTAAAAAAAAAAAAATTGCATTTGTTTTATGTACACTGTTATTTTACATTTTGTTTTGATTAAATTATTTGTTTTATAGTGTATGTACTCTATATATCTGTGTTGACACTTTGTACAGCACTTTGTCCCCCTCTTCCCGAATTTTTTAATACAACACTGTGTAACTTTTGACCACTATAGGCGCTAGACCTGTAACTTTCACGTCAAGTGCTTTACAAATGAAGTTGGATTGGATTGGATGATGTTCAGTCTGTGTTGTTATGTGTTTAAAAATCAGATTTGTGTATTGCATCTCCAAAGCTTCATTCAATGTGTTGTTTTCTCTCACTAGGTGTGTCTGATGATTATCACACTAATTTCCATTGTTCAGAGTTATAATAACATGACATCTCCTACAAATGATCAGTGCCACAAGCAATGTCCACCTGGTAAGTTCTAGGCAGATTTAGCAATCTTCATATCTTTTGACATCAGCTGGTATAATATTAAAACCTTGTTTCCATTGTTTTTTCCCCAGGTTTTCATTTGGACCGTGTCTGTGAAGGTGACCCTAAATCTTTCTACTGTAAACAATGCAGGAAAAACACATTCACAGCAATAAAAAACACTCTTACGGATTGTGTGGCGTGTGATTCATGCCGTTGTGAGTATCAGGATGCTTTGACTGCACTTACCATGAACCTTGGTTTGACCACCACATTATAAAGTGTGTTTGAAATTACATTCTCACGTACACACAACCTACACCACACACTCAATGAGCATCTGTCTACTACAGTATACATGATAAGTATGGTTAGGATGATTCGTATGATGACCGTTCCCACTGAAGTATACTTCCAAGTTTCCCAAGATGCATTTCGAACCAACAACGCTAAAAAAAAAACCTGAAGCACACTATTCTACACAAGTAGAATATCAACATGTGCTCATTTGATCCATAAAACTTGTGGAAACACATTTAATGCCAACATTTCAGAGATTTTTGGAGATAGTCTTTGTGCTACTGACTAAACTTCTAGTTAACTTCAAAACAAGAGCCCTATTCAAAAAAAATGTTAAAAAACTAATGGAAGACAAGAAGAGATGCTTTTATTTTGAAAAGGGAATGTTTGACTTTTAGTTTGAAGCTGGTCCCAGGACCATTTTACATTCCGCTCGCAATGCATCATTGGGCGGTTGAGTATGACGAGTGTGCCCCCAGTGCATACTAAAAAATGTCCTGATATAGTATACATCTGGGTATTTCTTGCATACTCAATCTTTCCATACTATCTAATGTGAACACACTACATACTCATTTTGACGTCAGACTTAGTATGAGTAGTATTAGAGTATGCAATTTCGAACACAGCCCATTTGTCTACTTTGGTATTGGTATTTGATTTAAGTACATCAAACAGGGTTTAGACTGGAATCTCTTTTTTCTAGATTGTCACACTAAGCTTTGACTTTTTGGTGCATTTTTTTTATTTTTTTAAATTCAGAAGTCAACACATTTGTTAGTTAATACGAGTTGTTTTTGTTTGATTGAAACCCTTACTTTAAGCACAAACAAAGTACTTTGATTCCTTTTATAGTTGGAGAGGTGGAAAAGGAGAAATGCACGTTAACCAGGAATACAATATGTCAATGTAAAGACGGATACTACTGGTCGGACTCGGACAGTACCTGCAAGACATGTAAAGGATGTACTTGTAAGTTAAGTTAAATGGTGCAGATTGTTGTCCAATATCCACAGCTGTGTTATACATCCATTTTAATACAATTCTATATTGCAAAATAATCAGTTTACGTTCATATTTTTTAGATTTTAATAATCCTGCGTCGATAGAGAAGTGCCAGCCCTGCCAGAGGTGAGAGAACATTCATAGTCTACATACTTTGTTGTTTATTTTTATATTTCCAACCATATGGAATGCAAATATTAATGAGAGTGGTGTGAAAATAAAACATTCTATTGTAAACAGGGGTGCACCGATTGCAATTTTCTGGCCAATCACCGATTCTTTTAAAAGCCTGACCGGCTGATCCCGATTTTTTTTCATAACTTACATCATATACCTTGAATGTTCCAATCTTATTTTATTGTAAAACATTGAACAATACCTGTGAAACAATACAAACGTGCACATGAAGTACTGTAGTAATCTACGGGGTGACCGTGGCTCAGGTGGTAGACTAGAGGGGTCGTCCTATGATAGTTTGGGGGTTCGATCCCTGTCTATGTATGAAATGTATGTAATGTATTGAAATCAATGTGTGAAGTAACCTATACACATAAAGTATATATTAATAGTTATTTATGGTTCATGGTCATTTTTAAAACTAGAGAATACAATATGAATTTATCAAAGTTAGATTCTATTGGACTTCCGGACCAATAAGGCGATGTTTAAAGTAACTAATCATTCACAGTATTTATTGGTTTCACTAACTTTTTACTGCCTGTAACAGTATGAGAATATTTTATTTATTTCAATTTTTAAGACATATTGTCAAACACTTTTTTTCTCCTTTTTAAGGCCAGAATGTTTGAAAGATTCAATGTGGAGGAAGAAATGTGAGGTCACTGCTGCTCCCACTTCTACACATCAACCTCCGACAACAAATACATCATCATCATCATCATCATCATCATCATCATCATCATCATCTCCAACTACAGCAGTAAGAGAAGGTATAACACCTTCCGGAATTATTTGTGTTTCGACATTGGTCACAAACATTATATGCAATATTTTATTAAATCACTTTTAAAAACACATGCCAAACATTGCCAATAATAACAGGAATACTTTTACTTTTGTTCATTTTAGACCTTCATTTCAGTTTGAATCTTTGAAAAGCTAAAGGTGGAATTATAAAATCAATGTGGTAAACACAAGGTTTGGCACTAAAAATGCCCCCGATTCACAGAATGCAATCAGAAAGAAGGAAATTGTTGTTTTGGACACTGACTTTACAAGAACATTCTCCTTTTTCTGTCTCACTGTTAATATTTAAGACATTTTCTGTGGCCCACGTTTTATCATCATTGCAGCATGAATCGAGATTTGTGAGGCTGATACAACCCGAGGATTTGAAAGAACTAATCTTCAGCATGAAAATAGGATGTGGTTTGGATAAGGATGTGTCTATAGAACTGATGATTCTTTCATAATGAATGTAGCATTACTTTAGTTTTTTTAGATTGACAAATTACATTTTCAAAATGACGACAAAAATTCGCACAGTGCCACAAAAACATAGAAAATTTCACAAAACAACTCTAAAAACATACAAAATGACAACAAACGTACACAATGACAAATTAAAACATACAGTAAATCACAGAAAACACACAAAACAAGAACAAAAGTGTACACAAAATGACACCAAAAACATGAAAAAAGACATTATAAACACAATGAGAGCAGAAAAATTAACAATTAACAAAAAATACAACAAAAACAGACTACATTATTTGTCATTATTCTAAAGGCTGACAGTAATGTTGATAATGTGGCCCTCAGATCAGACAATCACATTTTTAATAATAATAATTCAATTCAACTTTATTTGTACTGTAAAGCACAATTTACAACAAAGTCACCTCAATGCGTTTATTAACATAAAAAATCCATAATAAGAAAGAAAAAACCCAACAAGATCCACATGAACAAGCATTTAGCGACGGTGGAATGAAACAACTCCCTTTTAACAGGAAGAAATCTCCAGCAGAACCAGGTTCAGAGATGGCAGCCATCTGCGTCGACTGGTTGGGGTTAGTGGACAGAAGGACCAACAGAACAGGATAGAGAGATAGAACATCAGAGTGTCTCAGACTAGTTGAGCCGTGAATCACAGATCAGGAACTGCCATCATCAGCTTCACGACACCTGAAACAGAGCAGAGAGAGAAGGACGAGGAGAAGGCACTGACTGCAGAAAAACATGATACAGTGTTATCAAGTCAGCCTTGGCCTTGGGCCTCACTCCCAGTGGCCTAGTCAGCACTTATTACAAAGGTGATGAATCTCTTCCCGTTTTATAGTAAGCTAACAGCAACTCCAAGGTCTGTAAATGCGACCGTTTATAGAAGAGCCCATGTCCGCTCTAACGGTTATGTTATGTAATTATTCAGTCCTGTTTATGCGGACCATAAATCATAACCAGCTACATCAGAATTTGAATCTCTTCCCGTTTATTGAACCAGTAAATGCGACCGTTTACAGATGAGCCCATTTCTGCTCTAGCGATCAGATTTTGTTATGATTCAGTCCAATAATCATAATAATAATACATTTTATTTGTAATGCACTTTACTTTTGAAACCAAATCTCAAAGTGTCCCCCACTCTGATTAAAGATGCCCATCTCTGCTGGAGATAAAGTGAGTCGGAAGTTTATTGTTGCTGGGTCGCCAGAAATGTTTGATATCAACACGGGGTCACGATCCAAAAAAGGTTGGGAACCACTGGGATAAGTTGTACCAGTGGCAACATGCAAATGCAGAACAATAGTGCATTTGTGTCTAAGATGAAAATTTGAAGCCATTCTAAACCATTTGATGCCAGAAAAGCTCCCAGTAAAGTAATTTGACAGCCTCAGCATATTCCTCCTACAGTGTATCCAAACTCTTCATCCACTCATTTTCAAACAAAGGTTTGATAGAAAATCCAGCTACATTGCTACAAACACTCAGGATGACTTTTCCAACAATGTTTGAAGATGAAGTTATGGTTTGGTTTTTTTTGTGTCCACAGCAGGAGTCCCCTGGCATTCTCTTGTGGTCGTGGTGACCCTGCTGGTGTTCCTTCTGCTTATGATGCTCTTTACCAGAAACTTTTTCAGAAAGGCAGACGGATGTTTCTGCTGGCACAAAAAAAAAAAATATTCTGTGGAAGCCCCCAAAACAAATGGTAACCAAAGACAAAGACTGTGTTCAACTACACAAGATATTCATGTAAGGGCCATCTGTGGCTCAGTGGAAGCGAGTTGTCCAATAACCGAAGGGTTGGGTGTTCGAATCCCGCTCTATCCAAGTTGTTGGTGTTGTGTCCTTGGGCAAGGCACTTTACCCACGTTGCCTTGTATGAATGGGTATGAATTGTGAATGAATGTTAAAGGGGCCGTAAGCTTACCACCACTGGTATAACTGATGGTATGAAGTGATTGGTGTGAATGAATAATGGTTTCTGAATGCACTTTAAGTCTCCTTGAAAAAAGTGCTATATAGATCTAAGCCATTATCACTGTTATTATTAAATATTAAAGCAGCTTGCTTGATTTCTACCTAAATGCTTTATTTTTATGCAGCTCATACTCGTAACTTTAAATAATTCAGGATATACAGACTGTCTTAAGATTACAATCTTTTAGGATGTTTATAAAATGCTAAATTGATTAGCCATAATGTCATGATTAGTTGCAGGGGCGGTGGTGTATGTGTAATTTGTGGCATCCTGACTGCTGCTCTATTTATATTTTAAGTTTCCTATTTTTAATTTTTATTCACATACCCCCTATGACATTATATCAATACCTTACTTTGGGAACCTAGGCATTAGCTCACAATAAATAGCCTCCTCGAATTTTTTTCAGTGCAAAGAAAGAGAACTGCTCAGTGCACCAGAAAAAGTTTTCCCAGCAAACGAAACTCGACGCAGCATATCTCGAGATTAAGTCAGTTAATCAAGGTTGATTTCTCACAAAATAGGTCACAAGCACCAGAACAACAGGTGCAACTTTTGTTGAAGCCACAGGCTGGCTTGTTGCATAGAGAACAAGAAATCTTGAGGTTTGAGATGTGAGCAACTGGTAAACACCTATCGCTCTATGTTCAAAGAAGACTAAATGTTTTTCAACTTCTTGCAAGAAACTAACTGATAATATCTTGTTTCTACAGAGCAGTGCAAACTTCAAAGCAGCACCCCAACCACACTGGTTTGTGTTCACTTTCATGCATTTCATGTTGTGGTAACACAGTCGGACAGGAGCATTTAGTGTAGGTGTGAACAAGAAAGGTCACTATGAGCAAAGGGAAAATGTTTACCAGAAGTGAAATCATTAAAGATTTCTGATTTTGTAAATGATGCGTCATTATCTTTTATTTTTAAACCAAACCTGACTTGTTTTTCTCTCTCCAGACCCTTAATATTTCAGAGGAAACTCCCATCATGTGTTGTAGCCAGAATACAACTGGATCAGATCCTCCGGCCCATATGAGTCATCCGTTACCAGGTATGGTCACACAGATGTGCCTCATTGAACAATAATCAGCCTTTGGTTTGGAGTCCGTGTAAAGCAAATTCAGCCATTTTCTTCTGAACACATTAAATAAGTCATAAATGTATTTCCTCAAAACATGTAAAAAGCCATTGAACCATTTAGAATTCAATTGTGGAGCGAGGCTTCACAAACTTGTGTTTCAAATTTCTGTGTTCACGATTTAAAGGGTGGGTCAGAAATCATAGCCGCGTTAGGTAACGGAGCCATCATTAGCATAAACCCGACCCTGCTGCTGAAGCACACCAAACGTTCGCGGCATCCAGCGGGCGCAATTCGGCCCCTAGCCGAAAACAAACCACATATTCGGACTCGGGGGAATAAAAGGTGTCCGCTGGTGCCACATTTGAATGAAATAAGCACTTTTTTGCCCCGCAATTTTATTTTTTGCCTCTAGCGGGCGCAGCACTGACTCTACCCGGGAGGGATGCACATATTCGGACTCAGGCGGAGCAGACCTTTCCGCTGACAATTTGTTTGGCACAATTTGAGCACTTTTGGAAAACCAATGGGAGAAGCAGTATCAGTGTGGGCAGTCAGGGTAGGCAATGTAGGCAGTGCCTACCCAAGGGTGAAATTATATTTTTATTATTTGTTTTATTTATAATATATCTATAAATGATTTATTTTTCAATTTCCGATAGCCTACAGTACCTATAAGTTTAAAAGTGTCAGCATTTTGTGCTTTTCATAGCCCAAATGACTAAACATGACTATTTTCTGGTACGGCAGAGATGCTGCACAGTCTCACTCTGTTAAGGCAGGAGGAGGCCACACCCTCTCCCAAAGGCACATTGCTGCTCTGCCTCTGTTCCCATAGCGTGTTTTTATGCGTTTGCGCATGTGCAGTCAGTTCCCCAATATGAAAACTTACGTAAAAAGGCAGCTCTCTACGCTGCCTTTGGACGTAACTGTGCAATGCTAAATGCTACACCTAAGTTCACAGTGCATTAGTGAATTGATCCAGCGTGGCCGCTGCTGCTATACGTTCTCTAGCTAGTGGATGGGATAACACTACAGGAAGGATGACAGACGATAAAGAAACTTTCATTTGAGGAAAATTGACAGCTTTTAAAAGAAGCTGGAGCCACTTTTACACTGCTCTCTGCCATTGCGTTAGGGTTTGTACACAGAGGTGGCGCCCTTCCAGTGCCTGTAACTGACACGCCCCCAGCATTTAAGAGCAGAGAGAAGTGCTTGTTTTTCCATGATTTTGAGACCTAATTTTATATACTTAGCGATTTTTTTCTTCTTTCAAATTTGGCTCAGTGGTCAATGACACGTTTCTGTGGTGTGACAAACTTATAACACAAATTTATTTTTGCTTTACACGGACTTTAAAAATCTCTCATTTGTTTGTAGGATTGTTTCATTAGTTGGGAAATGATTGTAGAAGGTTTTTCAGTTTCTGCTAAATTAACGGGATTCAGAACTTCATACTTTTTAATTCTCAACTTGTGGGTCGTGGACCTGTACTGGGTGGGTCGCGGACAGCTGGTCAAAAGCAAATATTCAACGTCTTTTATGTTGGATTTGACTTTTATTTTGAAATAAACTTTTCTTTTGACAGGCATGCTGTGAAATGCATGTTGCACAGGAAAATATATATATTTATCTTTTAAAAAAGATTATATGTGTGTTTTCAACAGCTTTTTTTTTTAAAACTACATTTGCAATTTAATGTCCGTGGCAAAATGTCAGTCCCAGGGTGAGACCAGTTGAGAACCCCTGATTTATGGGATTCCAATATTGATATTGAATATTTTGTCTGACATTAGAAAAAATCTCAAGAAATCGCTTGCATCTAAAGTCTCTGATATAATATATATTGTTAGGATCTTCTATTTTATTTATTTATTTAATCATTTTATTCAATTGTAGAACATTCTTCTGTTTAATATTACAATTCATGTAATCCATTGGTTAATAATAAATGAGTAAGTCTTTCTCATACCTGCTGTTGCAGACTATTGTTCCCTGTTTGAGTAATATCACTAGATCAAGCCTTTTCTCAACATTCCGCACTACAAAATAAGTAATAAACTTAAGTATGTTTCATGTATCGTATCAGAAGTGAAAAAGCTGTATCAGGACACTCCCCTACTATAAATGGTTAGAATACGGTACATGTGGAAATTGAAACGGGGGAACAGGCCGCCTTCACTTTTTCCTCTCAGTCAGCACAATGACATCAGGGAAAATGGCAAATCAGACAGTGCAAACATATCCTGTGTTCATTTTTAACCCTCCTACTATCCTTAAATATTGCTTACACATAAGCCTGGGGTCAATTTAACCCAAGGGTTATTTGCCTCCAGAAAATTATTTTCAGAAAATCGTTGTCCAAGTTTTTGCATCAGGCACTTTGTTTATTTGTTGAATACATAAATAACCCCTTGATAATAAAATCTTGACCTGTTCTCTAGCCCCGCCACCAGGTCAAACGTTTATATTAGAATGAATTTCTCTTGAATGTTTTTTCATTCAAATCTCAAATTTACTGACAACATCAATGACCACAAGAGTTTGAACCCTATCGGTTGTGGTGATGATATGACACTTCCTGCAGCATCACCATTAGGTCAAACTTTCAGTATTAGTTAGTGTATCTTCAAAATCTGTCAGCCAAATCTTTTCTAACTCGGGGTGCACATTCATGACTCTCACAGATTTAACCATGTTGATTGTTGTTGGAGACCCCCCCCTTTCCCCTCATAAATATATTTATCTACTTATTTTTATCTCCTTTTTTCAACATATTTGGGGTTATTCACTATAAAGTTTCAGATACATTCACTTCTGCGCCACTTTCACTGTGAAAGAGCTTTTTCAAAACCTGATTGACGGTAAACCTTTTCCTTGAGGGCATTTCCAAAAAAGAGAGTGTGCAGATTGCACAACACAGACACATCTGAAACAGCTTGGGGTCAAATTGACTCTAAAGGAACATTGTGCAATATGTGTTCAGCACATTGAAAAAACATCATCACGATAATGTTATGCTTAATCAAATGTGCCTATCAAATGAAGAAAAGTCATAAAGTATGAAGCAAAAACTATAATTTTTTGAATGATAAATGTTGAATGGGGTGAAATTGACCCCAAGGATATTAGGAGGGTTAACCGACTGGTTTTCTTCACTGTTATGAAATGCAGAATGCCCAAATGAGTGCAATATGCGGTTGAATGTATTTCACCATTCTAAGATAATAAACATTTTTATTTTTTCTTCTCTACCAGCTTTGAAACAAGAATCCAAAACAGAAAACTGGCCCCCCGTCGTCCTTTATGCCATTATAAACGTGGTACCGCTGCGCAGGTGGAAGGAGTTCCTGCGGCTGCTCTCTGTGGCTGACCAGCAGCTGGAGCGGGTGGAGCTGGAGGCTGGTTTTGGCCTGGGCTTCACAGAGAAGCAATACCAAATGCTGAAGTTGTGGAGTCAGCGCTCTTCTGCCAGTTTCAGGGAAGTTTTCTCAGTGTTACACTGCATGGACTTATCCGGCTGTGCCCAGATGCTGCAGGAAAACCTGGACAAGATTCTGTGGAAGCATAAATCAAAGCAAATACTGCTTTCTTATCAGGATATTACAGACTGTGAACTCAGTGAAATAGTGCAGGACACCAAGGGGGGCACCTCAGGGATATAAGTAGAGACATCTGACAATGCAAGTATATGAAAGACACTGTAGTAACACAGACAACAGTGCTACTCATACTAAGGGATTCACGTGCAAATTACATTTCAATTTTTGAATACCATTATGGACTCCAAAGAGATTTCAGAGATAATGCAAATGTCCATCCATCATCCATTTTCTGAACCTTTTGCTGCTCTCATTGGGCGTTAGGCGGGGGTACACCCTGAAAAGGGCGCCAGTCCATTGTAAGGCTTTTTATCCCCCCTTTTAAAAAAAAAGACACTGGATTAGATTATTTGAAGTATTGTCTTTTAATTAAAAATGTGAAAACTAATTTCCATATTGGGAATAAAGTGCAACTGCAAAGCTTTAAAATAGAATGTTGGGATTTTTAAAAAGAGACACCTCACATAAAATTAACGTTTAAAAAGAAGAGGTTGTAGAATGTCCTTTGCAACATCTGTAATCTTTTTCTACGTCGCTTGGGTAGCACTAATTAGTGGCCTGGAGGAGCACATCCCAAAGACAGCCCGGGGAGAGAGACTCACGCCGTAATTACCCTCGTAAATGGAAAAATCGTTTTTTGGACTTTTTAAAAATTGCCCACAATAAAAAATTTTTAAAAAAAATCCAATTTCTTCGTCCATCATAGGGCAACACAGAGACAAACAACCACTCACACTTAAGGGTGTAAGAAAGAATGAATTCGGATATCGCAATATTTTACCGCGCGATCGTTGTATTGATCCAAAAAATGTCCAAACAAAAAACACAAATTGTTAGGATTACTGCTTCTTCTTTTTTTTTTTTTTTTTTTTAAGAATTTAAGAAGCTAACAGAATCTGAATCTGTTGTAGAAGCAAAAGCTAATTTGATAGTTTGACAAACATACCACTTGTTTTTGTGCTTGAATTACAGTTAGTTACCATTCACTTGTCCTTCCAAGTTCTTTTTTTTTAAATTAACTTTTCTTTTTTTTTTCTTTTCTTAACTTTAATTAACATTTCATACCATTTTGTACTTGTAAAGGTGAAATTTGTAATTGTTGATATCACGATTATGTCGTATTGTTTAGTATCAGGATATATCGTGATATATTGTATTGTGACATGGAAATCGCACATTCCTACTCACACTCACTCCTACGGACAGTTTAGAGATTCCAATCAACCGTCATGTTTTTGGGTTGTGGGAGGAAGCTGGACTACCCAGAGAAAACCCACACAAGTACGGGGAGAACATGCAAACCTGTGAAGTGGACGTACTAACCACTACTCCATCATGTGCCCTAATGCAAATGTAAATATTGTAAATACATGTATATTTTCATTTAAGTAATTAAAATAAAACAACTATAAATATAAAATTTTAGAATAGATGTGACAAAAAGATTCACATCCTGTTTTCATGGTGTACTGGATGTGTAAAACTATGACTCGTGTGGGGAATTTCCCTCATGCTCGCTGGGGATTTGTTGTCGTTTAAATGCCCTTTAGCACACAACGTAAAACTCTACTTATTTGTTTATGATGAAAGTTAAAAAACAGAAGCCCGTTGATTTAAATGCCCAAATGCAAAAATTCAGTGTTTTAGTTATCACATGATAAAAGTACATGCGTTTTCCTATTAAAAGATGAGCTCTATTCATGTGGTGTGATAACCATGTGGTGGTGCAGCCTAAACCACTGCTTTTGTCATAGGTTTTTTTTTTTTTTTTTTTATCTCATGGATATTAAAGTCTAATTTTACAATGTTGATCTAGTTTCTTTTGTGTTCCTCTTTCGATCTAGAAAGATGAAGTCATAGATTATTGGTTTCATGTCGGTAAAGGATGTCGTGCAGCAACTTACCATGTAAATTCCTTTGAAGTTGGTGGTTTTCTGTTATTAAGTCTCATTGTCTCCCCATGTGGGATTTTCACATTAGTTCATGAACAGAAAACGACTTTCACTTTCAATGAGTGTTTCCAGGAGTCCAACCTGACAATGCTAATGCATCGCGTAATTGATGATTAATTACAATTAACGTACAATTATAATTTAATTTAAAAAAATATGTTGTTGTCGTAATTGTAATGAAATTGTAATTGAGTTTAGATAATTTACTTTGTTACTGTAATTGCCATGGAAATTATATAAAAATGGTCAATCATAATTTAACGCTAAACTGGGGGACCATGTTACAGTTCTATGTACAGTTCTACACATATGTAGTTATAAATTATTAAAATGTGTTTCATATCAAGCTTTCCCACATTTTACCATTTAAAAAAACATGTAAATCTAGGGGTATATTGACACAAAAAAGGCTCAAATGCACAGACCAACCTATATTTTCATTGATTAGGAACCCAAACAAGGAAACCAATAGATAAGAAATGAATTAGATGATCGATGTTTGTTTTTAGTGTATTTTACAGCTGATTTTGGACTTGTTATCATAAGAGATGCTAACAGGAAGCTAACACAAGAGAAAGGTTAATTTTTATTTGGTTATTCATTTCAAGGTCAGTAATTGTGATTAATTGTAATTGAACTTTAGTAATTGAGAACGTATGTATTTGACCTTATGAGGGAAAAAAAAATAATTGTCATTTAATTGTAATTGGGGGAAAAATACAGGTCGGTCGGTTGTCACAAAATTCCACTAGACACCTTGGACAAAGAGGATTAAATATTAGCTGCATAGCAACAGCCCTGGGTTTCACATCATGACATGTTTACATACTGATCAGATGAGAAAATCAGTTTATAAAAGCAAGGAATTCCTGTCTGTCTGTGTGTGTCTGTCTGTGTGTGTGTGTGTGTGTGTGTGTGTGGCTCGGAATTCCACCGGATCACGGATTTAAATTAATTATATTTGTTAAAGATGATAAGCTGTTCCTCCATTGTAAAAAAGGTCACTCTACCAGGTTGGCTTACATTAGCGTGTCGTTATCGACCTTCGTAGGACAGCTTCTCTCTGACCGGGAATGTTTAGTTAGGTGAATCCTGCTGAAGGAGATTAATCCAGGATATAGTTATGAAGCTTCGTAGCATAGGCCCTAAAAAAACAAGGTGTTTTTTTGGGTTTTTGTTTGCTTTTTTATGGCGGTGATGTCATGAATGAAACCATTGGCCACAAGGTGGAAGTATTGGTGAGTTTGAACAGCAGCTGCTCATAGCACACACACACACACACACACACACACACACACACACACACACACACACACACACACACACACAAAGAACGTACAAGGAGAAGCTTTTATTCTGGAGTTGGTTTAGGGCTGATCTCATGAATTGCAAATTCCGCCTCACTACAAAGAACAGATGTCCTCTTTTGTTCATATTCAATAGTTGGGGCGAAAAAAAACCTAATACAAAGAAAATGTATATTATGGAGGACCAACCTGCCATAATTAGAAATATGCCGTATTTATGGCAACTACATATTTAATAAATGCATTTCTGGCTAGAGTCCTGCGCTGCATAATAAAAAAAATGTAGCTTTTTAAATCATATCAGCCTCAGTTTTGTGTTGATATTAAGACAAGTTATGGATAATTTATAGATAGGCTTTAGCTAAATGGTCTTCTTTGCATGTAGTCATGTGTTCAAATCATAAATAAAACTTTCCTTTTTTGTTGATGAAAATGCAGGTGAGTTTACCTTACATTGAATAAGCAATCTGTGATAGAATTATGGAAGTCTGTTTCCGTCACTAAAAGAAATACATAATTAAAAAAATACCACCAAAAATCATAATTACAAGTTAGTAAAGTCATAATTATGAGAAAGAAAGTCATAATTATAAGAAAGAAAGACGTAATTATGAGAAAGTCATAATTATGGCTTTGTCATTAAGTGTGTTGTTGTTTTTGTCGCTTGTATTATTTCAAATCAAATCAAATGAAAACAATCTATTTATAAAAAGTGCTTTTTATACAATAAAATGCAGCTCAAAGTGCTTTTACAAATACAAAAATTAATAAAACATCCACCCCATACAAATCCCGTCCACAATTCACAAACACACAGGTTAAGATAAGGACAATGGCACCAATAATTAAATAATTATTATCTCTGTGTGTGTTTTAGTGTCGTTTGGTTGTTTCTTATGTTGTTTTGTATCTCTGTTATTTTTGCACATTTTATCGTAATTATTGTGTTTCAATCAGGAGGACGGCGACTGTGTGCTTTTGAGAGCAGCTTTATTTTTGTTAACATTACCCACAATTCCCCGGGAGACCGGACTCCCGCTTACGTCACACTGTCGACGCACACACCTACAAATATGCAGGTCACAGTGGTATGTAACATTTACCCCCCCCCTTAAAACATCTGAACAATGGTCATGAGCTAAGACCCCCCCCCTTTAGTGCACAAACTAACATCAAGGCCAAACGGCCAACCTGGCTAGATAAACCGGGTAGACTGCCGGTTTACCCGCATAGCCCGGTGGATTATTCTGCCACCTCACAGGCTATACACTATGCTGGTGCATTAAAAGTCAGTAAAATAGTCATCGAGGTACAAGGGCCTCTGGCGAGCTCGGACCGGACGGGGTCCAACCCGCAGGGGTTCAGCCCGCACATCTGGTACAGCCTGGGTCTCCGCCAGTACATCTGGAAGGTCCCAGACCCCACTGGTGCAGCGTGGATGAGCTGCGGCTTGCTGATCCGCCACAGACGGTTGCTTCACCCGCCGGAGGCGGCTGACATGCCAGCGTGAACCATCGGTAACGCGGAAGGTGGCTGGCCCCAGTTGTGCTGTGATCTGTGTTGGTGCAGACCAGAAAGAGAGCAGCTTGTGCGATCGAGTGGGTCGCCGGACTCGGACCCAGTCTGATACTGTGAGTGTAGGCGGTTTCACACGGTGTCTCCTGTCAAACCACCGCTTCATTGTACGTTGCTGCTGATCCACTCTGTCGCCTGGGGAGGGTGTTGCTGTTGAAGTAACTCTCACCGGAGGGCGCAGTCGGTCCAACGGAAGTTGTAATTCACGCCCTAGCATCAGTAGGGCTGGAGAGTTGCCAGTGGTAGTGTGGGGTGTTGCTCTGTAGTGCAGTAGGGTGCTCTGCAGTGATGTTGAGAACGACAGGCCATCTGCCATGTGTGCTCTGAGCCCGTTCTTAAGGGTCTGATTAAACCTCTCCACGCCTCCGTTGGCCTGCGGGTGGTAAAAGGCAGTCTTAATGTGCTTTATCCCCCTCCCCTCTGTAAAAGCCACAAAGTCAGCCGAAACAAACTGAGGCCCGTTATCAGTGGTGATGGCGTCAGGGACACCCCAGCGAGCGAACAAAGAGGAGAGGAAACCGATGACCACTGTAGTGGTGACAGACCCGGCAGGCAGCACCTCCGGCCATTTGGAGTGGAGATCGTAAGCTACCAGGAGGAAGCGCTGATGCTGAGGGGTGCCATGAAGTTCACCACAAATGTCCACCTGTATGTGGGTCCAGGGAGCCCGAGGCCACGGCACGGGCTGCAAGGGTGGGGGCGGGGGGAGAGCCGGTCTTACCACTGGTGAGGCAGGCTGTACAGTTTCTGACCAGGTCCTCGATGTCGCGGTCAATGCCCGGCCACCAGACCAGGCCCCTGCAGCGTTGTTTGACCCTCACGACGCCCAGATGGCCGTCGTGGACCATGGCCAGGACCCGTTCTCTCAAAGTGCTCGGGACCACTGTGCATAGCCCTCTCGCCACGCAGACGTCATTCCAGCAGGAGAGGTCCCCTCTGACCCGGTGAAAGGGCGCTAGTTCCTCAGGAACCCTGGCAGGCCAGCCGTTACGAATGAAAGTGCAGAGCTGGGTGAGAACAGGGTCCTGTGCAGAGGCCGACTGAAGGTCTTTCAGTGAAACAGCTGCCTCGAGGGGCGTGTGAAGCAAGTGGATCAGTTCCGGTTCTGAGGAATCCTGGCTGGTGTCTGGTGCAGAGGCAGGTGTGGCTCTGGAGAGGAGATCTGCTACCACATTCTCCCTGCCTGGGGTAAACTGTGTGGAGAAGTTGTATGCCTGCAGCCTCTCAGACCACCGGTAAAGCCGCAGCGGTTTGTGGCCTGAACCTGTTGTGACTAGGAGGGCCGTGAGGGCCTGGTGGTCGGTCCGTAGTGTGAAATGTCGACCGTAGAGGTACATGTGCCACCGCTCACATGCCCAGACGCAGGCTAGCGCCTCCCTTTCTCCCACAGAGTACTTCTGTTCCGTTGGAGTAAGCGCTCTAGAAGCGAACGCCACTGGACGCTCAGTCCCTTGGTGAGATTGAGACAGGACCGCACCTACCGCAGTGTTGGATGCATCGCAGGTCACGAACGTCGGGCTGTCGAGGTCAAAGTGGGCCAGAACAGGTGAAGAGGTCAGTTGTGACTTAAGCCGGCGGACTGCAGCTGAGCACGCAGGAGACCAGATCCAGGGTGCATCCTGCTTCAGGAGAGCACGCAGCGGCGCAGTAGTGTCTGAGTAGAGGGGAAGGAAACGTAAGTAAAACGCAGTCATCCCCAGAAACGATGATAGTTGCGCCGGGCAGGAGGGTTCAGGCAGACGCAGGATAGCATCGACATTTGAGTGCAGCGGACTTAGCCCCTCAGCGGTCAAGCGGAACCCCACAAACTCAATAGCCTGAGCGGCGAAGATGCACTTCTCCCCATTCAGTGTGAGGTTGTGACCGGCGAGCACATCCAGCACCCTGGAAAGGCGGTCGTCATGCAGGGCGGATGTTGCTCCGTGCACCACAATATCGTCCAGGTACACAACCACCCCAGGAATACCTGCGAAGATGGTGGCCATGATTTTCTGGAAGCAGCTGGGAGCGGAGCTGAGTCCAAAGGGCATCCGCGTGTAGCGAAAGACCCCCATGTGGGTCACAAAGGCGGTGAGGTTGCGGCTGCCAGGGTGTAGGGGAACCTGCAGGTAGCCCTGGCGAAGGTCAAGCTTCGAGAAGACTGTTGAGCCATGAAACTGTGCAGAGAGCTCCTCCACTGTGGGCAGTGGGTATCTGTCCGGGACCACACCGCTTTGTTTACCTGTCTGAGGTCGACACAGGGGCGGAGGCCGCCTGTCTTTTTCTTTGCCACCACCAGGTTGGAGATCCAGGGCGATGCATCGACTCGTTCGATGATGCCAGCATCCAGCAGTGTCTGTAGCTCGCCAGTGACATCATCACGCAAAGTGAGGGGCAGCCTGCGCAGAGGTTGGATGACAGTCTTCACAGCTGGGTCTATGAGCGGTTGGTGGTTGAAGGCGGTGAGGCAGCCCAGCCCAGTGAAAAGCGACGGCCAGCGCAGCTGCCATGGCGTGGTCACGGTCAGGATAGCAGCACCCAGATTGTCAGTGATGGCGAAACCCAGGGCGCAGAACAGGTCAAAACCGAGGAGGTTGGCACCATGCCGAGACACCTGGAACGTAAATGCTGGGAGGGTCCTAGATCCATAACGAACAGAAAAGGTAGCAGTGCCCAACATGTTAATTTTAGTGTGTCCATAGCCGTACAGCTCCTCTGCTCCTGCTTTGATAGTGTGTCTGGGAAAGAGTCGCCGAACCGTGGACTCACTGAGAAGAGACCTGGAGGCAGCCGTGTCCAGTAGCAGCGGTAAACACACGTTATCCAGCTCCACCGTGCACCAGGTGAAAGGTCTGTTGTTGGCACCCACCGAGTGAATGGTGGTCGGGCTTGATGGGCGGGATGAGTGGCGCTGGGTTCTTGTGGGAGCGGGTGCTGAGCGGCACACCTTAGCAAAGTGATTGAGCCTACCGCAGCGTTGACATCTCTGTCCCGTAGCTGGGCAAACCGGTGCCCTTGTGGCGTGGGAATACGAGCCACAGTTCCCGCATGGCCGGCGTGCTGAGGCACCCTGACGTCCCGCGACGTTAACCTCGAGCTCGGTGTGAGGAAAAGCGGGGCCGGGAGCCTGGTCTGCCGGTGTCACAGTCTGAGCTAGCGGAGTGGAGAGAGAAGGAGGTGGACCTGTAGCCGTTAGCCGCGATGCTAGCAGAGCAGCCGACTCAAGCTGAAACGCCATTTCCACTGCCTTAGACAGAGTTGTGTCGTCCGGGGACAAAAGCAGTCTCTCACGCAGTTTGTGATCAGCTGCGTGTTCGGCTAACTGATCCCGAATAAACTCGTCCTCTAGGTGTTCAAATTTGCAAACGCTAGCCAAGCATCGGAGGTCCGTGACGTACTGATGGACGGACTCACCGGGCCTCTGTCGGCGCTGTCTGAAGATGATTCGCCGGACGATGACGCTCTGTGGAGCAGCGAAATGTCCGGTCAGTAAGGCAACACAGTCCCGATACTTATCCGCGGGGCCGAGCGTGCGGAAAATACGTTGTCCCTCGTTTCCCAGGCTGTGGATGAGCAGAGCCTTTAGCCTAGCATCGCTAGCATCAACGATACCGGCGGCGGCGATGAACGTCTCAAAGGACTCAAACCAGCGGGGCCACGGGATCGGCGGCTCGCCCGGCAAAGCGAGGAACGGAGAGACAGGTGAGACGGGAAAAAACTCCATCCTTGTCGCCAATATTGTGTTTCAATCAGGAGGACGGCGACTGTGTGCTTTTGAGAGCAGCTTTATTTTTGTTAACATTACCCACAATTCCCCGGGAGACCGGACTCCCGCTTACGTCACACTGTCGACGCACACACCTACAAATATGCAGGTCACAGTGGTATGTAACAGTAATCTTGTGTGTTTTTCTCTCATTTAGTGTGTTTAAGTTGTAGCTTAGTGTGTTGCTGGTAATAATTAGTATTTTTCTAAATTTGTTTGTGTTTTTGTTTGACATTTTGTGTGTTTTGTTGTTGTTTTTTTGTTCTATTCATTATTTAGTATTTTTTTCTCTTATTTTGTATGTTTTTGTTGTCGTTATGTGAGTTGCTGGTAATATTTAGTGTGATTATCATTTTTAACTAAAAATAAACATTATAAAACCCCATTTTTAATGCTTCCATTTATTAATCTCTCTCTCTCTCTCTCTCTCTCTCTCTCTCTCTATTTGTGGTGCCATAGCGAACTTCTAGGGGTACACGTACCCCTATTTGAGAAACAGTGGTCTAATTTGTTGTGTTAAAAACAAAACATCCCAGAATAAATGTCTGATTCTTTCACCAATAACGCGCTTTTCCTTCATTTTCTAAGCTCTAATTTGATATTTTTATGTGATTTAAGACATAAGTGACTTTTTCTCTTGCCCTTCGCTTTTTACCACGAGCGCTTTGCTGTGTTGTTACCACTGGCAACCGGACTCGTGTGCGCGAGGGAAGGAGCTCGTGCACTGCGGACTGTCCCGTGCGGACATAAAGAGGACACGAGCACTGGAAAGACACCGACATGTGACGTTTACGGTCAGTTTGAGCCTTTGTGTGTGTGTGTGTGTGTTTTTGCACCACCTGTCTCAGACTTTTATCGTGAGGAAAACTTCAACCTTCAGTAGTGTTAGAGCAGCAGACCCTTGTTGTCCTGGTAACCGTGAACCCATTGATATTGAATTACAACAATGGCTGCTGGGAGACAGTAAACATAAAGTAAGATGTGTGTTCTTGTCCTCTAAACGCGAATGTAATGTCTTCTTCACATGTGCTGAAAAGTTGGCTTTGCGTTACAAAACCTTATTCCTGGGAGTGCTGTGGTGTCAGGGCTGGTGCCTCCTGGCCTCTCAGCCTGGCTCTCCCTCTCACCTCACACACCTGATTCACATCAGTGATCAGGTGGAGAGGGAGGAGGAGCTACAGGGCTGAGAGGAAGCACAACATTTGACCAGCAGCCAGAGGTGAGACTAGTAACAAAGTACAAATACTGCATTATTGTACTTAAGTAGTTTTTCTGGTATCTGTACTTTACTTAAGTTAAGTGTTTATATTTTTGGCAATGTTTTACTTTTACTCTTTACTTTCTTACATTTTAAAAAGGCAGTGGCTATCCGTGCTGTTGTCGTATCAATATACCGACATTCTATCCCTACGCAGTGCCCCTCATTGGCCAGTTTAGGTCACATGACTAAGACTAAACCTAACCGTAATCCTAACCAAAACCCTGAAAATTGTGGCGATATAGGGTTCAAACTTAACCCTAACTTTAAGACACTACGTACATGTACGTCGGTAAACGTACCAATAGTACTTTTAAAAATGAGCTAGTTACTTTTAAGACCTTCTAAGATGACGTCACAATGTGAAAAGATACAAACCAACAACTGCAAAGCTGGAGGTGAAGCTAGTGCTAGTCAACCCTCTCTGGGTTTAATTGAGCATTTGCATTTTTTTTTTCCTTGAAAAATTTTATTTACACATTTTATTCATAATAGGTGACCGACAGACCCCCGTGACCCTGAAAAACAGGAACAAGCGGGTCTGAAAATGGATGGATTGAACTATGATAATAAAAGTCACTAGGTGTCCATAAAGGCTAATACGTTTAATTTATTTCCATGAACCAGTTTTCTACAAGTTCTTAAAAAATTCAAAGTCAAAGTTGCCCTGGGTTTTATTGATTATTTGCATTTTTTTTTTTAAATTTAGAAATTTTATTAATTTGAGTGCTAAATTTTGCCGGTGTTCAAAAAGGTAACAGATTTAATTTGTCTCCACGTACAAGTATTCTACAAGTTCTTAAAAAAAAAAAGAATATATACATATATATATATATATATATATATATACTGTATAAGGAATTTGCTGGTTTAAAACCCCTGTCTTATTATTGAAGCAACATTTGTTTTACTTTTTACTTGAGTACATTTAGTAGCACGTACTTTTTTACTTTTCTTCAAGTAAGGGAGCAACTTCAATACTTGCTGTATGCTCAATCAACATATGCTTGGTAGATTTCTTTTTTCCAAAAACAGAGATTGGTTTCTCACTGAAAATGCAAATATGTGATAATTCCGACTAATGTTTATTTGTGTGTTTACAGATTAACATCATTTTTATTATATATTTTTCCTCAACAAGATAGGTCAAATTGCGAGACAAATTTTAGGAGAACATTATGGACTACATTGAAGGGCATGTGCATCTCAGTTTGTGGGCTATTCCTTTGGAACAGTCTTAATATTAAACTTAAAACATATAAACATAAAACAAAATTTGATTTTTTTTTTTTAAATAAGCAGAACTTATTAGGTCAGTACAAGCACTAGAATCTGAAGGGTAGTAGGTGGACGTGTGGATGTTATGTATAGGTAGGCCCATGAATGCTTGTTTTTGTTCATATGTGTGTGTATTTTGTTGTTTATTTATATTTACTGGTATGTACGTATATTTAATGCATTTGCTCAAATGTCTCTAATTTTGTTCTTTGTGAAATAGCTTGGAAGTAGGGGCAGAACTAGATAAGTGTTAAGCTTCCTTCTGCCCCTTTTCATACATAGCTGGGACTCTTTTTAAGTGTGCAATGATTGCTTTATATTGTTGTGTCATGTTTGAGATAAATACATCAAATTAAATGCCAGGCTACTTTGTATGTAGCATTACATTATTATGTTTTTTAAGTGTGCAGGAGTATTTTTTTTCTGATATAGGGAACAGGGTTGGGGTCAAGGAGAAGGAGAGTTAGGTCTTAGAATTAAAAAATAGTATTAAAAAACACAGTGTGTGCCTGCGTGGTCACATGATATTACCTCAGCGTCTACCTGCAGAGTCAGCTGTTTTTCACAGATTCAAAATGACGAGTTCCGGACGTTTCCATTGCTCTATCATGAGTTAATCATTATATTTTTTTATATTATCATCAACAGCTTCTGGTGCAGAACAAAGAGAGACAACCTGCTGACAGAGGATGACCACATCTGTAACAACTGGACAAAAGGTTTCAGATCTATGTGAGGATGGCGACAGGTTCCTTGATAACGGCGATGTGGAGAGAGCCACCTCTTTGTACATGTCTGCTTTTAGGACTCATGCCACCTCTGCTGTGTCTCACATGCGAAAACTGGACACGTCCAGCCTTAGTAGGGTGATCTCTACTATGGAGGGCTGGCTCAACAGTCATGTGGAGAATCAGCTTTTGGAGGCCCACAATAAAGGACTTGCAGCGGTTTTCTTGTCCACGTTGATCCCCAACAATCCCTCTGCCACCATTTACAAGATGGAGTCTCTACTTCAGAGCGGCGGACAAGGCTGTGAGGAGATATATGCTCGCTGCACGGCTCTCCTTGTTGGAGAACCAAATATGACCCCACAGAGTTCGACCCACATTTTGTTGGAGATCACTCGAGGTCTGGCCTGTTTGTTCTCAGCGTGTCGTATTCTCAAGGGTCTGAAGATTTACCTCAAAGCTTATCGGACTAACAAACGTAAAACAGTCTCATTAGTAAAGAGCCGACAAAAAGTGCATCTCCCTAGAATAATCAAAGCCTTTACAGACCAGATTGTGTGCATACATCCCTCTTTATCTTTAGTTTCTGACACCAAGCAGGCAGTGACGAAAACGGACGATGATAGGCTAGATGAAGTGGATTCGTCCGACATTATTGAGTTTTTGTTGGCTATCTCACCTGGAAATAGGGAAGTACAGGAACTTCAAGCAGCCCATCTGTTTTTGAGTGGAAGGTTTGAGGACAGCGCAGAGATATACTCTGCTCTCCTGAGTTGTCAGAACATGTCAGACAAAATACAACCGGATACACCCGAAAGGACAGCCCGACTCCTAACTAGTCGAGCAGCTGCTTGTTTCTCTGCAGGTGGAAAGATTGCAGAGGAATGCAGAGATCTGGAGGAAGCATTCGAGATCCACCCTGCTACTGCCCGAGTGTGTTTTCAAAATCTCTTCACAGACCTTGGTGTCGAGATGATTGCTCGCAACCTTCTCCGTCAGCAGGCAGAGAGGGGCCTGTCTGGTTACAGAGAGAGAGTCCTACTCCGTCAAGACCTGCGATCCACTGAGGGAATTGAACTCCTCGACCCTGTGATTACACAGTTAAGGACCTTGTGTCATTTGGAGCCGGATGGAGGTAGCAGGGAGTTGCGCGTTCGACTCACAGAGTGCCTGCTTCTCCGAGGAGAATACAAAGAGTCCCTCTCCATCTGTAGCCAGCTCGTTGCTGCTCAGGGTCAGCAGAGCTACCAAAACACAGTCCAGGTTCTCAGAGGATACGCACGACTTCTTTCCAATGACCTCAAGGGGGCGTTGGAAGACTTTCAGGCTGTAATTGAACACAACACCCCACATCCAACCAGCTGTGTGAGGGCCCTTTGTGGCAGAGGGCTCCTTCGGATGATGGGTGGATTAAACTACCTCACGGCTCTGAATTACGTGACGGCCAGCAGGCTGCACCATCAGGAGACTGCGCTGACTGTTCGGTGCTTGGTGCCATGGAATTACCGAGGGTTACTGGTCACCGTTCTACTGGAACAGGGACGGGTCATGTTGGAGGGCACTGGAGAGCTCAAATCAAAGATCAGTTCTAGTAAAGAGTCCCAGCATTTCCACAACTCTTCAAAAAGAGACAACCACAGATCAGAGTACGATTTGCTTCTGAGTAACACAATCTAATAATGAATGTATGCTATGCCATCCATATTATACAGATACAGCAATGGTTCTCTCCTGGTTTGATTTTGAGAGGCTCCATCCCACTTTAATAACAAGAACATTAGATTAAACATTGTTTGCTAAAAAGATGGTGCGGTTTGAACCTGAAACAGTTGTGGTAAATTAAATGTTTTTTTGATAAACCAAAATGACAAACAGGTTGTACAGCTGTTTGTTAGCTGCCCCAAGTACATTAAGAATGTAAACCAGTGCATCACATTTCCTGAAGATTTCCTCTCAATGTTTCATGTAGTACTGGTTTATGGTGGCCCAAAAGCCACAACGGAAGTAAGAAAATCCACCGAAAAACTGAATTAATAGAGGTTAAAAAATAGATGAAGAAGAGTGGGATAACGAAGGAAAAGAATTAAACCTGAAGTGAGAATCAAACAAATTCTGGCATTTACCCTTTTTTGTGGATTTTAGACCACCTTTACTTCACTCTACTTAAGACATGGGCAACTGGTGGGCCATATGCGGCCCTCAGACTAATTTTGTGCGGCCTCCAAAGTAAATACATCAGATGACTCAAAATATACACAATATGACTCTAAAAAACATACAAAAATTGCAGAAAAATACACAAAATGGTTCCAAAAACACAATGACTACTTGAACCCAAATTGACAAAAATACACACAAAATGACTAATAACACACAAAATACTAAAAATACACAGAACGACTTCAAAAACAGACAAAACGACAACTAAAAAAGAAATGATAAACAGAAGAATATACAAAATGATGATATTAATATGCAAAATGACTCACGCACACAAGACGACTAGAGCAGTAACAGAAAAACAGATGACAAAATAAACAAAATGACTCAACTCACACAGAAACTGCAAAACTCACAGAATGACTCCAAAACACAAAATAATGGAAAAAAAAAACTTGCAAATTGATGGAAAATTACACAAAACTACAGCAAAAACATACAGAAGCCCTTTGTTCTTACCTGTGTTAATGCTCAGATTTCTAAATGCTGACGTGAATGTTAATAATGTGGCTCTCGGATCAGACAATCACATTTGTGTGGCCCCCACTGCCATCGAAGATTCCCATCTCTGCTCTACTTGATGGATTTTTTAACCTCCGTTAACATTTCTCCTAATCGTTGTGAGCTTTTAGGGCCATTTCTATCTCTTTTCTGCTTCATGCTGCAGGACGCCTGCAGGTGTTCACTCCCTGGCTGCGTTGTTGATGGAGCTTCAACCCAGTGCTGACGGGCCTCAGGTTCTGGCAGCTGATGCCTTGTACCAGCTCGGTCGTGTGGAGGAGGCATATCGGGTCCTACTCTCCATTGGGCCAACCAACCCTCGGGCTCCCATCTTGGCCCGCCTTGCCCTGCTTCAGCTGCACAGAGGCTTTCTTTATGACAGCAATCAGGTATAAGGCACCACAATATTTTTTGGATGATCATCTAGCCCCATAGTTCTCAAAAATGTCTGGCTTGAGTGCCCCCTTTCTCAGATTTCAGAATCCAAGTGACACTTTTGTCCAGCTCCAACATTTTGGCCAGAATACTATAAAAAACAAAAGCAACTATAGAGCACAATGATGAATTTAAATAGTGATAACACATTTGAAAGAATCTAACTCTGTAAATAAGTGGGAAGAAATTGTATTTATTGCCTCATTAATAGTTTAAAAAAATAATTTCCTGTCATCTCACCTGGTGTGGGACCAAGACTGAATGTTGTATTTTCACTTCATGTTCTAATCAAGACAATTTTCATTATCATTAAACCAAAAGTAGACTTTTTATAATCTCTATATTTCTGTCTCTCTTATGTACCCCCTGTAGCGTACCCCTGTTTGAGAAACCCTGATTTAGCATATCATCGTCCTTCTCCTCTTAAAAAAAAAAAAACAAGTGAAAAGTAATTTTACAGTTCAGAAAGACTGATTATAAAGTATAATGCATATTGATTTTTTTTGGGTGCATTTTTTTTTTTCAATTGTAATTGTAATCACGTAATTGATAGTTAATTATAATTATGACATAATTGTAATTCTGTTGCAATTGTACTCAAAATTGAATTGTACTCATTGAGTTCAGATAATTGACTTGTAATTGTAATTAGTTTGGACATTTTATTAAAAACTGTCAGTTATTAAAAATCAACGGGTATACCGACAGGGGAAAAAAAGCAATATTTTCATTGATCAGGAATCCTAACAAGGTAACCAAGAGATGAAAAACAAATTAGACAACAGATCATATTTTGGTAGTGTATTTTACAGTTGATATATAAGACATGGGTCAAACCTTACCCCGTTATCATAGGAGATGCTAACAAAAAGCTAACACAAGAGGAAAGGCTTATTTATTAAAGGCTCAGTAATCATGATTAAATGTCACTGAACTTCAGTAATTGAGAATGTAACTATAATTAACATTCAGGAGGAAAATAAAATTTGTAATTTTAAGACAAGTTGGAAAAAATGCTGGTCACTGTAGTTGTAATTGAGTTGTAATTGAACATGGATAATTGAAGACATAATTGTAATTGAAAAATTATCCCAATCCTGATAGGGACTTTCATTTTAATTTTGGTTTTATTTATTTATTTATTTTTTAATAAAGTACTCTTTTAATCTGTAATTTTTCACATGGACATTTTATGCGTCCAAATTCTCTACAGCTGCTGAAAAAGCTCATCCTGTGTGGTGATACCAGCTGCTTGTGTCCATTGCTGCTAGTGGCCCAAAAGAAGGACCGAGCACTGCTTCAAGGACACTGTCACTCAGTCGCCAAACGTATTCTGGAAGGCAGCAGAGATGAGAGTAGTGTCAGAGAGGCTGTGGCTTATCTCTCCATTGCCATTATGGCCTCAAGTGAGTAGAGTTTGCCAATATACAGTATATATATATATATATAAGTGGACTTGCCTGAGTAAAAACCTGCCATGCGTCATGACTGTAAAGGTTAAGTGCTATTTGAAATTCAGCAATTGCTTCTACTTTACTCTGGCTACGTCTGAATCGTCCCTCCTATCTCCTTTCCTATCCACTTTTCCTCAAGGGTGGGGGGGGGGGGATCATTTTAAATGACTTTTTCAAGATTTATATCATGTTACTATGTCATTCCCTCATTAAAAACATGCCTGGAGTGTTGTCCTGGCTCATTCATGTATGTTTGAGTAATCTTTAAAAACTTTGACGGCATCCATTTTAGGTATAAATACGCCTGAGTCCTCCTCGGAACGCCCCCACCTCCTGGAAACACCTCTGACCTTTTGTCACCACCCAATGCTCCACAGCAGAGCGCCCCTCCCCCACGTCTCGAGCAGGCAGCAGCAGCACAGTGTTTTATTGCAAAACATAGCTTCATAATAATGTATGCGATATCATAGCAACATGTAGCTTCATAATGTAAGATAACTGTCCTTAGCCAAACATCCGGCTCCAAAATGTAACTATTTAAGTTGCTTTTAATATAAAATAAATGATCAAACCTTTAGCTATTGCCTTTTATGATAAAAAGTGTGCATTTTATGTTATATTTATGGTTTCATTGCAACATAGTTTGATTATATATTACTGAATTGCAAAATGTAGCTTCAAATTTGTGTCAATTTTTTTTATTTATTAATGACAAGAAGGTTGAATATTACCAAGCAGACACATCTTGTAAGAGCCTCTGAGCTCTCTCAGGTTCGTCTTCAAAGTCACTTTCCGGGTCAGACGCAGGATCAAATTCGTACGAATGCACAACACCCTGCGTGGCCATTGTTCACAAAGTGATAAATTGTTGCTTCTTTCCAATAGTCAAATTAAAATGCACCAAAGATCGATAGTAGATCGATAGTAGTTGATCATCCAAAATAACTCTAAGGAATCTAAACTCAATCACTCTGAGGGTAAGGTTCGAATGTAAATCAAAGGAGAAGAGGTTACCAGGCTACGAGGAACAAAGGTGAAAGTAAAAGAACGCCACTTTGAGAATGATTGCTCACACACACACACACACCTTCTACTCAGAAATCAACATTAATCTGAATAAATTACAAACGCAAACTGAGAATAAGCTGCACAAAAATTAAATTTTACTGTGTTCTTTTTACAACATCCACATAAAATTAGGTTTTAGATTATTTAAAGTTGTTCAAGGCATATTATTGCATTGGTAACTTACATTATCTACGTCCCTTTTCAGTCATTGTGAGTTTCCATGAACGCTTGGATGGGCGGGTCCCTTTGAATGTTGTCGCCGCAAGGAATTATGGGGCAGCATTATGTGGTCTCTTTTAATAAAGGATGCATCAGTGTTTCCTAGGCTAAAAGAGGTTATAAATGAATCATTGAGCCTCTTTTCCTTAGCTTTAAGAGAATTGGAATGCTCCTTATCATGGCCGCCACTTAAACACTTCTGGGGGTTAAGGAAAAGTGAATAGGAAAGAAGATAGGAGGGACTATTTGGACGTACCCTCTGTGTTTTGTAGCTCTTTATTGAAAAAGTGTATTTGAAACATTAAGATTTGTTTTCTCTAAAGGTGGGAAGGCAGTCGACTCCCTGCTTGAGAGGGCCAGATGTTATGCTTTGCTGGGCCAAAGGAAAACTGCCATATTTGATTTCAGTGCCATTCTTAAGGAGGATCCAAAAAATGTCCCAGCTTTATGTGGAAGAGGATTCACTTATCTCATGCTAAATCAAGAAAAGGTGTTAGTTTTTGTTTGTTTAAATTAAAATGTTGAGTACTGTTTAATTTTCAACGCAACATTAATTCTCTTTTCCTCTAGGAATGCATTCGTGATATTTTGGCGGCCCTTCAGATAAACGCTGACGTAGTCATCAAAGACATCCAGTCCCTGAAAGATCGGATACAGAAGCTTGTCTGTGATTGGCTGCATCAGTTTTGTCAGACCTGTTTGAAAGAAATTGTGAACAATAATAGCACAGTTTCCTGTCATGAGGAGCAGCTCAAAGAGGTTCTTAAGGTTTCCAAAGCTCTAATGAATGCTGTAGGCAGAGATCCCAGATGGCATCTTCTATATGTGGACATTCTCCTCGCTAAAGGTGAGATAGTATCGCTTTAACTAATCATATAGATTCAGTTGCAAGATCTGCTGAGCGAGTTTTGGATTTTATGTGCATTTGCAAATACTTGACTTGTTTTTATAGATTATCAGTTTTTTTCTTCTACATGTTTTAGGTGAGGTTGAGGCTGCGGGAGCCCATTTGTGCCAGAACTTTGGCCAAGAACCCAGAGATGCTGTCGCTCAGGCTCGAGTGGGAGTTTTGGAAGCATGGCAGAAGAACCATCTCAATGCAGCTCGCAGACTCAGTCGACTGGCGGAGAAAGATTCATCGGATTTGAACTTCTTGTTAACTTTGATCCGTTTTAATCAGCGAAAAAACATTGCACAGGTAAGATGTGATTCAGTCCTCAATTAATGTCATAGTCTTTGTTATTTCTTTTTTCTATTTCCATGCCATTCTTAAAATATTTTCTACAGAGTAGATTTGAATACATTGAATGTTTTTTTTAGGAAAATTTGAGGTTTAGATTTTATCCCTGCAACAAAGAATTAGCCTTTGCCATTTCATAGTTTTTGTTGACAACATCTTTTATAAGTGACAATAACTATTAATAGACAGATATATCACAAAAAATACATATTAATCAAAAATATCAAAATATATTTATATTTTTGTTGATTGATTAATAAAAGCAAAATTTTAATATCATCACATGGCATGAAATCCATGAGCTCGTGATCATTTCATCTTTTGACTTTTAAACTACATTGTGTTTTAGTCAAAAGACTATGATTCACAATCAGAAATACTTTATTTATCACAGGGGGAAATTACTTAAGGCTGACTATGGCTGTGTTCAAAATCACATATAAACATATTACATACTCAAAGCTAGGGTAGGCCATTTTCTCCAGATACACTTTTTAAGTTTTTGGTTGAAATTGTCTTTATGTCCTGACAGAAATTAAGATCTTACAGTATGTGCTCTGAAAAAGGAACAAAGAAAATCTGTCAACTGTAGCAGCTGTAAATCTGTGATAACTTCGACCCTGTCTCCCTGCTCGTTCTCAATCCCTCACATGCACGAGCTCACCCTGAAAGTGTATATAATGGTAAAGTTTATTGTTTACTTACTGTTGAATGAGACAATGAAGTTTCTACACAATACAAGCGATGAGCTGAGGTCCTCTTCTGCAGCAGCTGTGCGCGTGCATGTGAGTGAGACGGAGCACAGAGGGGAGGGGGGAGGAAGATAAAGGCAGGGCCGTCGGGGAAGCTATATTCAAAATCATGCTAGCTTTTGAAAATTGCCTACCCTACCTTCAATTAATATATACTGACCGTTCCCACTGAAGTATACTTCCAAGTTTCCCAAGATACATTTTGAACCTGCAATGACAAAAACCTGAATCACACTGAGGCTAAATATCTCTGTTGATTCTCCACCTTTGAAATTTCTGAAAACATTTTAAGCGAGAAAGTGAGCAAGTAGAATATCAACATGTTGTCATTTGATAAATAAAATTTGCGGAAAACGCATTCCATTGTGACATTTCAGAGATTTTTGGCCATTGTGCTGCTGACTAAACTTCTGGTTAACTTTAAAACAAGAGCCCTATTTACATAAGGGTTTTAAAACTAATGGAAGACAGGAAGAGATGCTTTTATTTTGAAAAGGGGATGTTTGATTTTTAGCTTGAAGCTGGTCCCAGGACGATTTTATTTTACATTGCGCTCACAATGCATCATGGGACGACTGAGTATGACTAGTGTGTTCACTGTGCACACTTAAAAAATGTACTCAATCTTTCCATACTATCTATTGTAAATGCACTACATACTCATTTTGATGTCAGACTTAGTATGAGTAGTACATAAGTGTGCGATAGTTAGTATATTTCAAACACAGCCTAAAAGCAAGTAGAAACAGCTTTTGGTAACACTTTACTTGAAGTTTTATACATAAAGGCTGACATTGCGCTGCCATTATTATGACATGACACCTGTTATTTAACAAAAATAGACCTTTTTCACGACAACCGGAAGTAGCGCCTCCTGGTGCCGAGTCACTTCCTGTTTTTGCGGGTCTAAGGGAAAATGGCTGTTATTTTTCCAACAGCTTTGCTCAACTTGCCAGCTTTTTTGTTCGCTGATGCGGAGGCAATCGCAGCGGTGAATACCCAAACAAGTAAACTTGATATGGAGTATAAGTTCTTCCATGAAGAATATATCCACAGCTATCAAGGTCAACACACTGGTGCTGTATCACGTCCTGCAAATGTAGTAATGGTTATATTTGACTAAAATGATCTCATATGATAAATATATACAATTTACCATGACAAATTTATGCAAATTACCATCTTAGATATTTACCTGTGGGTGGATGTGCCACATAATCATAGTCCGCAGTAGCAGCTTTAGCTTGGCTAGTTTGCTGTGAGAGGCCAAACTGCCATTTTTGAGCCCTCTCAAAGGCAGACTCCCTCTTCGGTAAAAATTATTCCAGGGAAAGAGAGATGGAACAGCTCCACTTTTACAGCATCTGATGCTGGATTCGCTGACAAAATCCTCCTGAGTGAAGTGTCGGCTGCATACAAAAGTGCTCCCTGGCTTTATATAGAATTCCAGACCCTCATCCCTCCTAACTGCTTGGATCCACTGCCTCCTTTGGTCCGGGGCCGTCGGAAAAGCATGGTAAGACAGCTTTGGCTGTTTTCTTGCCCCACAAGAGCAACCAGGAACTGAACAAAAACAACCACGCCAAGACGGAGCCATTTTTGTCACTGTCCAACGCTAAAGCTATACCCACAGGAAGTTGTTGTGCACCACTTCCGGTTTAAAATGTGGAAGTGTGAAAAAGGTTTATTCCACTCATTTTGTTGAGTATAACCAACAAGGAAGTGTAGCAGTTATAGGGAGTAACCTCCCTCTACTGGAGTGCGCCCTCTTGTGGCGAAGAGGGAACATACAACTGAATTTAAACCACTCAAACGCAATAACCTCATTAAGTATGTACTATGCAGCCTACTTCACTCAGGGGCTTAAATAGAAGGAGTAGCCCAACCTAAAAACCATCAGTTAACGGACCACCAAATTAAAAAATAAAAACAACAATAAACAAATCAGAATCTTAAAATAAAAGCTCTGTCCAAAAACATCTACGCTTTACCTAACCCTAACCCCTACCCACACTAGATCCCAAAAAATGCCAACATAGCTGCAAAGGTGTCATAATTTAGCTAACAACACTTAATGACAGCCTTTATGACACCTTATTCATGCTAATGAATAGAATAGAATAAACTTTATTGGCCATTATGTAAGTTATACACACGAGGAATTTGACTTGGTGACAGATAATGACAGTGTAATGTCAGCCTTTATGTACAAAACTCAAGTAAAGTGTTACCCAGCTTTTTTCTGTATTATAGCTGATATGCACACACTTGTAGATTAAAGACTATTCCGCACTAACAGGCAGCAGCACAAGAAGCCAGCAGGGTGTCATCAGCTGGCCAATGGGATCAGGCTCTTCCACTCCTGACTGTGGCGGTCCAAGCTGTAGGCGATCACAGACTGCAGTATTTACGTCAGCGCGCCGCCTGTCTAGCACAGCTGGGACTACACGAGCGGGCCATAGCGGACCTGGACAGAGTCATACACAAATATGGTGGATCTGAGCCTAGAACCTCAGATGAACCTCAGATCTGGGCAGAGGATCTGTGTCGGCGGGGTCGCAGCCTGGTGCTCTGCTCCAAAGAGCCAGCAGCTCTGGAGGACTTTACCCACGCCCTGGACCTGGACAGGGACCAGGCCATCAAGTGTGTGGAAGTGGGTCTGGGGAGGACACGTGTGTCTGAGTGCTTCCTACGTGGAGCTCTTCAGCATTATGGTGAGCAGCAGCTCAGTAAAGCTTGGATGTTAATCGAACATGGCCTCGTTGTAGATAGTGAGAACGTGGAGCTACGCAGACTCAGAGCGAGAGTCAAACGAGAGGTGGCCAGTCCTTGTAATGTCAACTAACATCAAGAGAAGGACACCTTTGATTCAGTAAAAACAATGCAGTCTGTCAATAACTTTTCTAGTATGATAAGTTGAGGTTTCATTTATTCAGACAAGGTTTTTCAGGAAATGTTTATAACCTGATATATTTTGACCGTCTTCATCAGAGGAGTTCTGCTGATCGCCTTTGATGTTCCTTTGAAGTTTCACTTGACTTATTTGGTCTTCTTTTTGAACAGTATGTTAAGTTCAGGAAATGTTTATCTTGACTGGTAGTTGACAGTCGAAACATGTCAGGAGATAAAAAATTCCCGACAAACCTCAACTTATCATACTGTTCAAAAAGAAGACAAAAATAAATCTTGCTGGAACTAAGAACTTTTCCACTATTTATTTTGTAATGTTTGACTTACTTTATATCTATAGTGGCCAGGGTTGGGGTCAATTACATTTTTCAATTACAAGTACATCTTCAATTATCCATGTTTAGTTACAACTCAATTATGATTATGGTGACCGGCATTTTTTCCAATTAAAATTATTGTTATTTTCCCCTGAACGTCAATTACAATTACGTTCTCAATTACTAAAGTTCAAATTCAGTTAATCACAACTTCCAAGCCTGAAATAAGTAGCCCTATAAAATGTAACAATCCTCTTGTGTTAGCTTTCTGTTAGCATCTCTTATGATAACAGGTCAGTTTGACCCATGTCCTAAATCATCTGTAAAATACACTAAAAATATTACCGATCATCCAATTTGTTTTTCATCTCATGATTAAATTGTTAGGCTTCGTAATCTATTAAAATATTGATATTAATATTTTTGGTGTGGGCGTCTGAGCCTTTTTTTAGTCAGTATACCCCTCAATTTAAACTACGTATGTGTAAAACAAAGAACTGTAACATGGTTTCACAGGTTTGCGTTTAATTACATTGTATGTGACAGCATTTTTAGAATTTCCATACCAACTACACAGTAAATTATCTGAATTCAATTCAATTTAACTTGTGTTTATATAAGAGCATAATTTTTTTCCAATTAAAATTTTAATTGTAATTACAAGTTATAATTGTAATTAATTATCAATTACGTGATTACAATTATAATTGAGCCCAACCCTGATAGTGGCAAATGTTTCATATTTTATGACTTCATGGTAATCAGGTAATCTTTGCTTTATCTTATGTATACTTTTTTTTTTTTAACTTTAGTTTTAATCATCAAATTTATAAGAATCCTGTTGTTCATCCTGACATCCAAGCAATAACTTCAGTTTAAAGATAAATGTGGGAATATTACAGATTTTCACATTTTAAACAGCCAACTTTGTGATGTCATGCATACAGAACAAATTAAACATATTCACAAGGAAGTTGAAAAACATTTTTCTTGGGATTTTTTTTTTGAACATACTCATACTACATAAATTTGAATTACAACTTTAATTTAAATGAAAAAAAAAAACCAAACAAAACAAAACCACGCCCATTAAACTTTGATAATAAATTAAGAAAGTGTCAAATGTGCAGGCTTCATGTTTTTAACATGATGGAGGCATTTCTTTAATTAGATCCATGACACCAAACCAAATACACACAATACATGAATGATTGTTGCACTTTTACTTCATGCTAAGTGCTCTTTGGTGTTATGCTGATACGGTGATGTATTGTGGCTCCATGTTGCCAAAGTAGGACTTCTCCCACTCGCTCATCAGGTCAAAGTGGAGAGGGCGGTCGCAGAAGGTGCAGGAAGCTGTAGCCAGATTGTTGAGTGGGAGACCGGCCTCCTGCCACACCTCCAACAGTTTCTCTGTCAAACCAACAAAGAAGAAGTCAGTCCTCCAAGGCTAATTTTAGCTGAAGACCAGGGTTGGGGTCTATTACATTTACATCTTCACTCATGTTCATTAACAACTCAATTACGATTACGTTGACCAGCACTTTTTCCAACTACAATTAAAATTACAATGATTATTTTTCCCCCGAAAGTCAATTATAATCACTTTCTCAATTACTAAAGTTAAATTACAATTAATCACAATTATTGAGCCTTTAATAAATAAGCCCATAAAACATGACCTTCCTCTAGTGTTAGCTTTCTGTTAGCATCTCTTATGATAACGGGTCATTTCTGACCCATGTCTTAAATTTAATTTTCATTCATTTATTTATTTAACACACATTAAAATAAAACAATGGCGTGTATTAGAGCTCCACCCCTTTCAATAAACACAAACAATTTAAAACAAAGGCTAACAAACAAACAAACAAACAAACACTTGAGATGAAATGCACTATTAAACTTTGTTGGAAAACTAATATATAGACAAAGTTCACAAAAATGATATCAAAAGATAAATGAAAATATTGAACAAAATATGAATTGAAGATCAAATAAAAAAAAAAAAAAACAGCTGTAAATCAGCAGTAAAATACACACACAAAAAAATATTATCTATCATCCAGTTAGTTAATAACAGATGAATGGATCTTCTGAATTCCCTCATGCAACACATGCATCCTCACTTGCATTTTCTTCAGGAAATGCAAATATTCTAGTTTTAACTAATAATCAATTACACAATTATTATTATAATTGACCCCAACACTCACCCACAAAGTACTGCATCATATCAGGGCTGTGATGAGGAGACGGAGCCAGACGCAGCAGCTCCTCACCACGTGGCACCGTGGGGTAGTTGATGGCCTGTACGTAGATGTTGTGTCTCCCCAGCAGAGTGTCACACACTTTGGTGTTCAGCTCAGCATTGCCCACCTGAAAAAAAACAAAACCAAAAACTCCTTCAGTCTGTGGCATCATCTTTAATGATATGTGAATTCAACCCTGTACCCTGATGGGAATAATGTGGCTGGGGCAGTTGACCACAGGCAGGCCTTTGTCCATGAGGAGCTGCCTCATGTGTTTAACGTTCCTCTGGTGGGCTCTGCGGAGGTTCTGGCCTTCAGGGCTCTTCAGGACTCGGACCGAGGCCAGAGCTCCAGACAGTACCATCGGTGGCAGGGCAGTGGTGAATATGAAACCAGCTGCGTAGGAACGCACCACATCTACCAGGGCAGCACTGCTGGCAATGTAACCTCCCACACAGCCAAAAGCCTTGCCTGGAACAGACAGTAGATGATGATGAATGAAATGGAAGTACTTTTAGTACTTTGACTTTTGTGGTTTGTTGTCAATTTCTTAACATTACATGTCAGTAATAGATGTCTTTGATTGTTTGTAAACATTGTGATGTATTTTGTTGGGCGGGGCTTAGCCTAGAAGCAAACCACCAGAGATATATATAAACACTAGATGACTTACACGCGCTGTTAGACAATGGGGAGCGACGTAGCAACATGGCGGCCATCTTACCTCAGACAGCTGGCCCCGCTCATTACATCAATATCAATGGTGCATGTACTATTTAAATAACGCTAACTTGCTCAATTTTCAACACATTTTCAAACGGCGAGCGGCAATTTCAACATGTACAAGCCTATGTCATACCTACGTATAATAAGTTTTGTAATAATGTTTGTAAATCTGTCAATATTTCATCGAGTTAAGGGTATTTTTGTTTCAGCTGATCACTCACCTTCCAACAGCTACCGTAGAGAGCGTCAGAATGTCAGAAGGTCAGTGGTCTGAGGTAAGATGGCCGCCGTTGAGCTACACTGGCGATTCCCGCTTGCGTCATCTAGTGTTTATATATATCTACGCTTTAGCCAGCGGCGTTTCCTGTTTTTGCCTCCAGTTTTGGCCAGTCTATGGATTCATGCATTCAGTTATCTCCTGTACACACGCCTTATGCCAGTGATTCTCAAACTTCTTTTGGCTCACGTACCCCCTTTCTCAAATTTCTGAATCCAAGTCCCACTTTGTCCAATTACAACATTTTGCCCAGAATACTATGAAAAAACAACAACAGAGCATAATGATGGAATGAATGAGTGTTAACACACATTTGAAGGATCTAATTTTGGAAATAAATAGAATAAACAGTATTTAGTGCCTCCTGAATTGATTTATTTCTATAGTTTTTATTATTTCTGTTCATCTCCCACCTGGTGTGGGACCAAGACTGACACTTGTATTTTCAGTTCATGTTCTAATCACAATAATTTTCTTCATCATTATTATGATTATAATTTTTAACAAAAAAACAACAACATTTTAACCAAAGACAGACCTTATGACATGGAAGATTTCATTACATTTTGGTAAGGATCTGGATTAATATACTGAATTTATATCACTTTAAAATATCGGAAAAAAAGTTTTTTCTTAATAGGAAAATTTCAAAAAGTTCATATCTCGGTTCATTATTGACTGATCGATCTAATGAAATTAGAGTTTCATCTGGATCAGATTCGGATTGCTATCGACCAATATTTCATGTTAATGTTTAAGCTTTGATTAAAAAACCTGTGCTATTTTAACTTTAATGGTCTAAATGTTATGAATGTGTTTTTTGCATAATGTGCAGATTTAAGTAAAATTTTGTTCCTCTGTTACTTTTGTCACATGTCAAATGAGCACTTTTTTAGTGTAATTGTTATTTTTTCCCTTGACATTGCTAAAAAGTGACAAATGTCTGCTTACTTTAAAATATTTTTAAAATGTTGTAAGTCAGTAATGATTTCATCCCAAAGCATTTCAGTATAGTCACAAAGCTACAGGCAACATGAGCTGCGTAAGCATGGTTTTTATCATTGCTTCCAGAGAAGAGACGTAGCTAACACCCAGCTGATAAGAAATGCTGCTTCCTTTGATGATACCTCACTCGACATCAGGCTTCGTCCAATCATTGACAAGAAAATCAACTTCCACGTTTATGCTCTTCATATTTATCTTTCTGTTGGCATCCTTACAGAGTCAGTTAAAGAGCCAGTGGCTGATGAGGTTGAATCTATTACGACTGTTTGAAGCTGTTTGCCTTGCCTTATTTAACCCTACTATTATTCTGAGGGTCAATTTCACCCCATTTAATGTTTATCATTAAAAAAAAAAAAAAAAAAAAGTTTATTTTGCTGAACACATATTGCATGCATTGGTGTTCTTCTGGGCTCAAAAGGTTTTCTGTCAATGAGGTTTTGTAACAGCTCTTTCACAGTGAAAGTAACGTAGAGAAGAATGTATGTAAAGTTTCAGAATGTATCTGAAACTTTATAGTGAATAACACCAAATACATTGCAAAAAGGAGATTCAAAAAAGTATTTTTTGAAACATATTTCAAAAAAGTAAATAAATATGTTTACAAGAGAAAGAGGGGGGGGGGGGGGGGGGGGGGCCAGCAACATCAACCAATATGGTTAATTTTGTGAGAGTCATGAATGTGCACCCCAAATTAGAAAATATTTGAATGATCGATTTTCAAGATACACTAACTCTAAAACTGAAAGTTTGACCTGATGGTGGCGCTGCAGGAAAGGTCATATCATCATCACAATCAATAGGGTTCATACTCTAGTGGTCATTAATGTTGCCGGTAAATTTGAGAAAATTTGGATGAAAACTATTCAAGATAAATTAATTCTTATTTAAAATTTTGTCCTGATGGTGGCGCTAGAGAACAGGTCATGGAAGTTATTTATATATTCAACAAATAAACAACAAATAAACAAAGTGCCTGACACAAAAACTTGTTCAACAATTTTCTGAAAATCATTATCCGGAGGCAAATAACCCTGGGGTCAGATTGACCCCAAGGATGAAATGTGTATCATAACACTATATATATATATATATATATTATATATATAGTAGATGATAATGTGGAAGTTTTCCATGGACCAGTGACAATCAGATTGTTTTACATTTTACAGTGATTAATCTCACCTAAGGTTCCAGAAACAATGTCGATCTTGTGCATGACGTTGTCTCTCTCGCCAACTCCGGCTCCATGGGCTCCATACAGGCCCACAGCATGAACTTCATCAACAAACGTCAAAGCTCCATAGCGGTGAGCAACATCACACAACTCATCAAGAGGACATATAGCACCTGACAACCCAAGGAATAAGAAAACACATATTTAGAGCCGTGTGTGCTTGAAAAACAGCTCGTTAGAGCTAGAAATGTCATTATATTATCATGAAAATGTTAGAGTTCCTTCAAGATGTGTAAAATATTCAGGTAAAATTATCATAAATGTGAAGCACAGATGGATGAATTCAGTTTGAAGGATATAATAAGTGCATAACTATTCAGTGTGGCACATAACAGGCGATTTTTCTCATTGGAGAGAATTGAAAAAACACAAATATGTGTTTTATGGGCAATGTCCTATGATTCACAAATGTGATGTTTTCTGCTTCTATTAGGTCGGTTAAGATCCAAATGAGTAAAAAAAAAAATGGGCAAACCAGGCACTTCTAAATTGAAAAAATCTAAATAAAGAAATATTCTAAAAAGCCTTCATGTTATTGGGCGAATCATTAAAAAGCCGTTCGTTTCAACCAAGCATGGTCTTCATCAGAGCTAACATACATTTGTGGTTGTTGTCACACCTACGTACAGTATATATATATATAGCCATTTCAAAGTAGTCATATGACGCAAGCAAGTTCCAAATGACTTCACACATGAGAAACAAGGACTCATTAATTTTTTTTAAGTATGTAAGTTCACTATTTCAAATTGTAGGAAAAAGATCAATGACTTGGGACCACAGATGGACACAAACTCACCATCCATTGAGTGCACGGTCTCAAATGCAACAATTTTGGGTTTATTTGGATCCGAGCGCTTGAGCAGTTCCTCCAGGTGAAGACTGTCATTGTGACGAAAGATGAAACGTTTGGTTCCACTGTTCCTGATTCCCTGAATCATTGACGCGTGGTTCCCGGCATCAGAGTAGATCTCACACCCTGAATGACAGAAAAAGTGCATTTAATGAAATGGGACTTTCCCAGTGGTGTCATTTGTTAGGCCTGTTAACTTTGTTCAAGGCTGAGATGTTACCTGGAAGCATCTTAGCCAGAGTAAAAAGAGTAGAGTCGTTGGCCACGAAGCATGAGGAGAAAACCAAAGCGGCATCCTTCTGGTGCAGCTGGGCCAGCTCCTTTTCCAGAGACACGTGGTAGTTGCTGGTGCCGGAGATGTTCCTGGTCCCCCCCGCTCCAGCGCCGTGCTTGTCCAGGGACTCTCTGAAGAAGTCCAGAACCAGCAGATACAGATCAGAACTCACATTTGAAAAACTTTTCCTCGATTTTTGTCAGACTATCACTCTTTTTCGTGAGTTACCAAACCTTCATTATTCAGACGTGTCTTTCTTTTACCTGATTGCACTGAGGACCTTTGGGTGCCGACTCATTCCCAGGTAGTCGTTGCTGCACCAGACGGACACCTGCATCCCTGCTTGCCCAGTGATGGTGTAGTCCTCAGCAAACGGGAAGATCTCAGCGCTCCTGTTCACCGTCTTGAAGACTCGGTAAGTGTGGTCCTCTTTTTTCTCAGCAATCTTTTCGTTGAAAAAATTGTCATAGTCATAGCTCGGGCCAACTGTGGGAGAGACAGTGTGGATTTTAATAAAACAATGGTAAATTATTGAATGGAATGGGAAACTAATGAAATAAAACCTGTACGGTAGCTGGCGATACAGTATGTACCTATTTAAAGAGTAACTAAACCCCAAAACCACTTTTTTTCTGCTGAATACAAATGTATTTGGGTATGAAGTAGTGCTGCTGATTGATCCTGGTCCAACTCTCAACAGTTTAGTCTAAAATATCAGTGACTGCCCTCTATGGGTTGAAACCTGGCTATTACAATTGATTGTTGCTATTGGCTGAGAACAAGATCAGGTGACGTTTTGGGACCATCTTGCATCACAAACAAGCACTGATAGCCCCGCCCCTTTTATAAGAACTAGCACATATGGGCTCTACAATCTGTGGTGAGTAGGTTGGATTGAGAGGAGAGTGAATTGACAGGTATATTGGAGATTTTATAGTATAGACTGGGCGTGTCTTAACTGCTCCAGGAGCCACGCCCATAATCAAGGCATTTTTTGAATTTCCTTCCTAGTAGCAGGTCAGGAGAAAGAAGGGGTTTAGTTACTCTTTAAGTTGGTTGCAACATGTCGATAACCAAGAACTCTTTACATAGAGGTTTAAATGTGACCTGAATCTCCTCCATTCAGGGTAAAAAACCTACCCATGTTATCTTTGAGAAGGTGGGTGACAGTGTTGGTTTGAGCTGATGATGGAAACAATGAGTCCTTTAAATCTTTCCAGATAGAGGTCATCATACCTGAAAGACATCACATGACAAATTGATAATAGTCACTGATTATATCCTCATAGAGTAACTAAATCCCTGATTTCTGCTGATTCAAAAAAATTCAAAAAAATGCCTTGATTATGGGCGTGGCTCCTGGAGCAGTAAAGACACGCCTAGTCTATACTATAAAATCTCCAGTGAACAATGCTAACGAGCTACTCATTCCAAAACGTCACATGATCTTGTTCTCAGCCAATAGCAAAAATAAATGGTAATAGCCTGGTTTCAACACATAGAGGGTAGACATTTTACAATAAAATATGCCAAATTGAAGTATTTTGACTAAAATGTTTAGAGTCGGACCAGGATCAATCAACAGCACTACTTCATACCCAAATACATTTGTATTCAGCAGAAAAAAGTGGTTTAGTTACTCTTTATACAAATTTGTTCAGCTTTTTTATGCCTCCCCCACCGTCTTGGACATCCTCTTGTACTTCAGGGCTGGCTCGGATCATTCCAATCTGAGAGGTAACAAAAGGACAGCCCTTGGATGCGGTCACGGCCACCTGGGTCGCCGATTGGGCAAACTGCTTCTTTTGCTCCACTGTGGGAAGTTGATTCTTCTGGGATTTGGTGGGTGACACATTAAACTTGTTCTCCAGGGACGCCGGGCCACTGACGGTGATCTGACGGGTGATGATGGGGCATCGGTCCGCCAGAGACAACAGGAAACCTCCAGTTCTTCTAAGGTAGGTCTTTGGGGCCGCCTTCAGGAAGGGGCAATGGTGGAGGAAGGCAGCCATTGGAATGATGTGGGGCTTTCTCTGAGAAATTAAAAATAATTGTGATTTTAATACTTTAAAGTTATAACTCTTGCGATTCTTTTGTGCTGCATTACGAGTGTGAGATCAGCTGGGCTTCAGAGTGGAGGCTGCTTCTCAGTCCTCATGGGTGCGGTTTGTGGCTGTTTATCTACTTTGTGCAGGCTGATCTGACACGCATCATCAGCTGAGACTGGGTCGCTCAGAAGTGATTAACCCAATCAATAACTCACAGCACGGACACCTCTGGATGAAGATAAATGGCCTGATCTAGTAAAACTTCATCAGACTCAAAAGAAAAACCATAAAATTAAAGGATAGACACGAAACTCCACCAAAAATGTGACGGATTAATCAGTGGACATGAGTTTGAAAACGTCAACATCTCCTCCCTTCTTGTGGTTGGTAGATAAGGAGATTCTTGGAATCTGTGTGTATTTTTGTGGTTAAATCTTATCTAAGCCACACAAGCTACTCTATTAAAGTCATCAGTAGGTCAAAAAGCATCTTAATATTGTCTTAAAAATGTTTTTTTTCTTCTACAAATGATTATAACAAAACAACCCTCTAGCAAACGTAATGAATGTTCTACTGATAACACCAGGGTTGGGTAAGTAATTACAATTATGGCATCATTTAGATTTTAATTGTAATTTAAAAAATCTGTTGCTGTTGTAATCATCATTAAATTGTAAGGTTCAAATATTTGACTTTTTAATTGTGATTGCCATGAAAATTTGCTAAAAATTGTCATTTATAATTTTACAATTCTTGTACAGTTCTACACATATGTAGTAAACAATTATTAAAATATGTTTCAGATCAAGCTTTCCTACATTTTACCAATTAAAAATATATAAATTAGCTATAATTGTTAGTGTATTTTACAGCTGATTTAAGACATGGGTCAAACTGACCCGTTATCATAAGAGATGCTAACAGAAAGCTAACACAAGAGGAAGGATAACTTTTGTCTATTGTGTTATTTATTTCAGGCTCAATAATTGTGATTAATTATAATTGAATTGTAGTAATTGGGATAATTGTAATTTTTGAGGATTAAAAAAAAACTATTGTAATTTAATTGTAATTGGAAAAATTGCTGGTCACTGTAAACCTAATTAAGTAGTAATTGAACATGGATAATTGAAAATGTAATTGTAACTGAAATATGTAATTGACCCCAAACCTGGATAACAGTTACACATTAATAAACCACACAAACAAAAATATAACTATGTTAGAGCTAATGTCATCACAGATATATTATTTATAGTAATAAATTGAGAGTAAAATTGCTGAATCAGCAGGTCAATAATAGTGTATCAGGAGGCTCACCTGTTGACCTGCACTGAGGACGAACTTCAAAACAGCAAATGGTCACAGAGTCATTAGTCATTGATGTAATGTTGACGAGTATTACGTCATCTGCTCTGCTCCCACCCCTGGGTGAAGGAACTCTGAGCCTGTTGTTTGTGGGAGGGGCTTTTAACTGTTTACAAAGTTTACTGTAGCCTATTGGATATCGCATAGACCAGGGGTGTTGAACTCATCTTATTTTAGGGGCCAAATATGGATAAGTTTGATCTGAAGTGGGCCGCACAAGTGGAGAATCGAACAATTTCAACAATAGTGCCAGTTTGCTTTTTGCAGGGTTTTGGACAGTTTGAGAGTAAAAATGACTTCTATGGTGTTATACAAGCATGGGGGGAAAACTGGAAACCCCTGCAAATATTGTAGAGTTTCATTGAATTTGTGACATATTCAATGAAACTCCTCTTGAATTTATTTCAATTGTGTGTTTCAATTTCACCTGAGGTCTACGATCCACTTTGTACCAGCCACATGTTGATTTATCATATCCAATAAACTGGAAAATCCTACTTTAATTTTAGTAGAATTAACAAAACAACAATCATTCAGGTGGGTCAAAAACGTTCTTCAAAACTCATAAAAATAACATTTATGTGCAAATACATATTTTAGAAAAGTAAAGTAATAATATGGAATATTTTAAAGCACTTCAAATTACTCCCCCTCCCCCCCACCCCCCGTAATGATGTCAAACTCGGGAGTGCGTCCCACAGTTTGAGAACCACAGGATTTAAAAGTTTGGGGTAGAGAAGCTTTACTAGCATGTACAGTATCCTGACCTGATAGATCTTTCATTTAAATACGGGTGCACGCAAACTGTAACCTTGGACTTTTCGTCCAATACTGGTGCCTGACCTTGTACAAGTCCTTCATCAGGAATGACTGAAACACATGTTGACTTGATGCTTTTTCATCCCAATACTTTAGGAAAGATGGTAGTACTTGATTTATATTTTTTTAGACAGTACAAGGAATTTTACTTGGTGGATGGTGCAAAAAACAAACCAGAAACAGTATAATAATAATAATATAATTTAGTAATAATACATATGAAGGATGCATTTAAATTTGAACATATATACTGTGCAAGTAGGGCAGGAAGCAGAATGATTGATAAACTACAATGTGATGCACAAAACACACACACACACACACAAACAACACACAAACACACACACACACAC
Organism: Gouania willdenowi; assembly: GCF_900634775.1. NCBI lineage: Eukaryota > Metazoa > Chordata > Actinopteri > Blenniiformes > Gobiesocidae > Gouania > Gouania willdenowi. Next base: position 34,647,456 of record NC_041050.1, on the reverse strand, counting down.
ACACACACACACACACACATATACAACACACACACACACACATACAACTGGAGCCTTTTGTTTATCTCCGCTGTGTTTTCTGTCCACATTTACTGCAGCGATGATCTCTGCGTGTGTGTTTGCACCTCCTTCTCAGTTGTACTATTTTTTCGTACTAAAACTATCACCGCAAACAGTTCCAGATTTCATGAATCACAATGCTCTCCCTGCATAACTTTATCTCCCATATTTTTGATCCGCCTACTATGCATATTCATTAGAGGGTAACGCGCTAAATGAATTGAGGGCACATTGGCAAGCGCAGCTCACCTGCACTCCCGATTCCCTGCCCTTTGTGCTCTTATTAGCACATTTGCACACTTTTTAATATCACTAAACGTTTTGTGAATCTGCTCCTTACTGTATTGGCACAAATGCACTTTTTTTTTTTACATAGTGCAAATAATAAAGTAATTGAAAAAAAGTAATTGATTGATAGAAATCATGTACTTTGACTATCCACTGTGCACACAACAGAAAGGTTATCCAAGTTACATATGTATATTAGATTTATTTTGTGTGTATTTATGCAGTTTTTGCAGCCTGTGCATGCTACATTCCACCAGCAGATGGCGCATTCCTCTGGTTTGCTTCATTTTATGAATCACTGTCGTGCATATGCATCGTTTTTTTTTCTTCTCCTCCTCCTCTTGCAGTTATCGACGGCATCCAATCCAAGTGCAGGCAGGGGGCAGCAGCCTGTGTCCATCTCCTCCTGACAGGATCCCCATCACCACCACCACCACCACCACCATCATCATCATCATCATCATCAGCACCACCAGCACTGCGCTTCATCCTCTCCTACAAGGACAATCTCTCCTAAGGACTACTGCACGTTATTTGTCTGGGATCGAGGCAGAGAATCAAAATGCTGGCCTGCACAGAGCTGATCACTATGTGTCTCCAGTCTGCAAAACACGAACACCTGAGAAAACAGCAGGAGCATCTCAACCAGAACCAGGGCATCGCTCTGTTCCAGGATGTAAGTACTGCAACACTTTCTCATCTATAATTATTATTCATGTTTATCACGATCATCATCATCATCATCATCATCATCATCATCTCATCTCATGTCACTTTCTTCATCCTTCTCCATCCTTTCCCTGTAAATGCACAACCTGATCCTCCACCTTTTCTAACCATGTAAAACACATTATGTACAAATGAGATTATATGTTGATATCAGGGTTGGGGTCAATTTTAATTTTAATTGCGTGATTGATAATTAATTACAAATGTATTTGTAATTGAAAAAATCTATTGCTGTTGTAATTGTAATTTAATTGTAATTGGCATGGAAATGTTATAAAAACTGTCATTTACAATTAAATTTGATGCAAAACTAGTGAACCATATTATAGTCAGGGTTGGGGTCAATTATAATTGTAATCGCATAATTGATAATTAAGTACAATACGGGGTAATTACAATTGTAATTTTAAAAATATTTTGCTGTCTTAATTGTAATTAAATTGTAATTGAGTTTAGATAATTCGATTTATGTAATTGCTATACAAAATCTATAAAAAAAAATGACAATTATAATTTAACGCAAAACGGCGGAATGTTACAGTTACATGTTACAGTTCTATGTACAGTTTTACACAAATGTAGTTAATTATTAAAATATAATTTCCTACATTTTTTCATTAAAAAAAATTGATATCTAGGGGTACAGTGACACAAAAAAGGCTCAGACGCCCACACCAAAAATATTCAAACTTATATTTTCATTGATTAGGAAGCCTAACAAGGGAACTAATAGATAGGAAAATGTTAGATATTTGTTTTTAGTGTATTTTACAACTGATTTAAAACCCCGTTATCATAAGAAATGCTAACAGAAAGCTAACACAAGAGGAAGGTTAACTTTTAATTCATTGTGATTATTTGTAATTAAACTTTAGTAATTAAGAATGTCATTGTAATTTACTTTCTGAGGAGAGAAAATAATTGTTATTTAATTGTAACTGGAAAAAAATGCAGGTCAATGTAATTGGAATTGAAATGTAATTGAATATGGGTAATTGAGAACATAATTGTAGCTGAAAATTGTAATAGACGCCAAACCTGGTTATAGTTCTATGGCATACACATATGTAGTTAATGATTATTAAAATATGTGTCATTTCAAGTTTTCCTGTCAGTTCTCTTAAAGATAAATATAGCATTTAAATATATATATATATATATATATATATATATATATATATATATATATATATATATATATATATATATATATATATATTGAGGGTTATAGTGACAGAAAAAAGCCTCAGACGCACAGTATCTTGCAGATTACTTTCCCCTCTCGGCAGAAGAAGAAGACAATCAAAAATAGAAACTGCAGCACATTTTGAATTATTGATTCAGCGTGTTACAGGATATCATGACTACTGAAATGTCTTCCCACTCAGCCGCCTTGACTCTTCCTTTGTCTCACTGTAAATAGGACAACATAGCTCTCATTCAGCTGTACACGATTCTATTGTATGGAGTAATTATTTTTGTTCATAGATGTGCATTTACAGCATCATTTCCCTGATTTCAATAGCCTGACTTGCCTTGACAGCTGGCTGTAAATAGCATTCGGTTTCCACAGGGCAGCTCATTGGACAGGAAAGAGAGAATAGGACTGCAGCAGGAAAACACTGGCTTTAACCATACAAATATCCTCAAACATTATGAATACATTTTACTCTTGGGGTCAATCTGACCCCAGGGAAATTTGCCTCCAAAAAAAGATTTTCAGAACATTGTTGACCAAGTTTTTGTGTCAGGGACTTTGTTTTTATTTGTTGAATACATAAATAAACCCTTGATAATGAAACCTTGACCTGTTCTGTAGCGCCACCACCAGGCCAAACTTTTAAGTTAGAATTAATTTATCTTGAACAGTTTTCATCGAAATCTTCTCAAATTTATTGCCAACATCAATTACCATAAATAGTATGAACTCTATTGGTTGTGATGATCATATATCCTTTCCTGCAGTGCCACCATCAGGTCAAATTTTCAGTTAAAGAGATGGTGTTTCTTAAAAATCTTTCATCCAAATGAATCATATTAATTGATATTGGTGTCTCCCACCCCTTTCATCTCATAAACATATCAATTTATTTATTTTATCTCCTTTTTTAATATAACATTTTAGTGGTTATTCACTTTAAAATCCTTTCTTTCAGACACATTCTCCTTTACATTACTTTCACTGTGAAAGAGCTGTTCCAAAATGTCATTGACAGTAAACCTTTTTTCATGGAGGACATATTCAAGAGAGAGAGAAAGCGTGCAGATTGCAATACACAGAGATCACAATAAAACGTAATTTGGATAAAGGATGGCTATGCAAACATTCACTGTATGTCCCCCCCCCCCCCCCCCCCCCCCACCAATGCGTGTAATATGTGTTCAGCACATTAAAAAATATCATGACAAATTTGTGCTTAATCAAACGTACCCATGAAAACAGGAAAAGTCATGAAATATGAAAAAAAATAAATAAATAAAACTTTGAATGGGGTCAAATTGACCCCGAGGCTAATAGGAGGGTTAAATGAGGTGGTAGAAGGCTAATAAACTAACATTTGATTTTGAAGGCACATAGGTTAATTGGTCAATAGGAATAATGGCAGATAATCGATTGATTGATTGATACTTTATTGATCCAGAGGGAAATTCATTCAAGGCATCCAGTAGCAGTATACAGGACATGCAGGACACAAGACATTATAGTTGCAATATACATTAAACAATTAACAGACACTGTCCCTCCTCCCTTCCCTTTATAATAAACCCAAAACAAGATATAGAAGGCCCCCTATATGACTGAGAATTAACAAATTACAAATAAAACCTGTACAATTAAAAATAGACTCACACTTAGAAAAGATGTTATTTAAAAGAGACCTCTAAACAGTTAAGGAACCTTAGAACAGTTGTAAATAAGCCTGTGCATAACAATTAAAGAGTGTTGACCTTCTGAGAGTATGTGTTGTGTATGCGTGTACAGTGGCCTTCCAAACAATAAGGTGCAAAAAAAAAGTTATTGTCAGAATAAAGTGTCCAACTAGAGGATGACTCTAAGGACAGTAGTGCAGATGAGAAATGACAACAAAAAAAAATGAGAGATAATCTGTGTAACTTAATGACACAAGGTGTTATTTTTTTCATGCTATAGTATCTCTTCTTCTGCCCATAGCTGAACCTTTGCCCACTAAAACTTGAGAGAAACTTCTAGTCTTTGTCCCTACCCCCCCCCCCCCCCCCCCCCCCCCCCCCGTGTGCATTTAATTAGAAAATCAGTCAATGCTTGCTTTGCAAACACTGACAAGTGTTCTCCTTTAGATAATATTTGTCAAATAATTTGTGTGTTTAATATCAATAATCAGAGCAACAGCTACAGACGAGCAGTTGGAAGATTAATAGAAAGCCCAGACTGAGCACATTTACAGAGGACAGAGAGAATAGAAGGATAGGATATTAAATGGGGATGGCTTCCATTCTGGCATGTCTGCATAATATTTAGGATTATGATCAAAAGAGGATCAAAATAGATTTTTTTTCATGACAATTTTATGCCACCACCATAAAATAAATAAATGAGTAATAAAAACATTTGTTATTGCACTTTATTCATTTTATTTTAATTTCTAAATAAACCCGTATTGCATATGTGTAATGTGAATTGGCCCTCGCCAGCTTCCGTAGATTTGAATTTATTAGCAAACCTTCGACTTTCTTCACAATATTGTATTTTGAGTTTATTTTCAAAATTTGGACTTTAATCTCTAATTTTGACTTTGTTCTTGATTTTTTTTTAATATATATATATATATATATATTTATATATATATATATATATATATATATATACAGTACAATGAATCAGAAAACTATAGTTTATTAACAATATGAAACATTTGTTCCATTATCCACTCTTATATTCTCTCGTTAGCTTTCGTATTCCTGGTTCCATGTTTAGATAAAGTTGTTTTCTTCATTAGTCGGTAGTTTTTATTTGAATCTACTTGCACTGGAATGAACAAGGTGGCTGTTGAGAACCTGGATACAATCTTCTTTTGTGCCTTAAGGCACATGTGTCAAACTCAAGGCCCGGGGGCCAAATCCGGCCCTTTGGTGCATCTACTTCGGCCTGCAGGACAAAGTAAAAATGACAGCGAAAACATTAATCATTGTGTGAATGAAACCCAACAATATCTATAGGGGCTCACAGTTTTCCCAGTGCTTACTGTATATCGCATAATGACAGATATTTTTAATGTTACATTTTTGAAAAAAAATCTTAGAAAATCCTTAAATTTTCCACAAATTATGACATAACTCCCTTAGTTTAATAGAATTTGCTCACAACATTTAGGAAATTTAAAGTGAAGATCCTGTTGGGACTGATATCTGTCTCTCATTGCTTAAATAAGGTCGGTTTCTTATGTACAAGTGTAAACTAGAGCACAGTAATGTTGAAATTACTCATTTTCCCTCATAAAATCTGTGGTCAAACTGCTCTGTATTTGGCCTCTGAATTAAAATAAATTGAGTTTGACACCCCTGCTTTAAGGTAACACTTGGATGTGACCTCACTGTTTTAATCTGATGGTGTTAACAGAGCTAATGTAGTCATGATGATAAATCATGTACGTGCCATTCGACTCTCTGACCTCTTTCTACACCATTAGATCCACTCGTTTCTCACATTTTATGTAATATATGATAAGTAAGATATTATTAGTCTTTATTATTATAAGTTCAAGTGTAAAGTATCAAAAATGAAATGTAAATTTCCTGCATGTGTGCAGCTATTTTAACCATCTCGAAGCCATTAATTTGTGCCTGAATCAAAAGGAAATATATCAAAGCTATGATATCAAAGCTTCCTGTGGATGCTCACATGATGTCGGAGGCTCATTTAATCTGTTTCAGTATTGAAATGACTCAAAGAGATAATCTCCATAAAATAAAAATACATTGGAATTGAAATGGTCCTCCTGCTGTTTTTGCAGCGCAGCGGAACCACGTAGACATGAATGTGTTTGTGTGGATATTAGTGTGTTATTTCCTTTAATAGTCACACCTAATCATCTTCTTCTGTTTTATTACAGATATTCCGCCGGGCGGACAAAAATGGTGAGTATGCAAAATCACGCAGATAATTGGATGACTCAGCTCATTAGGAGCATTAGGGCTCCAGGTGATTTATGCAGAGGTGTAAAGAATTCTGATGTATCCTACTCAGAAGTACTGTTGTTTGATTGAAATTGTACTCAAGTACAAGTACGAGTAAGTTACTTTGGTAATAAATCTTGCCATGGTTCTGTTGCGTGCAGTAAACATCTCGTGTATATATAAAATAAAATAAAAAATAGATAAAGAAATAAAAACGAGTGACACAAAAATAAAATGTCACAATATATTGTAGAGAGTTCTGTTGAAATATGTGTATTTTTTTGCATTATTTTATAAAAGGCAACTCAAATGTATTCTTTTGTGTGTATTATTGAGAAAGGTCATTTAAATGTTGTGATTTATGTTGGGAATATAAGCATTTTTGCTTCTGCCTGTTTCAATCTTGTTGTATATTTTTAAATACAGTAGTGATTTACGTTTGAATATGTTTATTTGTTAGACTGAAAGAAACAAATAAACTGAAAAAAAAATAAAAACTGTATGAAAATGTATATGTTTGAAAAGGAAAAGACTAAATCTTGCACAATTGGAACTTAATTTATTTTCCACAAAGGCATCTGTATAAAATAAAAGGTTTGTCAAAATGTACAATTATTTAAAAAATAAAAAAATAAAATGACACCAATAAATTAAATTTTAAATTAAAAAATTCTAAGTTTAGCTGAATTTATGAACTCTAAAAAAGTACCATGCCAAATGTTCAATGTCTCTTCATAAACTCGTTTATGAAGTTTATGAAGAGACCATGAAACTGATTTAAAACATTAATAATCACTAAAAAAGAATACTTTACTCAGTAATGGTTGGGTGTAAAAATGTAATGAATTACTTAAGTATAAGTAAAATTACTGATTCAGAAAATATACTCAAAAAAGTACAAGTACCCATAAAAGTGACTCAAGTAAAGTAACGTGAGTACTTTAATTATTATTATTATTATAGTAATTATTATTAGTAATTAGTTATTCTCACCTCTGGATTTATGAGACCTTAGTGGGGCTAATACAGTTATTACAGTGAGACAAAGTCAAAATATGATTTGAAATAATCATCTCTCCTGATTTTTTTTTTCTCTCAGAAAAAGCTAAATATAAATGTACTGAACTTTAACAATCTATTTTTAAATATAACAAAATGACTCATCCACCTAAGGCCCAATGAGAGCTGGATAAAACCAGGCTAATATCTACAGTGTTCATTTCAGTGATAAATAGAAATACTAACAGTAGAAAACCTGTGATCCTCACAAAATGTCATTTTAATGTTATCATTTGATAAACATATCAGCCTTTCATTAAAATAGTTTGTTATATGGACGGAAACCTCCTTCCAGAGGGGAGAGATTGAAACAGTTTGTGACCGGAGTGGGAGGAGTCAGCCACAATCTTTCCTGCACACCTCAGAATCCTGGAGGCGTACAGGTCCTGGAAGGAGGCTAGATTGCAGCCGATGACCTTCTCTGCTGAGTGGATGATACACTGCTGTCTGGCCTTGTCCTTGGCTGTAGCTGCAGCGTATCAGATGGTGATGGAGGAGCAGAGGATGGACTGGGTGATGTAGATGTAGAAGTTCACCATCATCTTTGTTGGCAGACTGAACCTCTTCAGCTGCCGCAGGAAGTACATCCTCTGCTGAGCTTTTTTGATGAGGTCCTGGGTGATGATGGTCCCCAGGAAGCAGAAGTACTCCACAGAGCTCCATGTAGCGTCTCCCAGGGTGAGGGGGGTGAGGGGGGCTGGGTTCTTCCTGAAGTCTGCTATCATCTCCACTGTCTTTAAAGCGTTGAGCTCCAGGTTGTTCTGGCTGCACCAGGACACCAGCCGGTCTGTCTCCCACCTGTAGGCAGACTCGTCTCCATCAGCGATGAGACCGATGATGGTCGTGTCGTCTGCAAACTTCAGGAGTTTGACCGGCTAGTGAGAGAAGGAGCAGCTGTTGGTGTACAGGGAGAAGAGCAGAGGAGAAAGAACACAGCCCTGAGGAGATCCAGTGCTGATGGTCCAGGAAGCAGAGATGGTTTTTCCCAGCTTCACGTGCTGCTTCCTGTCAGACAGGAAGTCTGTGATCCACCTGCAGGTGGAGTCTGGCACATTCAGCTGGGAAAGCTTGTCCTGAAGGAGAGCTGGGATTATAGTGTTGCAGAGCTGAAGTCCACAAACAGGATCCATGTGGTTACTTTTTGTAAAGAATTTAAAAACTTCACAAAATCAGAATCTGTTGTAGAAGCAAAAGTTGAACTTTTTAGAAAACTGTAATTTGACACATACCACTGATACTTGAATTACAGTTAGCTAGTAGTTAACAATAATAATACATTTTATTTGAAATGCACTTTACATTTGTTACCAAATCTCAAAGTGCTACAAGATTAAAACAATACAACACAACATGTATTAAAAGACAGGACTAAAAACAAGCATTTGCTGTTAAAAAGAGACGGGACTAAAAGGAGGCATTAACTGTTAAAATAAGCTTGCTTTACTATGTACTTGTTCTCACAAGTTTAAATAAAAAAATTAAATAATAGTATTTTATACCATTTTTGTCCTCTTAAAAGGTGAAATTTGTAATGAATGATATCCCGATGTATATCGTATTGTTGATTATTGGGATATATGGTTTTGTGAATGGTATTGTATCGTCCAATTCATGGGAATGACAATGCGTCTTATAAATATCCAAGTAAAATTTGAAATATCAATACTGATATTTATTTCGTCCTCACTTTCTTATTATTTCTGTTGTATTTAACCTTTTTAAAAGCCTCCCGTGGACAGGTGTTGTAAATTAGAACATGTGCTGCTAAAACAATACATATGGATAACTAATGTAATTGTGATGTCCAATAAAAAACAAAAATACAATCATAATTAATCGATTCAAAACCTTATTAATCAAAATCAGATCGATTCAGGAAATTGGCCATGATACCCAGCTCTAATATTGAACAAAAAGAGACACTAAAACGTGTCTATTTTCAACTTGTATTCTATTATTTAAGATATTTCTTGTGTAAACAAGGGTGAAGACATGGTGCTCTGTCATTTTTCTTCCTGTTGTTGTAGAATGAGGTGCTTTTGTGGTTTTTGGCTTTAACTGCAGGGTTTCATTTCCTCCTCTTGTTCTCTGACAGCTTTTTTTTAATTACTGCTGTATTGGTGACTAAGCTCACAGGGCTCACTATTGTATGAAAAGTGCTGCTGCAATTTCATTAGTTGCAAGAGTTATCCGTTTAATATTTAAGCAGCTAAACAAGCCCCAGGTATAGTCGTTTGACTTGTAGCTATTGATTTGATTGCAGATTGTTCTTTTAATCATTAAAACTCACTGAAGCCACGTGGTGCATCTTGCAAATATTACCATACACATACACATATATTCAGGCAAAACCAAAATAATAGAATAGTGATGCTATTTGGAAGAACTGACTTTATAAATGAATGCACTTTGCTATTATTTTGAAAGGCTACAAAAAGAAGTTGGTGTTCTTTGTGTTTGGTACTTGATTGCGAGGCGATAAGGGAAATTAAGGTTGTAATTTAGCTAGGGCTGGGACTGTAATGTGTTCATTGTGATTAATTACTTACAGAAACGCAATTAAAAAAACAAAACAAAGTTAACCGCTTTTTAGCGCGGAACCTTTCTCATTACATGAGTTCCCGGTATACTCATATTACTGATGCACAGACTACAACTGTAGAACCTGAGGAGAAGACATTGTTGTGGTTCCTGTGCATTATTTGTAGTTTTTTTGTTCTGTTTTTAGTTGGGAAAAAAAGCCCAGTTGTGTGCAATTAAACTCATGTTTTTTTATTTATTTTAATACACAAAAACACATTTGTTTTAGAAAGTTTACAAAAAATCAGGAAAATCATGAATATAGCTTACTTAAATTTAAGTTTATGCTTTTTGAATAATGCAATCATAATTGTTTTTTTTTTTTCATATTTAAAACCCATGTCTACCAATCTGCAAATTCCTTTTAATTCAATATTTCATTTCATTCCATAATTTCTCCTACATTGTTCTTTTTTCTTGTCTTTTCTCTTTTTTTTTTTTATTATTCTGTTTTATAATGTATTGTACTGTTTGTATTATTCTATTTTTATTCTAAAGTGTCTTTGTGTGCCCTGAAAGGTGCTTTTAAATAAAATAAATTATGAATTATTATTATTATATTGCACATTATGTTAGCACTTAGTGATGATAATAATAAAAATTTTGTTGTTTAAGCTCATTTATAGTTTTTTTTTTTTTTTTTTTTTTTATCAATTCAGTCATGTACCAAAATCCATTTAAAGTGAAAAATGTTGCTTTTTATGTCAAATAATATGAGATTATTTTATCACAAAGTCTCCAATTAATTAGATTTCTTTTTAAATCGAGTCTTACCTCTAAATTTAGCCTATTTAAAAAAAACAACAACAACGATGCTACACATGGTGCGACACTAATAATTAGGTAGTAACAGCAGAATGTGCAGGACGTGAATAAAAGTGGTTCAAATGAATTTGAGTGAATTGCTCTCCCAGGAGAAGTAAATACTTCCTGTTAGAGTTTTCCCACTCTACACTGGTGAACTGCACTCATCGGCTTCATGAATTATTGGTGCTGCTCTGGATTGAGCTGCAGGAATTCCTCAAGGACACTGCGCTGCTTGAAAGCTTCAGCGCTCAATTTAGGTCACATTTATGATCAATGTGAACAGAACCAATTTAAACCAGTGCGCTGTAATGAACTACTGATTTACCATCCATTCTACCTATACTGGACCACCCTCCAGACGTACTGTATTGACTGTAGTTAGTCACAAATCTGTAGGTTAAGTTGTTCTTCACTGATTAATGTTGATAATATTGAATGCCTGTTTTCTCGCTGAGAAGATGAGCTTTGGTCTGATGATGTCGATGGGAGTCATTCACACTTTAGTACGTCGTTAAAGGACTGTTAATTTATTCATTGTGAGGATAAAGTCTAATGATGCCAAGCAAGTATTTTTTTTATTTTTTTTTTTTTTTACAATTGCTTGTCGGTGTAGTAAAAAAGGTTTATAATGCAGATGATTTATGATAAATGATAAGACTTGCTAATATTGTTGAAAATCTTAAAATCTTGGCTGCGCCGACTATTCCAGTTTGATGTTTTGGAAAACCATGTCATGATAATTGTCAGTCTCTGGCACTTTTAAATATACTAAAAATTAGTCTTATTTACATTATTTTCAAATTTTTTTCTTATATTCCTTCTGAGTTGAAAATGTTATACCCAGATTAAGTATGTAAGTATGCCCAGAATAAAGGTGAAATAATATCATGCAAGGTTGGGTTAAATTGTAATTGATGATTAATTACATTTATGATATAGAAATAATCTGTTGCTGTTGTAATCATAATTGAATTGTTATTGAGTTCATATAATTGTCATGGAAATTCTATAAAATTTGTCAATAGAATTAAACACAAACCTGGGGGGCCATGTTATAGATCAATGGTTTACACATACGTAGTTAACAATTACTAAAATATATTTCAGATCAACTTTTCCCGCTTCGTCAGTTGTCTTTTTAAAAAAATACATAAATCTAGTGGTATACTTGCATAAAAAAAGCTCAGACGCCCACACCAAAAATACTAATACCAATATTTTCATTGATTATTAAGTCTAACAAGATAACCAAGAGATGAGAAACAAATTGGATGATAGATAATATTTTTTGTGTATTTTACAGCTGATTTAAGACATGGGGTAAAGTAAAAGATGCTAACAGAAATCTAACACAACAGGAAAGTTACGTTTAATAAGGGTTATTTATTTTAGGCTTAGTAATTGTGATTAAATGTAATAGAACTTTAGTAATTGAAAATGTCATTGTAGTTGAAAAATGTAATTGACCCTAACCCTGATGGTTACTTTTCCAAATGCAATTTTTTTTGGGGGTCTTTTTTTCCCTTCTGATAATATTATATTGTATTGTTATCGTGACCCTATTATTGTCTATTGCAGTGATGGGCAACTATCACAGCGGCGGCCACAAAAATGTGATTGTATCTGATCCGAGGGACACATTATCAACATTCATGTCAACATTTAGAATAGTGACCAATCTGACCATTAATACAGGAGGGGGAATTGTGTGTTTTTGTTATTTTTTGTGTTCTTGATGGAATTTTGTGTGGTTTTCTGTTATTTTCTGCATTTTAGCTGTCGATTTGTGCATTTTTGGCATTACTCTCTGTGTTTTTGTTGTTGTTTTTTGTATTTTCCTCTCATTTTCTGTACATTTGTTGTCAGTTTGTGTGTATTTGAAGCTATTCTGTAATGTTTTGTAATGCTTTTGTCATCATTTTGTTTAAGTGGTTGCTGTGTCTGTATTTTTTGTCCTTTTCTGTTTTACTAGTGCAGTGCCCGTAGGAAGTATGTGTTGCTATAGAAAAGTTGGAGGTTAAGTAGCTTTTTCATTAATGGCCAAATGAGGTTGTATTTGAAGGTGGGACGTCAGGGACATTTAAGTTTGTTGTGAAATGTGTCGAGTAATAACTATTGTGTTTTCATATATTTTAGCTTTTAGCAAGGACACTATAGGGAGTTGAACCCCATCTATTCCCATTCCAGTTTGTTGTCCTCGTGGATCCGGATCTCCTCAGACCAGAACAGACTCGGTCTGGACTCGTTTAGTGTCATTAATCCACAACAGTCAGTTTAGATGCACACAGAATTTGTAAATGTGATGATGTCATCACTGTAGAGGTAGGACTGATGACATCATCACTGAGTCGTGGGGGTGGGGCATCCAAAGAAATCTGACGTTGCACACCCTTGACCCAAGCAGCAGCCATGTTGAAAGTCTCAGGTCAATCTGAGCCTGATTTGCAGAGATATTTGAGGAACACACACACACACACACACACACACACACACACACACACACAGACAGAGATTCCTCGCTTTTATAGAGCGATCAGTCATTTTGTGTATTTTTTTTGGGGAAAAAATGTGTGTTTTTCTGTACTTTGTGCATTTTTCTGTCATTTTGTGTGTTTTGGGAGTTATTTTGTGTATTATGTTGGGCTTTATATTTCTTACAACTTCTGAAATTACAATTTATAGAGATTTGCTTTGGGGGCCACAAAAAATGAGCCAGTTGCCCATGTCAGGTCTATTGTATTGCATCGTAAACTCTGTCCATCAGCCCACCTCTAATAATTAGTCAAATCTTATATAATACATCATAAATAGTCTTCAGGTGTAGCTGCATACTAAGAGTTAATGAAACATTTTGTCTTTGATAGATGAAAACACAGAAGGACATAAAGTCTGTACTGGGCAGATGAGCTGTTGCCCTAGAGAGACACCGTGAACACTTGCATAATTCACCATCTGAGCTTCCCTGGTGTTGGTGCGTAGCCGCCTTCCAATCCAAGCTCTGTCTGAGCAGATTGTGTTTACTCCTGCTGGATTTTACTAAAAAATGTAAGAAATGAGTTATAGGCTCAGGTCCATATACTCTACTGATTCATCTTCTAGCTGGGATTTAAATCTGTGTTGCAGACATGGAGCTATGTTTGTAATCCACCCATTAGACACAGGGATCCTGTCCAGATCCATCCGCACTGTGCAGACTGTTAATTACAGCCAGTGCTTAGATTACAGACTATAGTTAGATCTGTGAGAGCTCCATTTAGACATTTTTAACCAAGTCGGTCTGAGCGACACAAAAACAGCAAAATGCTGTTTTCTCTGGAGGAGATATTACAATATTTGATGCACAAGGTTAAGAAAACATTACATTTTTGCAAATTATGAAATTATGAACAGGGGTTGGGGTTAATTTTATATATATATATATTATGAGATATTTACTATAAGCAAGAGAACCGTGGCCAATAAAATGTTCTAGAAAATAAAATAAAATACATAACTACTTTGAGTACTATTTAATGAAGCTACTTTTCACTTGTACTTGAATATTTTATGTATGACCTACTTGTACTTGAGTACAGTTTCAATCAAGTAACAGTACTTCTATTTGAGTAGTGTATATCAGTACTCTTTGCACCTCTGATGAATTTTACCAAATGTATTAATTAAATATCACATTGACCAAAGCTATCTGCAAAACATTTGGGCAAACCTTAAAAATCCTTTATTCGTCATTAAGAAATAAAAAATAAAATCTTCATGTATGAGCAGCGTGTGTAGAAAATGTTTATGTATGTAAATCAATTTCAAATACATTTGTATTTAGATTTCAGACCTGGATGTTTAACATTTCTGGATAAAGAAGGAAAAGTCCTTTAATTTTTTATTCCGTTCAAAGCTACACGAGCCTTCTTCAATTACAGTGAATTATAGACTATAACGTTGAGACTGTGGTGATGTAAAACTATCCGTCTTCCCCACAGATGACGGGAAGCTGTCTTTGGAGGAATTCCAGTCATACTTCACCGATGGGATCCTGACTGATGAGCAGATGTGGGAGCTCTATAACTCCATCGACAGGCAGCAGACAGAGTAAGGCTGTTCTGCTATGCTACCATCTGATCCATACCCACCCCTCCCAGCACTTTCTGGCTCAGTGAGATGTCATTGCTTCACTCCAGTGGACTTTATGCAAATATTCCACAGGGAGACTAGAACTAAAACTCGCCTGTTTTCCAGAGTTTTAGCCCTATGAAAAGTTCTGAGCAGTTCTAAAAATGGGCTGTTTTGGGGCCTACTTATATATATTCATGAGTAGATGCTGACTCCACACAACAGCTGATCACAAGAGCAATTTCCTTTTGCTATGCACACACTCTTGTTATTGTTTTCAGCCAAAAAACTGCACAATACAGTAAAACACATGGCTATTTAGGCGGCTATTGTGATTGTGAGTCAGACAAACACTGTTTCAGGGTGTGTGTGCGGCAGCAGCAGCAGCAGCAGATTAGTCAGCTGTTTCAACTGCTTCAAACACTCACCGGAGCTACTACGGTGCTTTCTTCTCCTCCTCACCACTACTCATTACAGGAATAATCCATTCAAGGTGATAGTCCACTGTTTTGTCCAACTGCTGCGTCGCATCGGGCTACAAACATGTCAGATCATCACAAAGGTGAAACGAGGCTGTTTAATGGGTAATAAAAATGGAACTGATTGTAACTGCTCCCTGGGCACTACTCAGTGGCTGCCCACTGCTCCTCAGGGAGGGGTTAAATGCAGAGAACACATTTTGTGTATGTAGCTTTACATATATGGCAATAAAGTACAATGTATATTCTATATTAAACCAGAGTGTTTGTTTTAGCTGTGAGGTAGTTTGAGAGGGAGGAGCTCACATTCTTATATAGGGCAGGAGGAGCCAGGATTGGCAGGAGGAGGAGTTTCCACTAGGTGATGTCACCTGGCGAGAAAAATCCAACTCGCCTGTTTTGGAGCTGACTTTTTACAAAATGTGGAATAACAAGGGAGGGAGGAAACAGAACTTTTTCAACTTTGAGCCTCTGAAAACAATGTATATCACTGTAGCAAAACCATTATAAAGTGAATTTTTCACAACACTGCCCCCTTAGGTCTTGTAAACCTTGGAATGTGACACTGGCTTAACTAGAAAAGATACTTCTACAGAAGGAATGTACCGCTTTCTATAGCTCAAAGAACCATGAGGAGTGTTGAGTAATTATCACCATATCCACACCCAATATTTGACTTCTCTGTTATGACAGAAAGAAGGAAGCCTTAGGCTCCCCCATCTCACTGCAGAATATTTACCTTCAGACCTTTACATTTTATTGAAGCAATATCACACAAGAGGGAGTGCTGTTGTGTTGAAAGATCAGCACTGGTGTGATTCAGCTGTAGATAATCACACCTGTGCTGATAATTCACACAACAGCACCATCGCCAGTGTGATATTGCTTTTATACAACAGTTCTGCAAGCGCATTTTATTAGTTAACAGTAATAAGTGACAAGAGATTATTTATTATTATGATTTCTTTATTTATTTAATCATTTGGCTCCACCAACAAAATAGTTCCACAAGTGGAGAGCACACACACACACGCGACGTTCACACTGCAGGCAAATGTGACCCAAATCTGAGCTTTTTGCCCATATGCAACCTGTATCCAATCTGTTTCGATTTTAGTACTACTCCGTATCATTGAAGTCGCTGACATCCCTATGCCACCACTGTTGACTCCGACTCTCCATCCAAACATTCTGTTGTAAACATGTAGCAGCCATCACAGCAAATGGCTAGAGCGATAAACCTAACTCTCTTGTTATAATAAACTTTCGACACACAGTTCTACACAGCTTTCGAGTTGGCTACTGTAGCCTGACCTGCTGTGGCACCAGTGTAGCACTGGAGCCAGCTAACGTGCGCGCAGTTCTACTCTGGACCCCTCCATATTTACTTCTGTAAACACCGTATAGGGGTCATGTGTCACCTTAGACTTCTTAAACTTTAGACTTAGACTTCTTAGACTTAGACTTTAGACTTAGACTTCTTCTGTGCATGCACGTCACTTCAGTGTCGCATTCCGTTCATACTTCAAACTGATTGAAGACACATTTAATATGTAATATGAACGATCACACAAAAAAATCCTAATTGTGCATTAAGACCTGCAGTGTGAACGCAGTGTAGTGTAGTGTGGTGTGTAGTCCAAGATGTAACAGTAATTATCAGTATTTAGATCAGCTGTACCGCGGAGTGATTTGATCCGTAAGAAGTCCCAGTGCGGTTGTTGCTCTATATCAGCACTATTGGAATGTCTGTCATCCAATCAAATCACTTGGTGGGAACTAACTGTTGTATAAAACAGGTTAGCTCAAGAACAGCCTACATATTTATTTATTTTTATGTATTTATTTCGAGCAATTTAATACAAACAAAAATATTTTGTTGTGTGTGCATACATTTTTCTATTTGTAGCCTACATGACTAATATACATGATGTGTATTAACATAAATACTGTAGATAAACATTAATACACTGCTGGAAAGGGAATAGGATGAAGTAGCACTTATTATCTCCCATCTCCATTTTTCATTCAGTTCTCAAAACTTATGTTCCTGACATTTTCATCATTGCATACATTAATTGTGTGCGGGAGTCTCTGAGGGGGCATACATGCTCTCACGTGCCTGGGGCTCTGTTCTTCGCCGGCGGCGCTGGGACGGAGAGCTAACACGAACTGGGTCTGAGACCATATTTTGAAAGTCCATTTTTAATAGGCGTTGTACTGTTTCCAAAAAGGGTGTGGTTTTCCTCCGCCGGCTCAATTCAGACTCTACCACCACAACAGGCACATTTTCGGGCTCGGAAGGACGAGACCTATCCACTGATACCAGGTATGATGTTTTTGCGTGCCAGAAATAGGAAGCAGAAGTAGAGTCTACCCGTTGACGTCACAATACAAAAAAAAGCCGAAGCTGATTCCACTGGCTGATGGTGTCCAATCAAAAATGTACTACTCCCGCTCGCTGGCTCCAGTGTTACACTGGTGCTATAGCAGGTCAGGCTACAATAGCCAACTCGAAAGCTGATTGGTTAACGCCAGAGTTTCCATTCATTTAAGCTACAGGTGCCCCCACTGTTGGTTCTGAAGGTCTGAGGGCAGATTTTAGACTCTGTCAACAATGATTGGATAAAGGCTCTAACATAAAGAACAAACCTCCAAAAATTAACCTGAGGCTGGAAGCAGTGCAACCAAGAGGAAAACTATGAAACAATTATTTATGAATTATTTAATACACATTTGTGGTAAAATATATTTTTTAAAAATTATATTCTGATTATATTTAGTCCAGCAGAGAAGGCCTTGCTGGCGCTGACGGCCCATCACTGCTGTACACAAGGCTGATAGACATTCATACGTCCACAAAATCTGTGATGACACTAAACCATGTTAGATCTCAGCACTATGCTTTGACAACATAGATTGTTTGTACATTGATTTAAATATGTACAGTATATACAAACTTTTGCATTGCTTGTGTTCATCCCCCAGGCCGTTCCATTGTTTGACGTCGCACACAGACACGCAAATAGCTTTATAGCATATAGCCTAATAGCATATAGCTTTATAGCTTGGTTTTAAATGGACCACAAGCTGGATCTATGCACTGAATAAAATAATAATAAAATTCGGTTTGTGTCACATGTAAAGTTGGATGAAGATTTGTGGGCTTATCTTTCACATTTGGTCTTCAATTCAAATAAAAGGAGCACATAAAGCTGCCACATAGGAGATATTTTGGACATTTTCATAACCCCTTTAAAAGGAACTACCGTACACTGTCCTGCACAGGAAACCAGGCTCTCCTGTACTTTGCTCAACCTCACAAATGCACTTTTGGAAAAATGTCAACAATTTCTCAAATTGTTGACGTTCCCTGAGAAGTTGATACAGTATTTTTTGTTGTTCTTATTAAACCATATGAATTGGGATGTCACTAGAGCAGTGGTTTCCAACCTTTTTTGAATCGTGACCCCAGTTTTATATCATAAATTTCTGGCGACCCCAGAGACTTTTTTTCTCAAGAATTTGTTTTGATCGTATTTGTTATAATGTGTTACACATACACAGTAGTAAGTCTTAGTGCACAAAGTAACAACATGCACCAACCACTTCAGATATTTTTTTGTACAGCATTTCACTTGAACTAGATTTATAGTTGAGAAAGTGAAAGTATAGAATATAGTTGTTTAAGATTGTGTGTGGTGTTTTCATTTAAAAAAGAATGATAATCATTTAAGCTCTTTGTGCTTTCTTCCTCTTCCTGCACTGTATGTCTATTTCTCTGATATTATGTATTGTTTTTTTTAATTGTGCAAAATAGATCAATAAAAATAAATACATAAATACAATTAAAAAAAAAATAATAATACACATTTTAAATAAGTAATTTACATTATTACATTATTTTTATTAGACATTTCAGGCGACCCGACTGCAAGGTTGAAAAACCCTGCACTAGAATTTACGTAGGTATACTTGTCTAAATTAATTTTGTACATGTTTTTATTCAAAGTGTTTAGTAGCATTAAGCTAGCCTTTAGGGCATTCAATGCAGTGTCTGTGGAAGTGGAAGCAATGGACCATGTGGATGTCACTAAAGTAACAACCTCAACATCATCCTTTTATCGTCTTCTGCTTCAGCCTTCAGTGTCGAGCTGAGTTTCATGCCTGCACAAAAAAAACATTAGTAATACATTCTGTGTTTAGAATAGATGGGCGTTGGATATTGTCTCCTACAGCATTGTCTATGCAAATGTGACCTGTAGATGGGTTTGTTCCATCAGAGGAGAACTCTCTGTTCAATGTGAGATTGAAAATGTAGGCTGGTCAACCAATTTTTGGTTTTAAAAGATTTTTTGAACGCTTTTAACACATTGTTTTTAGCTTATATGTTTTTGTTCTGTCCTCCTGCGACTAGATTCTACGTCACAATTTAACACCCCAGCATAAAAATAAACAAGCTTAAGCAGGATCATGTGATCGAGTCCTTCTGTTCTGCTCCAGTCTGTGACAGGATCTCACTGGTGTCCTGAGAGATGGGGTGACAAACCATTCTCAGGCTGGAAGAAAGAGAAACCATTGAGTTGTTGTTGAGTGCAGGAAAAAAATATCCAATCCTGTCCATTCTAACATGCTTCTTCTTCTTGTTGTTTCTCAACAGTAACCTGGACATTGACAAACTCTCAGGTACATATGTGACATTTTTGCTCCAAAACAGTCAGTTTTGCACTTAAAATTCTATTGTTTACATGTAAAACAAAAGTTGTCCTAATTTTAAAAAATGTGAAACTGCGCAAGATTCAGTGACACGTTAAAATGGTAATTGATGCCATTGACGTATATTTACGTCAATGGCAGTCAATGATATTGATAATTAAATACAATTATTATATATTTATAACTGTAATTGTAATTGAAAAAAAACTTTTGCTATTGTAATTATAATTGAATTGTAATTGAGTTAAGATAATTGACTGTAATTGTAAGTGGCATGGAAATTGTATGGCTTACACATATGTATAGTTAAAAATCATTAAAATATGTTTCATAACATCTTTTCCCACTACTTGTCTGTTCTCTTCAGGATCATTTTAACATTTAAATAAAATTTAAATCATGGGGTATATTGACGGAAAAAAGGCTCAGACTCCCACATCAAAAATATTAATACCAATATTTTCATTGATTATTGAGGAAGCCTAACAAGTAAACCAAGGGATGAAAAACAAATTAGATATACATAATGTTTAGTGTATTTTACAGCTGATTTAAGACATGGGTTAAACTTAGCCGTTATCATAAGAGATGCTAACACAAGAGGAAGGTTTCATTTTATGAGGTTATTTGTTAAAGGCTTGTGATTATTTGAATACTGTAATAACTTTAATGATTGATATTGTAATTGTAATTGATTTTATGGGGAAAAATAATTTATTTGTAATTGGGAAAATGCTAGTTACTGTAATTGTAATTGAGTTGTAATTGAACATGGATAATTGTAGACTTAATTGTAGCCTAATTGAAAAATTAAATGGACCCCAACCCTGGTGTGAGCTGCACTGTTACTTGTGATTTTTGTTTGCAATTTAATTTCGTTATAAACAACATCAGCTTAATGTACGAACAACATGTTGGTAAATGTTTCCTTACCTGTTCTCTTCTAGAGTATTTCTCTCCACATCTGGGAGAATATGTCAATGTCCTGTCAGCCCTGGAAAAGCTCAACGTAGCCATTCTGAAAGCCATGGACAAAACTAAAGAGGTGCGCCACGTTTGCCATATATTTGTGCTATTTGTATGCACCAGACATTCCCTGAGACTTCCAGGACTTTCCTTTTTTGTTTCCTGCATCTCATATGTCAGTTTGAAACCCAGGCTGAGGTTTCACAGATTCTTTGAGCTGCTGTGGCGTAACGGACAGAAAGAAAACAGATCAGTGTCACAGGCTCATGTCCAGAGTTTCTTCTCTGACAGTAACATGAGTGTAGAGGGTTTGACACAAAATAAGCAAAATGTTGAAAAATGCCCTTTATAAGAGAAGAGTGAATATAAAAACAATGCTGCTCTTTGCTTTTATATATATATATATATATATATATATGTGAAGGAAAACCTAAAGTTTGTGTATTCACATTTATTCATTTATTTATGTATTTATTTGGGTTTAAAAAAAACCTATATCAATCTTAGCTTGGCTAATTTATTTATTTATTCATCCATCCATCCGGCCATCCGGCCATCCTACCATTGATCCATCCATCCATCCATCCATCCACCCATTGATTGATCCATCCATTATCCATTGATCATCCATCCATCCATCCATCATCTATCCATCCATCCATCCATTGATCCATCCATATATTCCAACCATTGGTCAATCCATCCATCCACCCATCCATCCATCAATCCATCCATCCACTCATTGATTGATTCATCCATCCATCCATTGATCCATCCACCATCCATCCATATATTCCAACCATTGGTCAATCCATCCGTCCACCCATCCATCCATCGATCCATCCATCCTCCCATTGATTGATTCATCCATCCATGATCCATCTATCCATCATCATCAATCCACCCATCCATCCATCCATCCATCCATCCGTTGATCAGCCATCCATCATCGATCCATCCATCATCCATTCATTGATCCATCCATCCATCCATCCACATCACTAGACAAAATGGATGAAAGCAAACACATGCACCCCTAACACCACCCACCCCTACTATCTGACAGGCAGTGACTAACTTCTGCACCAAACAATGCGTCACTGATCACTAAGTCCATCGTGATTTAAAACTGAGTAAAACTGCAGTTAAATGTTCTGACATTCATCATTGGTTGTTATTTATCTGTTATTTCTATCTGATGAGGCAGGAACATACACTTGCAAGGATTTCATGTTGAGTTAAACACACAGTAGAAATACACATTATAAAAGCTCTAAAGGAGGCCTGATCATTATTCATCTTTGTCCTCATTGATATAACTTTGCTCTGCATGTGGATCTAAGTGGTAAGTGCTTTTCTTATTTGGCAAAGGTTTGCTGATAACCAGAGAGGTCAGTTATTTGGACGTGGTTGTAGATCTATGTAATGAGGCTGTTTTCAGTGGTTTCCAGTGTAGTGTAGTGATGGTTGTTAGACAGAGAGCAGTATTAGAGAGAGTGGATGACAGTAAATCAGGCTGACAAAGCCCTCGAGCTCTCTAACCCATCTGACTTCTATTGCCCTTGCCATAAATGCACATAAACTGATTACAGTTGCTCATGCCCTTGTTTTTGGGTTAAATTGCCTGCACTGTAATTCCGGATGACGTTTTTACTCTGACAAAAAAGCTTCAATTGTCTATACTTGGTATGAGAGTTGAACATTTTCACATTAAGAGCACCAGTTCACCACTACTGTGACTGCACTGTGTTTTCAAATGAATCTGAGCTTTATTATTATGGAGGATCCATGAAACTGATTTGTTCCCAGCACGTCATTTAAAACAATTTTTATCAGTTTTTTTTTAATGTATTTTTTAGTTCCAAATCTAATGAAAACTGTTTCTTATGCAGACAAATGGTAATATTGGCTGTTTGATGTTTTTTTGTTTTTTTTTTAAGGTTTTATCATCTAAGAACATTCATTATTTTCTTCCTCTAAATTGAACATGTAAAGAAACTAAACACTGAAGAATCAATGTCCTTCTTTCTTTAGAAAAAAACCTTCCTAAATTGACCCCCGAGGAGCACCAATGTGTACAAATATGTGTTCAGCACACTGAAAAAATATCATCATGATAATTTTATGCTTAATCATTTATACCCATAAAATTAGGAAAAGTCATGAAATATGAAGCAAAAACAAAAAATACTCAACTATTATTTTTTGAATGGGGTCAAATTGAACCTGCAGATAATAAGGTTAAAATGGAAAGCCAGCTCTATCTAACTTAGAAAATCTAATTAATAACATTGAAACCAGGAAAACTTTTTTATTATTATTATCTATCTCCTCCCATCTGGTACAAGCCATATGTCACGCTTCAGTCCTTTCCTTCTGCTATATACCTTCAAAATGTGGGACTAACAGACAGTTTTCAGCTGAATAAGTGGGCAGAAAAACCTACACTGGATGTTCTAATCTTTAAGCTGCAAGCAGGAGGGAAACATCTGCATTTGTCTATTATCATGACAAGTTCATGCTTAGTCAATTGTACCCATAAAATTAGGAAAAGTCATGAAATATGAAGCAAAAAAAAATCAAATACCATTTTTTGAATGCTAAACAATTGAATGGGGTCAAATTGACCCCTAGGATAATAGGATGGTTAATAATAAAAAAAATGCATTTTCCTCCTTCCCTCCAGGAGTATCAGGGTTCATCTGTGCTGGGTCAGTTTGTGACCCGCTTCCTGCTGAGGGAAACGTCCACCCAGCTCCAGTCCCTGCAGTCGTCCCTGGACTGTGCTATGGAGGCTGTGCACGACCACGGCTGCACAGGAAGGAGGACGCCACCAAAGCCTGAGGACCTTCCCATCCAGAAGCTCACCAGGAGGCCCGGGAGACGTATTCAGAAGAACATGTGTCTCTCCCCGACTGACCCGTACTCTGGCATGCTCACCACAGGTATGTATAGCTTCTGAAACACACTCACAATAGAAAAGTTCTGCATCACACTGCATCACGAGTGCTCAGGTGTCCCCTGTATGTGTTTCTGACGTCAGGTGTCAGTGTGGAGCCAGACAACCACTGGGGCTCCCAGATCAACCAACTGGAAGAACTCATTGACAAATTGGAGTGTGAGGTTTGTACCAAAGGTGTAAGAGTACTGGTAAATACCACTCAAGTAGAAGTACTGTTACTTGATTGAAATTGAAAGTACAAGTAAGCCATACATAAAGTACTCAAGTACAAGTAAGAAGTAGCTCAGTAATACCCCTGTGTTTATTTTTCGTAATAAATTTTATCACGGTTCCCTTGCATACAGTAAACATCTCATGTATAAACTTAAAAATGAAGAGACGAGATCTTTAACAATTGGAACTTAATTTATTTTATAAAAAGGCATCTGTATGAAATAAAATCTTAGTCAAAATGTACAAATATTTTTTTAAATAAAATAACACCAATGACCAAATTCTCAGGCTCTAGCGACATTTATGAAAACATTTCCAAATGTGCCATGTGGGTAACAACATAATAGGTAGAAACCCCAACATGAACCGAAGAAAGTGGCTGGAACCAAGAGAAAAGGAAGAACAAGTTTGGAAATGATCTGGAAGGAAGTTCCTCCAGACTTAGTGAATGTGTGCGCTCTGCTCTCATTTTATTCATCTTGAATCTCAGACAATTGCAGCTTCATGAGAGAAACTGTTGCCTTCAGGGGAATCTGATGTCACGACAGGCTCGATTGTTGCTGATAGAAATGTCAATCACACAACACGGCCCCTGGTGTGTGTTTGGAGATTAAGTGTTTCCTCTGCTGTGTAAGAATTACAATATTCTTACACAGCACGAAAATACACACATGATTTATAATGTTCACACAGTGGATACTAACGTTATTGGGAAAAGGAAATATAGGGCATAAAGATACATAAGTGTTACACATTGCTTTCAATTAATTAAATGATTTAGATAAGTATTTTATTTGTCTCCAAAGGAAAACTAGGTCATACCAGTAGCTCACAAACGCACTTAAGGAGGAATTTTCATGATAAAATATGGATAAAAAAAACCAAATTGTCCATTCAAGGTGATATTTTTCCTTCAAAGCCCATAAATTAAGACATGTGATTGAAATATTGATTTGTCCTTTCCCAGACTCCTCAGCTGGAGCCTCTCAAAGAAGACACGTTGGCAGGGACGTATAAATCAGTGAGTCTGCTTTTTTTCTCTCGCTTTGTTTTTTCTCTCTTTTTTTCCCTTTTTTATTTCCATTTTTTTCTCTCTCTTTGTTTTATCCCCTCCCCTCCCTTCTTTTTCTCTGTTTTTTTTCCTCTTTTCTTTTCCCTTTTTTTCTCTTGAGAAAAAAAAATCATAAATTTATTCAGTGTCTGCTTTTTTTCTCTTTCCCCCTCTTTTTCTTTTCTCAGTTTTTTCTCTCTTTCTTTCTTTTTCCCTCCTATTTTTTCTAAGAAAAAAATCCCCTTTTTCTTTTTTGTCTTTTTTCTGCTTTTTCCTCTCTCTCTCTCTTCCTTTTTTCCTCTTTTCCCCCCTTTTTTCTTTCTTTCTTTTTTTTCTCTTTTTTTCTGTTTTTTCTCTTTTTTTTCTTGAGAAAAAAATTAAATTAATAATTAAATCAGTGAATCTTTTTCTTCTGTCTCTTTCTTTTTTCCTCTCTCTCTCTCTCTTTCTTTTTCTCCTTTTTTTCCCTCTTTTTTTTTCCTTTTTCCCCCAGTTTGTTCCTCTTTTTTTTCTCTTTAGGAAACAATGAAATAAATAAATTTGTGTGGAACAGAGCCATGTGCACCCTTCAGTACTGACTATAGTTGTTTCCGACAGAACATCCTCCTGGTTCAGAGACAAATGTCCGTAAAGGAGAAGGACATGGAGCAGGTTCAACAAGCTCTGAAAATCTACACAGATGCCACAACAAACCAGATAAACAACCTGCAGTGAGTCCCTCAGGATAAGCTCACTTTCATTATTTTCCTCCTCTTTCCTACACCACACTGCTAACTCCCTCTTTTTCTAAAATCACTTTAGCATCTCAGTCCAGAACCTGCCAGAGCGATCATGCTTCATCATGTATGAGTTTTGGCAGGATCGTCTGTCCTGGATGAGGTAGGCGGATGGGAGGAGCTTCATATGCACTAGTATTGTTGCCTTATTCTATTTCCTGTGTTTCATTGTAGTTTTCTCCAGTCTGAAATCAGTAAGACTTTCCAGCGCTGCCTCATTGACACACTGGAGCATCAGGAAATCGTCTCTACAATGCTTCTCCCAGGTAGAAACTATTAGAATAATATGAACTCTCCTTTGGTATTTTATCCATCATCATTCCTGCTGTTATAAAGATTATCATTTAAAGCAGGGGTGTTCACCTCATTGTAGTTCAAGGGCCAAATACGGAGAAGTTCGATCTCAAGTGGGCCACATATTTTATGCAAAAAATTTTGACATTATTGTACCCAAGTTTGCACTTCTACATATACATAAATTACAAAATATGTAATAAACTGAAAATATCAAAAGAATAAGTGACAGATATCAGTCCCAAAATGATCTTCACTTTAAATTTCCTTGATTTTGTGACACATTTCTATGAAATTAACAGAAATGTAATGTAATAATTTGAGGAAAATTGGAAGATTTTGTAAGAATTTAGATTTTTTTTTTTTTTTTTTACAGTTTAATATTAAACTGACTGCCATCATGCAATATAAGCACCAGAAAAACTATGACACCCTGCAAATATTGTTGAGTTTCATTCACACAATGAATAATGTTTTTTCTGTCATTTTCAATTTCTCCTGCGGGCCGAATTGGATGCTCCAAAGGGCCGGATTTGGCCCCCGGGCCTTGAGTTTGACACATGTGGTTTGAAGGCATGACAGCTGATCAGCTCCACGTGACAACTCAGATAAAAATATGTTAAAAAATGAAGCCTCCTGTTGTCCTCAATTCGTACTAACACATTTTACCCTTGGGGTCAATTTGACCCCAGAAAATGATTTTCGAAAAACTGTTGACAAAGTTTTTGTGTCTGGAACTTTGTTTATTTGTTGAATACATAAATAACCCTAGTTCTCATGAGAATTTTGTCCCCCCCCCCCACCCATGATGTAAGATCACACATGGGTCACACACAGACAGACACGTTTTACACAGCTAAAACAGCTTGGGGTCAAATTGACCCCAGAGGAACACCAATGAGTGTAATATGTGTTCAGCACATTGAAAAATATCATCATGATAATCAAATTGGGAAAAGTCATGAAATATGAAGAAAAAAAAATATAGTCAACTATTATGTTTTGAATGATAAAGATTGAATGGGGTCAAATTTACCTAAAATATTGCCGCGAGACTGGTCTTGATGAAAATTGGAAATAAAAAAAAAAAATAGAAATATTTATTTACACTCAAAAGAAGTTTATTATTACTCTTTTTAAAAATGTTTTTGTACCTTTTATGTAAATGTTTACGAGTTTTGAAGAAAAATATTCACAATTTTTTCCTTTTTTCAATAAAGGTAAAAAGTTGTTTACCCATTTTGTAGAATTTTGTTGTGTTTTCTGTTTATTGTTTCAGGTAAAAACTGAACTAAAGACTTGTGTTATTTTCTAGCTTCTTGGTGGATCATGAACAACAACTGACAGAGCAAACACACTGCTGATGCTCTTCACCTCTGAAAGCAGGAGAATCCAGGGATACTCCTGTTGTTCTTTTTGTTGTTTTATTCTTGCTGTTTTGTTTTCTACTTTTGGCATGACTTGCCTTGTTTTCGCTGAATAATTCAGGGTCAAGATCTGCCTTGTTTGGATGATCCAATCGACAGTAAAACATGTTCATAGAAAGTGCAGAGATGCAGTCTTTTATTGTGTGATGAGGAATGTGTTTTTACACTTTGGTCATATTTACTGCTTCTGATTGATTAGAAATAGGGACAACTATGAAAAATGCATGATTTATTAGTTCTCGGTACAAGCTTGTTTCACTCGAAGCTACATCCTTAGACTAGACTAGACTAGACGCCACTAAAATAGAAACACATGAACAGCAGCTGAAATGTCCTTCTAGCACCTATTTTTTTGTATAAAAAGAAAACTGGGCCGTCTATGAAGTGAACCTCTTATATCTAGTTCTCTCTGTGATATTGTGCTTTGTCGTTTCATTCAGATCTTTGCTATTGTCCATAATAATGAATTCATAACTGTTCTCATCCATGCCACTTGGCACTTTAGGGAAATATGAAACGTGAACCTTTTCGTGGAGAGTATACATTTGTTGTAGATGGTATTTAAAGAAAAAATATATATTTCACTGCAGTAAAAAGAAGCAAATAGTTGCTCTTTAGTGACAATAATAAACCAAATGATTGTGCAGTTTGTCTGCATAGTTACATGGAAAAACTACTCGCTTAACTTAATAAAAAAAAAAGCCATTCTTTTGTCTTTTAATCAGAGGACTTGGACGTACTGTATAACAGGGCACACAAATAGAAGTTTATATTTTGCGTACTAACATAAGCAGAGCAGTTCTTTGCAATGATATCATATGATTTATTATATCCTATTGGTGTACAATAGAAAATAAGATGTTGGAGTCTATAAGTAATTGCTGTTAAACATTATCATGAACTGTAAAGTAGTTTACTATGGTAATGTGATGAATGAATGTGATCACATATTTTTTTTCATGTACAGTTGTCACGTGGATGCTATGTTTACAGGCATGAATTAAAAGTTTGACATGTTGACGAATGAAACGTGAGTTTCAACGAGTGTTGATGTTTACACTTATATAGCATTTACTACAGTGGTTCAAGCTGCATTTTACTTTTATTGTGCAAACTACTGCCACCTAGTGACAGGGAGGACCAAGCAGAAGAAAAGATACAGTAGAACACGTGAAAAGAAAAATGTATCTTTAAAAAAATAATAAAATCCCTGTGAGGCACACTATTCTCATTGATCTAAAAAGAAATCAAGCATCAACCCTCAAATATCACAGAGAAACACATAGAACATATTCTTTCAAGTAATAAATTTAAACATAGGGCAGGATATGGGGAAAAAAAATATATTCGTTAAGTCTTTTATTGCTAAAGGGTGATGATGAAGGGTTTAAAACCAAAAAGAATGAGCCCACAGACATCATGATGCAATTTGTTCTGCGATTCTGGGCACAAATTTCTCGCATAGTTCTGTAGAAGTTACGTTAAATGACGCTGATGCACATTCTCGACGGCTTGGAGAGGCATCCACTCTGCTGGAAACGAAGAAGATAGATAGATAGATAGATAGATAGATAGATAGATAGTTAAATAGATAGATAGATAGATAGATAGATAGATAGATAGTTAAATAGATAGTTAGATAGATAGATAGATAATTAAACAGATAGATAGATAGATAGATAGATAGATAGATAGATAGATAATTAAATAGATAGTTAGATAGATAGATAGATAGATAATTAAACAGATAGATAGATAGATAGAT
The DNA here is from genome assembly GCF_900634775.1 of Gouania willdenowi. Classification (NCBI taxonomy): domain Eukaryota; kingdom Metazoa; phylum Chordata; class Actinopteri; order Blenniiformes; family Gobiesocidae; genus Gouania; species Gouania willdenowi. Next base: position 34,618,023 of record NC_041050.1, on the reverse strand, counting down.
AGATAGATAGATAGATAGATAATTAAACAGATAGATAGATAGATAGATAGATAGATAGATAGATAGATAGATAGATAGATAGATAGATAATTAAACAGATAGATAGCTAAATAGATAGATAGATAGATAGATAGATAGATAGCTAAGATAGATATAGATAGATAGATAGATAATTAAACAGATAGATAGCTAAATAGATAGATAGATAGATAGATAGATAGATAGATAGATAGATAGATAGACAGTGACAGAAATTATTTTTTTGACACAGGCCACAACAGCAACACAATCAGCACAATAAAACACATAAAATTGGCTTAAAAACACACAATGAAGATAATTTTATTCAGAGACGCTCCTCTTGTTTATGTTTAGCTAGGTGCTAATGCTACTTTAATACAGTAGCTATAGCTATGTTTTGACAGCATTTCTTACCTTGTATAAAACTTAATCACCTCATCTGAAACATCAAACCGTTCCAAGCCAAACTTGTTCCTGATCAGGACATGGTACATCCATTTCCTCCTCGGGGTCCTCAGAGGGAGAGTTTGGTCGCTCTCTTCGCTCCCAAACACCAGGGCCGACGCCCTTGTGCATTTGATCGCTCCTTCATGTCACGGTAAGGGGTTAGGGTTTATCTCTCCGGATGTTGATGACCCACTTTTTTCGCAGCTCATCCTTTTGTGGGAACGTAAAAAAACTCAAAGCAGAACTACATCTAGTTGAAGCTGTACACTTATGTGCCATCTTTTCTTGTTTGGAAGGTAAACGTCGTCATTTTGGATGTCATTGTGTAGACACACAACCACACAAACAGGCACAATAAAACGAAACTGTGAAAAACACGTTTCAAAAGTGTTGGGAACGTTACTTTAAAAAAGTAATTAGTTATAGTTACTCACTACTTGTTCCAAAAAGTAACTGCGTTAGCAACTGAATTACTCTGTAATAAAAGTAACTCATTACCAAGGAAAGTAACTATTTGCATTACTGTTACAAAAAAAGTTGCTATATGTCAAAGAAATCATTTTTTTTAGATGCATGTGTGGTTGTGAGGTGCTTCATTAAATTTGAGTTGCTTACAACGGATGTGGACAAAGTCTTTTCTCCTGGATATAATGAACACTTCACATGCACGTTCTTGTTTTTGACCACAATTAATTTAAAGTAGTGTTTGTATCGCCACCATAAAATGCCAACTTTTCATGTGACTGCTCCACGCTCGCAATGCTGCTTCATCAAATCTGTAGTGTGTGTGTGTGTGTGTGTGTGTGTGTGTGTTGGCACATGAGTAAAAACACTAGCTCTGATTGGCTACCATGGAACATGACGCCGCCTTAGCCAATCATAATCGCTCACCTTGTTTTTAACCCGCCTCCTCTTGCTGGCACATGTGTAAAAACACTGGCTCTGATTGGCTACCATGAAACATGACGCCGCCTTAGCCAATCATAATCGCTCACCTTGTTTCAAACCCACCTCCTCACTACAGCTGAGTAAGAAGCCATGGGTGCTTTCGGATCATAGTTTATTCAATCAGTACATGTAACGCACCGCATTTAACGTTCAGTAACGATAACGGCATAAAAAGTAATTAGTTAGATTACCCCGTTACTGAAAAACAAACACCATTACCGAACGCCGTTATTTTAAATGGCGTTATTCCAAACACTGGTGACGGCTCACTCCTCCACTGTTTTGACTGTCCGAAAGCGGTAACAGGAAAGATGTAAGCGGTCTTATTTTCAACCGGAAATACGTCACGCATCACTGTGCACATAGCCCATAAATAACATTGAAAGCAGGAAAACTTTTTTTTTAATTACCGTAGCTACAGTCCTCCCATCTGGTACAAGCCATATGTCACGCTGCAGTCCTTTCCTTCTGCTATACCATCGACATGTGGGACTAACTGACAGTTTTCAGCTGAATGAGTGGGCAGAGAAACCTACACATATGCTGCAAGCAGGATGGAAACATCCGCAGAGATATATTTCACTTTCTCTGCTCTGAAAAGGAACAGCGTGTTAATGCACACAATGTACTTCCCACGTCAAAATGTGCTGAGAATATTAGGTTTACCGTCACAGGCTGAGCATTCCAGTAAGTAACAGAGATAATCAGGAAAGTCAAGCAGCAATGTCATGTTAAATACCACTATAGTGATATTTGTGATTCAGGGGTGTACTGGGACCAAAATTTAGCCCTGGCATTTTCTGTCCAGACCAGCTCACTACATTATCAGAGGACACCATGATACTCAACATGTGGCTCTTTATGTCTTAATTTAAAATATTTTAAATACCCTTTTTTACCCATTTCCTTTTGTCCCATTTTGCCCCTTTTCAAAAAGTTCTGACACTTTTTTTTAGAATATAGTCAATAAATACCCCTTTTTCTTGTCCATTTTTGCAAGTACTTTTTGATACTTGTATCCAATTTTTGTCCTTTCTTTCTTTATTTTTTTTTGGTCACTTTTCATCCAAGTAATAAACCATTTGCCCAATAAATACCACTTTTTCCCCCTACATGTTGCTTCTTTTTGTTCCACATGTTTGCCGTTTTTCACCATTGTTTGCCACATTTGGCCATTTTTCACTATTGTTTGCCACATTTTGCCCATTTAAGCTACCCTTTTCCATTACATACCACCTGGTTCCACTTTATTTGCCCATTTTTTTTTAATTTAAGGTCAGATTTGGTCCTACATCAGGAGGGTGATGACTGGAAATGATAAAACTATTGAAATAAATCTATCCAGGAGGCGCTAAATACTGTTTAATTCCACTTATTTACAAAATTAGATTCTTTAAACAGTGTGTTATCACTCATTCATTACTTGAGCCAAAAAAGTTTGAGAAAACTCATTTTGGTGAATTTGCATATTTAGTTTTACCTGTGACTTTTAGATTTACCTTTTAGATTTAATTAACATTTAGCATTTAGATTTAACATTGACATTATATTTTCACACATTTCACAAGTATTGCTGTAAAAAAATCACATATATTTTTTAAATGTGGTTTAATACTAAATGTCACACAACACAAACTGTCAATGAACACTAAATACACAGAAACTCCTGAACAATTGAATTAAACACAATAAAAACATGTAAAAGTGAATGGAGAGTAGTCTGAATTGGGTTCTGGAGCAGTGCTCCACCTCATACATCGGACTCATTCGCCAGCCGCGAGCGATTCCAAACCAGCCTGATACACATCCACCAGGGAGCCAATCAGCGCCCTCTGGCTTCTCCTGTGAGTATTACAGGCACCGGCCCAGTATTTCTGTTCACTCGCTCACCCGAATCAGGTGATGCCCTGTGAGGGCAGCGATTGGCTCTTGTCTCAGACCTTCCCCGAGGCGATTGGACGAGTGACGAGCACTCAGCACGTGACCTCTACAATGAGCTTCCACCCACAGGGATAACAACGGCTGCATAATCCAATATATAATACTGCAGATTTCATGACTTTCTTACTTATGGTGCATGAAAATACCCATCAACAAAAAGTGTTGGCATTAGACCATTCTTTAAAAGGGTTTATAATAAGTTCTTAGCGTTCTAGTTGACAATTAACAAAAAATATGATTAAACACGATTTTATTTTAGACTCTTGTTGCAGTACAAAGCATGCTGGGGGAAGGGACGTGGTCTCGCTGAAGCCATAGCGTGACGTAAGCACGCAAAACATCGCCTTCTATTTAAAAAAATTCTTAAAAAAAAAAAAAAAAAGAATAAAAAATGTATTGCTTTCTTCTTTAGTGCATTAAGAGTTTGGACCATGAATATAAATCGACATTTTACAGATCAGGATCAGAGTATTGACTTCAATGTGAATACTTATTACTTTTATTTTTATTTGTATTAGCAAACACGACAATATGCAACAACTTCATCAATGCACAACATCTACTAAATACAGTTCAAAAACCAAAATGACAGGAGAAAATGCACACACAAAAAATATGAGATAAAATAAAATAACCAAAACATTGTACAAAAGTCTTTTTTGTTTGTTTGTTTGTTTTTTAAATAAATAAATTTAACCTAATTATCAAATTATATAATTTTCTTGCATGGGCATTTTCAATTTTATCCAGGTATCGTTGAAACATGATCTTCCTTTCTTTCTTTCTTTCTTTCTTTCTTTCTTTCTTTCTTTCTTTCTTTCTTTGTTTTTTTTTTTTTTTTTGCGCTTCCTTTCGGGGCTCTGTGACGTCATCGTCCAGTGCCCACGGGTGCCAGGAATCCCATCAAATCATTAACTTTTATTAGTTTACTATGCTTTGCAGCTCTTGACTCTAATGTTTCAGTTTTTTAAAGATGTATATTTAATACCACCACGGAATAAAAATAAGTATAATAACTTCAACCATGTGGGTACGTTTTTTCAAGCTTTTCTTTTCATTCCAATGAAATGATCTGGTCTGACTGCTTTTTATTGTAGTATGAAAAAACTGACGACCGTTTTTGGTTAGTAGGTAAGTGCTTGATTTCCTGAAAGACTTCATTCCTTTCTGTATGAGACATGAGATCATAAAGCGTATTACTCATATTTGTATGTATTGTCTTTAACTCACTGCATTATCCACCCAATCTAGGGCCATGGTTGATTCCCTGGTGTTATGGAATGTGTATGTGAATGTTTATAATTCCAGAAGGAGTCCATAGGCCTACTGTATTATTAAGCCCTGTCTTTATAAAGTGTTGAAGTCACCACCTTGTGGTTAAAATGGTGAATGAAGCCACAGTTAAAGTTGGGCAGTGAGTCAAAAGATATATATCATCTCCTTTTAAACAAACTAAACACCTCGTTTATATCTGACAGGGAGGAAATATATATATATATATATATATATATATATATATATATATATATATATATATAATCAAACTAGCACAAGCACGAAATCTACCAACATTAAAAAAAGAAAATACACAGTCTGTTCATTTAATCTTCAAATCCTAATAATGTGCTGTTTAAAACATATTTTTTATTTAATTTGGTTTACTTTACATGATTCACAGTGAAACATTTGAATTTGAATGATTGAGTCTGAGTGGCTCAATGAATGAATGAATGATGGTTCTTAACTCTCCTATTGCCCTTGGGGTCAGTTTGACCCCATTCAATGTTTATCATTTAAAAAAAAATAACAGTTGACTTCTCTTTTTTCGCTTCATATTTCATGACTTTTCCTAATTTGATGGGTACACGTGATTAAGCATAAATTTATCATGATGATATTTATTCAGATGAGAACACATAATATTGCACATATTGGTGTTCCTCTAGGGTCAATTTGACCCCAAGCTGTTTTAGCCCAAGGGTGAAATGTGTTAGTAAATATCTGAGGATAATATGAGGGTTAATTAATACCTGACTAATAACTAATGTTCCCATCATACAAATTTGTTTTCATTTATGTAATGGTATATATTTGTTGTTTTAAATACTGTAATATCATGGGAACAATTATAATGTTGTGTGTAGAGCTGGGCAATATATCGTGATTTAAGATATATCAAGTTTTCTATTTTGGCGATATAGAAAATGACAATATCGAGATATATCTATGTATATCATTTGAACTTGTTTTTATTTATACAATCATAGTACAAATCACATCATACAAGTATTTAATATTATTCACAGAGTACAGTCAAGTTTTTTCATATTTCTGAGCTATATAATTTGACAGGTTATTTTGGATTAAAATACTCGTTTTTACGAGTGAGTGCTTTTGTTACTTTTCAGAACAGCATGAAAAACACAGTTAGATGTATTACTCCTTACCCAGACCCTCCCCTATACAAGCCACACTACAGAACTCACTCACACATGCTGTCCCTTAGAGGAGAAAAAGTCAAAAGTGGCACATATTGTGCCACTGTTTGTTAAATAAATGTGTATGTGTGGCATTTGTCTTCCTGGTTTGACCTTATTGAGTTAAAAATGTCTTGATTTATATCGTATATTGCCATTTAGAGAAAAAAAATATTGCGATATGAGTTTTGATCCATATCGTCCAGCGCTAGCTGTTTGTATTAGTTGCCACCGTTCTCACTATTTACTCTTTAGTTTGCATTTTTTGGGATTGAAGAATGAAAAAAGTCTTTAATTTTGTCTCTTTTTCTCACTTGAAAACAAAGATACTCAGTTTTTTTTTTTTTTTTGCTTTTTTTTCTACCCTTGTGTGTCTCAGCCCTAATACCTCTGAGCAGGACAACACAAACACACTGACATACTGTACACCTCAGGATTAGACTGTGCACAAAAAAGATTATCGCGTCACATGGTGGCCCCTCCAAATGGTGCCTTCCAATAACCTACTTCTCCCCCTCTGTGCAATCCCATCATTCATTTAGGTTAGGGTGGGTGTGGGCTCAGCATCATCATCATCATCAGCAGCAGCATCACAAAGGTTGAGGGAGGGAGGGAGGGAAGGAAGGAAGGAAGGAAGGAAGGAAGGAAGGAAGGAGGGTGAGAAGAGAAAAAGAGAGGATCAGGGACAGATGAATTCTAGTCTGAGTGACGGGGAGCACTGGAGTGTGTGTGTGTGTGTGTGAGGACAAAACAGGAAATGCTTTAGACAGAGAGAATAAGGTGTGTGTGTGTGTGTGTGTGTGTGTGTGTGTGTGTGTGTGTGTGTGTGTGTGTGTGTGTAAACTGGGTGTGTGACAGAGAAAGAAATAAAGAGAGAGAGAGAGAGAGAGAGGGGGGAGGAGGGAATAAGGAAGATAAAGGGAGGGAGCAGGTGGATAAGGACTAAATAAGGGGAACCAGACAGGGAGGGAAGATGGCTGAACCAGAGCTGAAATCCAGGAGCCGCCGGGAGAGCGTTGCCAAGGAGAAGATGGGAGCCGGTAAGTAGACTGTAAATACGCACATGGGGCTGGGCTACAATACGCAACCATGTGGTCTGATGCAATATTGCCTTATGCATGGCAACAACTGCAGATTAGGCAGACAGGTGTGGGTCACGTGGATTAGACAAGTGAGCAATGCTAAGCATACTAATAAAAATCCCCCTGAGGATAAAGAGTTAATTCTCCTTCACGACTCAGCAGGTTTATTATTATGATTCTAACTATTTTTGTTTGCTTCTTCTACTGTACTTGTTTTATCCTGTTCAGTGTTGTGTAGTCTGCCCATGCATCAAATACCAGACAACTCAGCACATACACCTCCTTTTCTTAACAACAATTATGTTCACAGGAACAGCCTTTTATTTCATTATTATTTGATTAAAATAGATTTTTGTACTTTGTTTCTCTTGTGTATGGATGAACTATTTTATTAGAACTGTGTTCCTGTTGTAATTGACTGTTTTAGTCCAGGCTTGGTGCTTTGTTTTATCAGTATTTATTGTTATTTGTCATACTTGTTCTCTTTTGTCATGTTGTATTCTCTCTGTATTTTATATATTTTTACATTTTAGGTTTGCCTTTTAATATTAATGTGCATTGCACCTTTGAAGTAATCAATAAATAAAAATTCAAATGCCTAAAGCAGCTCACATTGAGCACAACATTGCGTACACCATGGACAGGACACCTGTGTGTGTGCGTGAAGAAATAAATATCTAAATAATAAATAATTATTGAATAATCTTCTTCATAGAATCCTGTAGGAGAACAAAGGGTTTTTAAAAATGGTAATATTAATTATGAATAATATTGGTGTTAAGATTGAGTTACATGTGTCTAACTCAAGGCCCGGGAGCCAAATCTGGCCCTTGAGACCATCCAGTTCAGCCCACAGGAAAAAGTTGAAAAGACAGAAAAAAACACAAATTATTGTCCAACTTACCAAATAGTTAATTTGTAGATATCTCAGAGCTTCTAAATACACAAATACATATTTAAATCTCAAATTCTTCACATCATTTCCATCATTTATACGTTGTGTAAAGTGAAAACATTGGGACATTAATGTTTAAATTGTTGGTTTTCCCACCTGTAATCTAAAGCCAATTTAAGCTAAAACTACTTTGTTTTTGGCTCCTGAACTAAAGTGAGTTTGACATTCCTGAGTTAAAGTGTCCTCGATGACTTGATGAGTCAGTATTTAATACCTTGTTCTTCAGGGTGTGAATTCTTGTCAAACTACTAACTACTCCTCTATAGAGAACAATATACAGTAGATACATGAACCACAGGCAAATAGTTAAGTTTAAACATTTATTTCTCAAACAAGTTAAATCAAATAGACAGACGACTGTAATTAAATTAAACAGTAGCGGGCGATATGCACCTATTCAAGTTGGTTGCAACACAACAATAACTACAAGATAGAAGAAGAAGAAATTAAAGTTACACAAACAACACTAGAGAGAAATAAAATCAACATAGCATGATATTTATATGCGAGTGTGTGTGTGAGGTGTGTCGTGGTATCCGTCACACAGAACACCGACTATATCCTCTACAATCCAATTAAATTGATCTTTTTCAATGTTTTCGTTGCTCTCTTTGAAGCAGACCCTGATCAAAATGATCTGATTGTGGAGCAGCCGATGTCTCCGTCGTCCTCCATGGTCCCCTCTGAGTCAGCCACAGGCAGCTTGGCCCAGAAAGGGGAGAAGATCGAGCTCAAGCGCAGCATCACGCTCCTGAACGGCGTGGGAATGATCATAGGCTCCATCATCGGATCCGGTATATTCATCACACCGACCGGCGTGGTGAAGGAGACGGGCTCGGCCGGGCTCTCCCTCATCATCTGGTCCGTCTGTGGAGTGGTGTCCACCATGGGGGCCTTGTGCTACGCCGAGCTGGGCACAACCATTACGAAGTCTGGGGGAGACTACACCTACATCCTGGAGGTGTACGGGGAGCTGATGGCTTTTCTGAAGCTGTGGGTAGAGATGCTGATAATCCGGCCATCGTCCCAGTACGTGGTGTCACTGGTGTTTGCTACATACCTCCTGAAGCCTCTGTACCCCACCTGTCCTGTGCCCGACAGCGCCGCCAAGCTCATCGCCTGCCTGTGTCTGAGTGAGTGATGCGTGTTGCTACTAAAGAAGCCAATTTTGTTACAGCAGTGGTTCCCAAACAGGGGTACAGCAGCACTTTGCAGGGGGTACTCGGAAAGATTTAACAATTAATTAAAAAATGATTGGGAAATGTTCCTAGTTCCTTTTTAAACCACAAATTAACAGTACTGTTAATATGTTAAGGTTTCATTTATTCAGACACCTTTTTTCAGTAAAGTTTACTTTGATCTCCTGACATGTTTTGACTGACAACTGCCAGTCTTCCTCAGAGGCATCTGCTGATCACTTTGATGTGTCCATTGCTTGGACACAGTTTTGTCCATAACTTCCGTGTAATAATTCCAGCAAGTTAATTTTGTCTTATTTTTGAATTTTATTTATTTATTTATTTGACAGGGACAATGCAGACAGACATACCGTAGTTAGAGCGTATAGCTAATGCTAATTCCAACTCCTGTCCCTGGTTGAGCTTTTCCCTCGATACAAAATGTATAAAAGCACAATCTTAAACACATATTAACTTATTTACAACAGTGATCTAACATTTATACATTCCCACATTCAGCTCACACAGATACACGCACTAACTCATCACACCGCACTCGCACTATTAAAACATTATTTACAAGTGGGTACAATTTTGATTTGTTTTAAGCCACAACTTGAGCCTGGATGTGAAAAATTTAAACTCTGTGATGCAATTGAGATGGGTAGACTGTGAGTTCCACAGATTGGGATGTTTGATGGAAAAAGCAGACTGACCAAACGTGGTCCTATGGCTGGGGATTGTGTAGTTATTGCTTACTTAGTGGCTCTGGATATTAGTTTAAGAGAATATCATTTAATAAAGCTATACAATATGTTAAGGTTTAATATATTTAGACTGTCTGAATAAATGAAACTTTAACATACTATTCCAAAAGAAGAAAAAACTAACTTCCTGGAATTTTTAACAATTACTCAATGAAATGCTATATTTTTCTGTAATTTGTTGAAACAGGATTATTTTATGCTGTGGAGGCCATTTTATCTCACTTTTGACAATAGGAGACAATAATTAGCTACATTTTACAAAGGTATTTACTGTATTTACTTACTACTGAAGTAATCACATGCTTTTTTTTTATTTTCTAAATCCACTTTAAATTACACTCGTTTTTTTTTAATTTGTAGATTAAGCCTCAGTGAACCAATGTTCAAAACACAGATAGGGGTTTAGGAGAGGCTGCTGTTCCACAAATAAAAAAGCATATGAAATTATGCAGAGGGTACTTATGATATAAAGAGGGGGTACACATGATTTTGACAAAAATGCAAAGGGGTTATACGGATCAAAAAAGATTGGGAACCACAGTTTTAGAGGATTTGCAGTAATTTTTTTTCTCCATGTACTGCAGCCCTCCTGACTTTTGTAAACTGCCTCAGTGTGAAGGCAGCCACCAAGGTCCAGGATCTGTTCACAGTGTCCAAACTACTGGCCCTCTGCATCATCATTCTTTTTGGCTTTATTCAAATTTTTACTGGTAAGTGTCACAAACCAACAAAATAAACAGTATATTTTATTTCTTAAATTACTTTCTCGATAAGAGCCATAAGAGTGAATGTTTGTGTGGTTGTTTTTGACAGAGTTTTAAGAAGTACCTTTAAAAAAAAAAAAAAAAAAAAAAAAAAGTAAAAGTACAAATACCACAACTGAAAATGACTTTGGTGAAAGTAAAAGTCACCAATTTAAAAAAAAAAAACACTTGAGTAAAAGTCTTAAAACAGCTCACATTAAATGTATTTAAGTATCAAAAGTGTCTTGTGAAAATTATAGTCAAGTATCAAAAGTACAATTAAAAAGTATGCATAAAAAGAAGCAAAACAGCCATAAATAGTTCCCCCTGTTCTCTTTATTTCACTTTTAGGTAAAATGAAAAGACATGGTATGATCAAAAAAAGTAGTTTTCTTCATTGCTCCTGGACATGCCCGTTCCAGATTTATTATCTTCATATTTTAATTTGTAATGAGGTGGCAAAAAGTAAAAGTATATTTTTTAACTTTTAATTGTAGTCAAGTAAAAGTAGAGTAAAAAACAAAACAAAAAACTTAATCAAATCATCAAAAAAAACTAGTACATTAACTTTGTAACTACCTCTGGTTTTTGACATTACATTTTTTATTGAGTCATATTTGTTTTGTGACAAATATCCTATTTTAGTCATGAAATTATTATGGTTTAAGTTTTAGTCCAATAAATATATTTAGGATTTAACCATCTGAAATGACTTATTATTACTGTATATTATCATGATATAAGTTAAATTCCCACTGATATTACTTCTGAAGTGGGACACAGATTTCAGGCACGGGCGGAAAAAGCATTATTGTACCACTTATAACTGTTAAATACAGTATGTAAAACATCGACAATATCCAAGCAATAAATGGCAGAGATCAGTCCCTCCCTGCAGTATCTTCACTTCAGAATTTCTGGATTTTTATTTATTTTTTGACGCATTTTTTGTGTATTTTAGGGAAATTCTGTGCGATTGTTTTGTGAGAAATGTCATTATTTTAGAAAAATCGAGAGTTGTATCAAACAAATTGTGTCTGCACTGCAGTCTTGTGAGTTTTGATTAAGCTCGTAATATGGTAAATAAGACCACAATGGCAGACAATCTTTTTTTTTTTTTTTAATTGTAGATTCAAAGTTGAAATGAAAAATATTCTGATTATTTATACATTTCCACGTAACACTCAGCAACCCTTTTAAAACCTGTAAAATAACTGATGAGTATTATTTTAAGGAGACGCCCTCAGCGTGCTGCTGAGTCCAGCTGTAACGCCTGCTTTGTTTTGACAGTATTAACCACAGTAGAGCTGATAACAGCAATAGCTAATATAAATAAACACAAATCAAACACATGCTCTTTTATCTGTTATTACTGAATCCATCTAATGCATGTGTGTGAGGTTAATTCCTATTCTCCATAATGATGAACACAGTCTAATGAACCAAACCAAGCAGGCTGGCCTCTTTTCAGCTTGTTCACACTGAACACAGGGCCTGCCTGTCTGCAGCCGTGTGATCGAATCTGTGCAAATGTGCATCCATGTGGACGTGTGGGCGGACTTTGATGCAAAGCACATCATGTTTAATACAGGGATTCTATGCACAAAATGTTCCCAACAAATATAATGAAGCAAATTTAGACATATTGTGAGAATAAATAGTTTTGTTCAGATGCTGAAATGATATAACATGATATAATGGGAAAATATATTCTGATATGTACAATCAGGGTTGGGGTCAATTATAATTGCAGTCGCGTAATTGATAATTAATTACAATTATGGCATAATCTTGATTGTAATTGTAATTTTTAAAATCTGTTGCTGTCGTAATCCTAATTAGATTATAATTGAGTTAAGGTAATTGACTTTGTGATTGTAATTGCCATGAAAATTCTATAAAAATGGTCAATTATAATTTAACGCTAAACTGGGGAACCATGTTACAGTTCTATAAACAGTTCCTAAAAACATTAAATCATTATTGAAACATGTTTCCTATCAAGCTTTTCAACATTTTACCATTTAGAAAAAAATATATAAAGGTTATACTGACACAAAAAATGCTCTGACGCCCACATTAAAATAAATTAAACGCTATATTAGGAAGCCTAACACGGTAACCAATAGATAGGAAATAAATGAGATGATAGATATTTGTTTTTAGTTTATTTTACAGCTGATCATAAGAGATGCTAACAGAAAGCTAACACAAGAGGCAGGTTAATTTTTATTAGGTTATTGATTTCAGGCTCAGTAATTGTGATTAATTGTAATTAAACTTTAGTAATTGAGAATATAATTGACTTTCTGAGGATAAAATATAAAATATAATTCTAATATATATGCTGGTCACCATAATCGTAATGGATTTTAATTGAACATGTGTAATTGAAAACAATAATAATTGAAAAATGTAATTGACCCTGTGTACAATGCTTCCCAGTGCAGTATTAGCAAAGTGGTTGAAAGAGGCCTGGTTAATGCTATTCAAAGGAAAACCAGGCGGGAAACCAACGAAGCATTAGCATTTACCTCTACAGGCCCCACCCATCACCATTGTACTCCATACTTGTGTCTCCATGGAAACCAGGGGGCGAAGCTTGCCACCCGTCGTCACACTGAAGCCTTACAGAGAACAGGGAGAGCGGGATGGAGTGAGGGATTAATGCACGTTTGATAAGCACCAACGAAAGGAGATTTATTAACATCTGAAAGCAACAGGTCGAAGAGAGTCACTGACAAGCAGGATTAACTCACACACACACACACACACACACACACACACACACACACACACACACTCCTTTATGCTGCTCCTCTCTGATAGCACTGGCAGATATGTCAAAAAGATGTTCACTTCTGGAAGAATGCAGGTAAATGTGTACATAGGGGTTTTTGAGTATGCTGAATCCATTTTTAATGGGATCCAGGCTGGCAAACAATGGTTCCCACTCACAATTAAGAAATCCAAGATGGCCACCATCTGTATTACCAATTTGGGTACTTGTCATAACTCATATCTACAGAAAAAGTTTGAGTTTAATCACTGTACATGTTGGCGAGTGCTGCAAAATAAACACATCATCAGTTTAATGGTTATGCATGCATGCATCAGGATCACAATGGATATAATCTTCCTGAGAAATAAATTGAAATAGACATATTTGTAGTAGCGCCTTGAGTTGGATGAACGCGTGCTAATGTGGCTTAGATGAAATGAGAGAATACTTTGAAGTCCGGTTGGATATACCAACCCACATATTGCAGCAAGTGAAAAGTGACAAAATGACAACAAATAATTTACAACTTCTTGATGTAGTAGGTTGACTACTCCCCGAGCACCCTCTTGTGGGAATGGCTCCACCAATATTAATTCATGTTTTGATGGGGATTTAAATCAAATCGTTCACCCTTTAAAAGGCATCTTTGTCATACACAGTTGTGGCTGAAAAGAAATCACAATTTCACCCTTTCCATGTGTAAAGCGTTGTGGTGGCCATCTTATATCTTACTCTGGATGCATTATACAGTATTTAAACCTATTTCATGACAATCCTTGTTCCCAAAAACCTACATTTTGCCACATGTTTCTATGTCTAACAGAACCAAAGTTCTGGTAAGATTGAAATTTGCAGTACAGATGGCGGCCATCTTGGATTTTGCTCTGAGCACAATTTATGTTATTTTAAGATGTGTTATTGAATTTCTTGACCCTGAAAAACTATAATTCGCCACTGAGATCATGCTTCTATATCAAGTAGAACCAAAGTTATGACAAAATATCAAAATTGGCAATACGGATGGTGGCCATCTTGGATTTCTTGATTTTGAGTGGTAACCATTGGTTTCCCAGCGTGGATCCCATTAAAAATGGATTCAGCATACTCAAAACTCACTGGATTTATTGGCAGCTCTGGATAAGTGAGTAACTTGAGGCCGACTTATCCACAGACATATCTGCTCCTGTTAAAATGTCAGCTGGGATGGAGCTTCTGTACATCAAAGAAGAGGCTTGAGTGACCAACTGTTAGATGCAAATGTCAAAGATGTCAAAGGGCAAACGGCACGAGATAGCAGCAGCTACATGGAACAGGATGGAATTCTATGTTGTTTTTCTGCTTTCTGTGTAGGAGACGTCCCATATCTGACACCAGAACATGCCTTTGAAGGCAGCAAATATGGGGTGGACAATATAGTCCTGGCTCTGTACAGTGGTCTTTTTGCTTTTGGAGGCTGGTGAGAGACATTTGTTAAATAAATGCTAGAGAAGAATGTTTAATCTATTTAATCTAATACACTTTTGAATGTGTTTCTCCCCCTTCCAGGAATTATCTGAACTATGTAACGGAGGAGATGATCAACCCAGAGAGGTAAGTTACAGTAAATGCGATGATGGTTGTATTGATGAAATGTATGGCCAAAAAAAAAATGCATCTCAAATGTACTTTTTGGGGTTTGATATCACATTAAATGATCTATACATTTTGCTTAGTTATTATTTTGGATTTCCGTAACAACATGAGAATCAACCAGACATTAAAGATATCTGGGGAAGGATGATTATCTCCAAAGGAGGTGCAATTACAAAACATATGAGAAATGTAGTTAGTTTCCCAGTACAGTAATTATATGCGCCTCCCTGTAATTAGTTAGATTACTAATCTTTTACTAACCTTTTTTGAGTTGTGACCCCATTTTGATATCATACATTTTTGGCGACCCCAGGGACATTTTTTTTTAATTTGTTTATGATCATGTTTGTTAAAGTGTGTTACAAATATAGAGTAGCCTGGATTAGTTAGTACAAGTATAGAATACAGTTGTTTGATGTTCATTGTGTGTGATGTGTTAACTTGAAGATGGGGTCAGGCGACCCCATTTTAATTACAGACGACCCCAAGGTTGAAAAACACCGCAGTGGTCGATGCTTAACTTGATACAAATTGACTAGAAAGTATTTTATGTTCATTCATGAAAAATATTGTCCTGTTCTGTTTTTTTTGTCTTCAAACACTTTAAATAAGTCCAAAGCTTTAAACGCACATTTAGGACTTGCATCTTTACTGAATGTCTGCTCTACAGGCTGTTAGATTAATATTTGCTGTTTTCAGTGCCTTTTCTTATAAGTTTTGATACATCATCAAACAAAATAGGAAAAAAAAGTAAATTATTGTCAAATAATCAAATAATTCTTGACCCTCTTCCTGCAGGAACCTGCCGTTGTCCATCATCATATCCATGCCTATAGTGACGGTGGTTTACGTTCTGACCAACCTGGCCTACTTCACCACCATCTCCCCTGAGATGATGGTGGAATCAGAGGCAGTTGCCGTGGTGAGCGTCATGCTTGTGTCATTAAGTCGTTGGCTATAAGATGTGGTGATGTCTTCTTCTTTGGTTACGATGTCGTCCATGTGATGCTGTGCAGAGTTTTGGCGAGTACCACCTGGGTGTGATGTCCTGGCTTATTCCTGTCTTTGTTGGATTGTCCTGTTTCGGTGCCGTCAACGGATCTCTCTTCACCGCATCTCGGTGTGTGTGTGTGTGTGTGTGTGTGTGTTTGGCAAACATTGATTTTTCAATTATAATTACGTCTTCAATTATCCATATTCAATTACAACTCAGTTATGATTACAGTGACCGGCATTTTTTCCAATTAAAATTACAATTATTTTTTTCCCCTGAATGTCCATTACAATTACATTCTCAATTACTGAAGTTCCAATTCAATTGATCTCAATTAATGAGTCTTTTTATAAATAAGCCCATAAAACATAACCTTCCTCTTGTGTTAGCTTTCTGTTAGCATCTTTTATGATAACGGGTCATTTTGTTCTAAATCAGCTGTAAATTACTGTAAAAAATATTATCTATCATCCAATTTGTTCCTCATCTCTTGGTTACCTTATTAGGCTTCATAATCAATTAAAATATTGGTATTAATATTTTTGGTGTGGTGTGAGCATCAGTATACCCCTAGATTTAATTTGTTTTTTAAATAATAAAATTATTCTCATGAGAACTGACAGATAATGGGAAAACTTGATATGAAACACATTTTAATAATTTTTAACCTCGTATGTGAAGGCCAGGGTTGGGGTCCATAACATTTTTAAATTACAATTACGTCTTCAATTATCCATGTTCAATTACAACTCAATTATGATGACAAATACTTGCATTTTTTTCCAATTACCATTAAAATTACTATTATTATTTCTGAAAGGTTATTACAATTACATTCTCAATTACTAAAGTTTCAATTCAATTCATCACAATTAATGAACCTTTCATTAATTGCGAAATTTTAATATTTTTGTTGTGGGCGTCTGAGCCTTTTTACTCTCTGTATACCTCTAGATTTATATATTTTTTTAAATGGTAAAATGATCCTCAAGAGAACTAATGGCTAGTTGGAAAACTTCATATGAAACATATTTTAAGAATTGTTCATTAATGATTGTATGTGTAAGCATATATATTTTTAATATAATTATTATTACACTATATAATTATTATATTATATATAAATATATTATTCCATAGAACTGTAACATGATTCCCCAGTTTTGCATTTGATTAAATTGTAATTTTTGTAATTGTAATATTTTTTAAACAATCCCTGAGGAACGTCTGTTTTTCTAGTCTCTTCTATGCAGGGGCTCGGGAAGGTCACCTCCCTGCTGCTCTGGGATTGGTGCACACAGATCAGTTCACACCAGTGCCGTCCCTCATATTCACAGTAAGAAAACACAAACACAGTGGATAAGATTTATTTACCCATCATATTTGAGACATGTTAAATTGGACACCTCTATGAAAAGAATGGTTGTTTATTTAGTGCATTGTTGTGCAAATTAAAAACTGAATCATTTTTTTTCATTTTCAAATGAAAGTCTAATGTAATTTTTTTCCTTTTTTATTACTTTGCCTTAGTGCTTTCTGTCCATGATGTACGCCATTTCCAATGACATCTTCTCCGTCATCAATTTCTTCAGTTTCTTCACCTGGCTTTGTGTGGGCATGGCCATTGCTGGCTTGCTTTGGCTACGCTTCACCAAACCTAACATCAGACGGCCTATTAAGGTAAAAAAAAAAAAAAAAAGCACAATGCAGAGATGCTGAAACTGCATGAAATGCCATTGGAGCATTCCACAATAAATTTTCAGGACATTCCACACATTATAAGACACAGAGGGAAGCTACAATGACCTCATGAAATGGCTTTTCTATATTCACAAGTGGTGAAATAACCCAAAGTTGGGGTCCAAAATAAAAATGAAGAAGTCACATAAATAAAAAAATGTTTATATCCCAAGAAAGAATCATCTTAATACTATAAATTAAAACAGAAATGAGATTTTTTTCTTACAATGAAAATAGTAAAAAAAAAAAAGAGGTATTTTCACCCAAGAACCAATGCATATATGTGACTAATCATTATTGATTTGAACAGTCTATGTACATAGCTCAAAGCTGATCAAATTACAGGAGCTGAGGCATATGTAAGGTTTGTTTACTGAGGCTCACACATGTTCCAGACCCAAACCCAGACAAACTTTTTTCCAATTTGAGGGTGCTGGCATGTCCACCAGATAGGAAGTATAGCAGATCTTTTTTGTATTCTGAGAGAGCAGGTAGAGCTATATTACTACACCAAATTTTAGTTTCCTATGAATTGTATTGTATTTGTGAGATATTGGAAGCTGAAAATGGAAGAAAAATAAGGAAGTGCAAAAATCGACATGTACCCCCCTCACAAAAGTATTCATCCGATTAAACTTAAACCTTACAGTCTGCCTATTGAACTATTTACAAACAACTGGTAAAAAAAATCAGAATTTTTTGGGACCGAAGTGCATTATTGTGAAATTATATGGATTACATAGGTGTGAAAGGAATCAGTGAAGAAAAGCCCAGTGTTTGCTCTGTATCAAACATCAACATGCTTCTCTGGTTTCAGAGAAATAAAAAGAAGCATCGCTGCTTTGGTTGTTCTGGGGAAGTAGAAACATCCAGTGTTTTGAGGACAAGGAGGAGTGGTGTTGAATGAAAACATGCCTCTCAGTGTCTCTTTCATCCAGGGAATATTGCATGTGGCGATCGGACACTCTCATCTCTTCCTATTTGATGAATTGCTTTCAGGCCTTTCTTTTTGATAAGACGACCTGTTCAGAACACTGAACATCCTGTATGTGATCTCGATTCTTTTTAGTATCATCTTTTTTGACATTTTTTTAATTTTAATTTAAAAATCAGAATGAAACAAAATAGATACTCTAAATTGTGTGGGTTTTTTTATTACACAGTACACACCTTTTAAATAAAATAATTACATTAATTTACAACAAACATGTAAAATATATTAACAAACCAAATGATAATTAATGTATATTTTATGAAATGAGTTGGCCTTAGTGATTTCATTTTCAGAAATAGATTTTGAAGAAAATAGAAACCGTTTGTGAACCAAAGAGTCTATACATGTTGACCCTCTGATAAACCAAATCCATCCCTTTCACACACCTGATTTTTTAAGATAACAATGTACAAAGACTTTTTCACTTGTATGTTTTTTTAATCACTTAATGATTATATGATCAAAATCAAAGCCTTCTAACTAATATACTGTAGTAACAACTGATCCCTTTTTTTGTACAGACCCATTGTCAATCAGTAAACTAATAACTATAATAACTGGGGGGAAAAAAAAAACGTGTTGAATTTGTGGCAAACAGAACAATATTTCATCAGGGCAAATTCCGCTTTTTTTCCAGTTTATTCCAGTTTTAAGCAAAGACAAAGTTGATTCAACAAAACATTTTTAATCAGATTACTATAGAGAGCAAGATGATTTTTATAGGAAATACATTTTAATATTTTTATTAATATCACCATCAATATGAATGCTAGGTGTGACAAAAGCAGATGTTAAGCTAAACTAGAAAAAATTGCATTGCCACGTCAATGCAAGTGGGAATGTGAAAATGAATTGCCAACTCCTTTGGCTGTATGTGTTTATTGTTAGTACACATTACCAAAAGCTTAAATATTTAGGAAAAGTCCTACTGGTGGAAGCAAAGTAAGCATTCCCACTAAAAGAGTAATTATAAGAAAGAGGAAGATTGCAGCAACATTTTAAGCTAAAAATTGTGGCGGTAGCTGCAGGATTAAAGCTTTAACAGCAGGTTTTAATCAAAGTTCATGAGCACCAGCTGCTACACTCTAGCAGAGCTAATCAAGCACTCTAAGGCTTGCAAAAGCAGCTGAATTTACATAAAACCTTAAAATACATTAAAAGTAAGAGAGTTAGCATTTTACAAATTAGATATTGCCATTTTCACCTAAGCAGCAGAACATTTTAGTAACTTAGTACAGTATAAACCTTTCATTTCACAATAGCTTTTAAATCTAAAACTACGAGCCTGTTTTCTCCAGGTGTGGATTGTCATCCCTGTGACGTTTGTGCTGAGCTGCATATTCATGATCGTCAGTGTCCTTCTGGCGGCTCCATTCGAGTGTCTGATTGGCAGCGGTATTATTCTCACGGGCATCCCAGCGTACCTGCTGGGCTTCAAGTGGAAGAAACCTCACGTGGTCAACAAGATGCTGGGTGAGTGATTCTTTCTCTGTTTGTTCAAGGACAGCGTGAGACGCATTGAGTAGAAACTGTTGTGAGAATTTGAGCCTAAACGCTGCTGCGTTTCATTAAAAATTCAACAACATCTGATCTGTGATAACCTGGAGATTTCAAACAGGTGCAGCTCATGTAACAAGGTTGTTTCTTCCTAGAAATCTTCACCACGTTCTGTCAGAAGATCTTAGTCTGTTCCTGAAGAGAGGAGCAACATGCAGCGGCCCGAGTAACTATGATCCCACTGCAGAAGATAAAAAATCCGAATTTTTTTTTTTGTCTAAAAATTCCTCTCATGTTTACATTCACTTGTATTTTGGTTTTGGTCTCTCTTTTAGATTTTATTTTAAATGGCAGGTGTGCTGGACTAAAAATTCAACTAAATCCAGGTTAGTTTCATGCCTATACTGTAGGTATGAAGGCACGCTTTACAAACACTACTGGAATAAAGAGTTATAAAGTCCAACCATCAATACATTTCCCCTTTGAAAATGTAGACTTAATGAATCAATCAAGCTGTGCTTTTAAGTGCACTAAAGGTTTTGAAAGTGTTTACTTGTGGTCCTGAAATATTAGAACACACAGTAGTGACAATTTCAAAATTTCAAATTTTTTAAGTAAACAATTTTGAACTAAAAAAAACATTTTTAAGTAAGTTTTTTTTTTAAGTCAATCTTTAACTAAAAAAAGAAAAGAAAAAAAAACAACACAATTAACTGTTCATTTTTTGACCTTTTAATTTTTTTTTAAATTTTATTTTTCAATAAAAAAAATGAACTCATTTTAAGGTCAATCTTTAATTTAAAAAACTAAATAAAAATTACACTTTCAAGTAACCTCATTTTAATTTATTTTTTAAACTTTTAACTCATTTGTTTTATTATTTTAATTCACTTTTAACCGTTACCTTCAGTTTTGAATCTTTCAATTTTGCTTTTGAATCTCTTAATTTATTTTTTATATTTCAATTTATTTTGACATGAAACATTCTGAAGTAGTTTTAAGTCATCTTCAGTTTAAAAAAACAAATAAAAAAATTCATGTTTTAATTGATTTTTTTTAACCTTTTAATTATTTTGTAATCTTTTTTTTACTTTTAATTGTATTTTTACAATTTGAAATACATTTTTTTGAAGTAAAATATTTTGGGTCAATTAAAATAATAATATATAAATATTTTTAAAAATCAGCTTTTGATTAACTTTTCATCTTTTTAATTAATTATTTTAACCTTTTTTAATTAATTATTTTAATTTCATTTTTGAGATTTTGAAATTCTTACTGTGAATTTGCAATGGAAGCACAACTTGATTTTTGCAGATTCCAAATGTTGTTGATTACAAATTGGGAATCCTACTCTGTAATATTAGCTCTAACCGTTATCGCTCCTTTAATCTCCTAACCAGCTTATATGTTGCGTACTGCAGTCACAGAGACCTCACCATGTCAATAAGCTGCATACAAAGTCCTCTAGTGGCCTAAAACACACAGGTTTGCCTGTAGTGTACTCAGAAATGTTTCCTGGAGAGGAAAAAAAAATCAGTTCTTTACTTTTTTATAAACTAACATTGAAACTAAGCATAGTTTAGTATAGTTTACAGTTTTGCAGTTTAAAACTACAGGTATGTGGTGCACTGCTGATGTAATAAAATGCTGAAAATAGAATGTCACTGATGTTAAACAGGTTAGATGTAATCTGGCTCACGTATTTGTGTTATGAGTATGGTTTGTGTTTTTATGAAGTTTGATAGATTTGTTGTGATCCTCAAGCAGTTACATTGACAAGCTTGTTTTATTATGCTATGAAACGGTTCATTCTTCTCCTTCTTGGAGCTTCTTGTTTTGTGATAATTCATGCAGTGATGATAGCCTGGCAGATATGTCAAAAAAATGTTCACTTCTGGAAGTAAAAAGGATCCATGCTGGCCAAACCAACAGTTACCCCCTCAAAACCAAGAAATCCAAGATGGCCACTATCCTTATTGCCTATCTGGATTTTTTGTCATAACTCATATCTACATCAAAAGTTTGAGTTTACATGCTGCAAAAAGAACACATTATCAGATTAATTCTTATGCATGCAGGATCACAATGGACATAATATTCCTGATAAATTAATAGGGATGTAACGATTAATCGTAAGGCAGTTAAAAATTGATTCATAGGTATCACTGTTCATATTGATTTTCTGAAAATTGAATCGCAGAATTCGTAGTACTTTTTTAAACAGCAGAGGGTGCTATATATTTATATATATTTATCCGCCTTCTACTCTTAAACATGTTCATAAATTATTCCTTACCCCTTTAGCACCGAATGAATATCTGTAAAAGTCTCGTTTTTCTATTCGCCCTGTCTGCTACCGTAGCATCTCTTCTTCACTGCACAGATTTGCTGCATCCCAACCGAACACTGGGTTACAAGCGCCCCTCTGCTGGTCCAAACAAATATTTGCCGTAAATGCAGTGCAGACTGGTTTTTGTTAAGGCACAAATACATTTTCAGTTGCACTTTTAAAAAGAAAAAGAACTATTATGCAGTTTTGCATTGTTTACTATAGAATTAGAATTTAAATTATTAGGCTTCTTCTTCATTTGTATTATTCCTTTATGTATTTCATTCAAGATTTATTTTTAGTTAAATTGCATTGTTTTGAATAGTTTATTAAGGGATTCTTTGGACAATGAAAAATAAAGGAAAATAGTACAGTATTTTTTTTCCCCCAAAAAAATAAAGGAATGTTTTTCAATCATTTGTCTACAGTCCCATTTTGTAAAATAAATCATGAAAGAATCGTTATCGGGAGTTGAGTGAATGTTACATCCCTATAAATTAATGAAAATAGATATTTTCATGTTTTGATGGGGATTTAAATCAAATAGTTCACCCTTTAAAAGCATTATTGTCATACACAGTTGTGGCTGCAAAGAAATCACAATTTCACCCTTTTCCATGTGTAAAACGTTGCGGTGGCCATCTTATATCTTGCTCTGGATGCAATTTACAGTATTTTAAGCTATTTCATGGCAATCCATGTCCCCAAAAACATACATTTTGCCACATTTCGACGTCTAACAGAGGGGATCTCAAGTGGGCCGCAAATTTTTGGCCTGAAAATGAGCAATTTCAACAATATTCTGTCCTATAAATATATGTAAGCAATGGAAGTTAGACAATATCCTATCTTTAAATTTCTTTGAGTCTGTGACCAATTTATATTCAATTCTGGAAAAAAAAAATGTGAATTTTGGAAAAGATAGATTTATATTCAACAATGAATGCCATCATGTGATAAAAGCGTGGGAAAACTGCGCTCTCTGACAAATATTGTGGATATTTATTGAATTTGTGTATTTGGAAGTGCTGAGATATCTACAACTGAATTACTTGGTATTTTTACACAATGATTCATGTTTTCTGTAATTGGGATTTTAACCTGCGGGCTGAATTTAATGCTCTCAAGGGCTGGGTTTGGCCCCCGGGCCTTGAGTTTGACATATGTGGTCTAACAGAACCAAAGTTATGTAAGAATGAAATTGCCAATACGGATGGCGGCCATCTTGGATTTCACTCTGAGCACAATTTACGATATTTTAAGATATATTATTGCATTTCTTGACAAAATATATGACATAATATCCAAATTGGCCATAGGGATAGTGGCCATCTTGGATTTCTTGATTTTTTTTTTTTTTTGTTTTGAGTGGGAACCATTGGTTTGCCAACATGGATCTCATTAAAAATGGATTCAGCATACTCAAAACAATAATAGAAACATGTACAAATTGTCATGATTTCTTCCAGAACTGAACATCTTCGCCTAATATTGCTACATATTTGCTGGGCTATGATGGAAACAAGCACGTTTGTCTGGGAGACATTAACACAGGTAGCTGAGGACCTGTAAAAACATCATTGTAGAGCCTGTAGTGTTTGTTTTTATTGTATTTGGTGTCTGTGCCAGCCGTGTCAGCGCTGATGTTTGAAGTTTAGACCAAAATGAATGTCTTTAAAAGGAGGGTGTGGTCTGGGTGATAATGGTTATCATTGGGTTTTTATCTGAGAGGCCTCTTAAAATTGAATAACATAAGCTGCAAAAAGTTTTGCACAAAATGGGTGGATGATCCTTTTTTTTTTTTTTTTTTTTACATAAGAACTGGAAATGGTAATGTGTTTTAGCTTTATTGAATCCAAGGCTGTCGGGGTTTGTCAGAATGTTAGCAGAAAAACATACCATGAGACTCATTCTTATTTTAAAACATTCTTTATTCTATTTTTTTTATTTTATTTAATAAAAGAATATATTTTTTGTTTTATTTTAGGAGTGAAACCTTTTTTTTTTTTTCCCAATAATGGGGTAATTAAATTTAAAGACAGCCTTTTAAAAATAATTCACAATAAATCCGTTTTATGTAAATGAACAGGTGAAAATGAACTTCCGAATACACCCAAATAACTCCTGGATGACCCAAGTGTTAGGAAAAGATATGTAGGCATTAAAAAAACAAACTCTTTATCTATCTATTTTTACACTCTTACCCTACCCTTTTTTAAATTTAACATGTTCAGATTAAAACAAAGTAAATATACTGGTATAATTTTTTAAAACAATATTTCTTTATTTAAAATACATCCTACGTGCCACAGCATTAATACAGAAATGGAAATGGGATAACTACTAATGCTGTTAGAATGATATCTAATTTTATATGTGTGTTTTACATAAGGAGCACAATAAACAGCACAACTATAGTAAAAGATCAAGTCATTTCAATTGACCTCATACGCTTTCTCTCATGCTGTAACCTACTGTATCTGTATGTGTGTGCAAAGTGTTAGTGTGTGTAGTAGATTATTTGTAATGATTTTTATTTGTTACTGAAAAGTGTATTACTACTAAGTGAACATGTTGTAACATGTTGTATCTCAGTGACAATGGCAGGTACAGATAACAATTAAAATATTTTGTATAAAATATTGAGTGTGTTTTTTCTTTTAGAATCTGCAGCTGAGCTGAATAAAAACCATGAGTTCTCTATACCCTTGTTCCCAAGGTAAGGTACGGAACCCCCAGGGATGCACTAATTGTCTTAGGGCCACAAGTAAAAAAAAATGACAGAAAATATGAATTATTGTGTAAATTACCAAATAATCCAGTTGTAGTTATTTCAAATCACCAATTTAATAAAACTCGACAGTAATTTTAGGGGCTTGCATTTTTCCTTTTGTTTATATCACATGAATGCAGTCATGTATAATTGCAAATTGTGGAAAGAACTCAGAAATTTTGCAATTTCTCACAAACACAAAATTCCTTTAAACTACACAAACATTGGAAACAAATCAAGAATGTTTTATGTGAATTAACCAATATTGAAAACTAGGGCATAATGATGTTAATTGTTCTTTTTTTGGTCAATATTTGGCCCCTAAACTAAAATGAGTCTGACACCCCTGTCTTAGGGTAATGAATAAAAATTAAAAAAGTGTGCAGGAGTAGGGGGTACATAGCTACAGGTTAAATGTCTGAAGGGGTACGGGTTGGTGAAATGTTTGTGAACCACTGCTCTATATACAGTGGTAGAGAAAGCCCTAAAAACATCAGGCATGATTGGTCACCCTCGCCTTCTTTGGAGATAACAATAACACAGATAACTGTGATCCAAATGAAAATGTTTCCCAAGCACATCTACTCTGGATGTTGTTGTAACAGTGTTATCTGTGCTGTGTGTGTGGATGTGTTTGTGGCCAGATATGATAGTGATGCCCCGTGCTGTCAGTAAGGCTCATTTCATGGAGAGGAAATAAGAGGCTCTGACGGATGCTGATGGGAGCAGTGGACACATTATTAGAGATTGGGAGATAGGACTGGAACTGATTCTGTTTTCTAAGGTGAGTGTGGGAGTGTTTGTCATTCTAAATAAAAAGGAGAGCTTATGAGAGGAGGAGAACAAAACAGTTTCAGACAAATCTAAGTAAAACATACAGAAGCCAAGTTCTTCATAATAAGCATGTAGCATAATTATGTATGAATCTATTGAGTATAATCAATATATTGTAACAATGAATGAAAGGGGCAAGGTAGTTTACACACAAACATTTTAAACTACTATTCCAAGGGGCAATACTGTACACTTGGCAATGGGCAATTACTTCGTGTTCATGGCAGAAGTAGAAGTTAGTTTATAGTCAAGCGCCTCTGATTTTTCAATGGCCTTACTGCATTTTCACCCCAATTTGAGTATGCCAATTATTTGAACCACTTTTTTGGGTCTTGTGATGGCCTTATCTCACAAAAAAAAAAATGTATGCCTTACTATAGCCTATACCCCCTGTTTGTGGACTTCAGCTCTGCGGTTAACACATCATCCCGGATAGTCTTCACCAGAAACTCACAGTTCACAGTGACGGCCTCCACCTGTCAGTGGATCACCAACTTCCTGACTGACAGGAATCATCAGGTGAGGCTGGGGAGCATCACACCCCAGCACCCGGTCACTCAGCACTGGTGCACCCCAGAGGTGTGTTCTCTACCAATGACTGCACCTCAGGGTACCCCTCTGTGAAACTCTTGAAGTTTGCAGACGACACCACCATCATCGATCTCATCCAAAATGGTGACAAATCTGACGGGAGGTGGAACAGCTGGCTCGCAGTCAAAGTGCAAAAATTTGACACGCCATAGCCCTCCAGTACAGTAATTGCATTACGAGATAGGAATTGAAATGAAAATTGCGAAATTGCTATTTTGAAAAATTCTCCCATTTGCACATACCAACTTTGGTTTACGTCAAATGTGAATCAGTTGTTAAACTCTCGGCCCTAAACCAGCTCAATGTGGAAATATGAAAATTGGGGCGAGACAATTCAATATGGGGGGGAAAGAAAAAAAAATGTCTGGAATTTTCACAAACTTGTGTTTTGGCCTCTCAATCAAAAAGTCAATGAGACGCATGCTTATTTTTTATCATGATATTTTGTATGAATCCTCTCCTTGTTTGTTAATGGGAAATTGGCAAATCTTGAAAATCATCATACTCTATTACTACTACATCTGTTGCATGGGAAGGAAAGGGTTAATCCCT